>NC_083577.1:29985947-30302197 GCF_027579695.1 Neoarius graeffei
ACTTTCTTACAGGAGAGAAGTCAGAGATCTTCATCAGGGTCTGAAACAGTCTGCAGTCTGCACAGTGAGAAACTCAAACTCTTCTGTCTGGATCATCAACAGCCGGTGTGTGTGGTGTGTCAGACTTCAAGAAAACACACCAACCACAAATTCTGCCCCATTGATGAGGCAGTAACAGACTGTAAGGTAAATAAAATGGACATATGAACTCGTGGGTCACATGTGAACAAATGATGTTGTTCATAATTATGACAATTTCTTTGTAATCAATTTAGTTCATCTGAGTTCAAATAATATCTAAAACACAGAGACTCCATGCAGCGTATTAATTTATTTCAGGAGAAGCTCAAAACTGCACTGAAACCCCTACAGGAGAAACTGAAGATATTTAAAAACTGTAAACGGAAATGGAGTCAGACTGCAAAACATATAAAGGTTAGAATCAATAACATGGGTTTGATTATAATTATATATTTTTTCATTGCATATTCAGTGATGTTTCATTTGATTTTCTCTTCACTGCAGATTCAGGCCCAACACACAGAGTCAGATTCAGGAAGAGTTTGAGAAGCTTCACCAGTTTCTACGAGATGAAGAGGCAGTCAGGATCACTGCACTGAGAGAGGAAGAGGAGCAGAAGAGTCAGATGATGAAGGAGAAGATTGAGAAGCTGAGCAAAGACATATCCTCTCTTTCAGACACAATCGGAGCCGTAGAAGAGATGAGAGCTGAAGACATATCGTTCTTAGAAGTGAGGGTCATTTAGTCAGTATTTATACTGTGAGAAAGTAAAACTTCTTTCCATCACCAGAAATGTCACATTTCAGTGGTGTAAAAATGTAAATCATATCCACTGATATTTGCTTTGTTGTTTTACAGAACTACAAGGCCACAGTGAAAAGGTGAGTGATGTGCTTCCTGTCTCTCTCATTCTCTGTGTTTCTGAATCCAAACCTACAGCAACACTGACTCCTGAATGTTTTTGCAGAGCCCAGAGCACACTGCAGCATCCAGAGGAGCTTTCAGGAGCACTGATCCATGTGGCAAAACATCTGGCCAACCTGCAGTTCAGAGTCTGGGAGAAGATGCAGTACACCATCCAATACAGTAAGACAATGGCTTAGGTTTGGTATTAACATTGGTGGGGACATAAACCCAATGCCAACCCCCACTGGCGCCAACTTCAGGTCAACATTATAGAGTCGCAATATTTTGCTCTGTTGTGTTCTACCAAAAGAGTATCCATCATCTCTCCAAAGTCCAGACTTTTAAAATTTGAAGTTCAGAACTGTAATAATTCATGAATAATAATAATAATATGCAGTTCATTGGGCAGCATGGTGGTGTAGTGGTTAGCACTGTCGCTTCACAGCAAGAAGGTCCTGGGTTCAAGTCCAGCAGCTGGTGGGGGCCTTTCTGTGTGTTGTGTGCATGTTCTCCCTGTGTCTGTGTGGGTTTCCTCCGGGTGCTCAAGTTTTCCCCCACAGTCTAAAGACATGCAGGTTAGGCTAATTGGTGGCTCTAAATTGACCGTAGGTGTGAATGTGAGTGTGAATGGTTGTTTGTCTCTGTGTCAGACCTGTCTAACAGGATAAGCGGCTACAGATAATGGACGAATGGATGCAATTCATTTGATTAATTGCAAATCTTGCATGTGATGATTAACTCATTCTACCAATTTGCAATTGTGTTTTACAAGTGAATAACGCATTGACTGTTGGGAGGGTGTATGTTCCTTTCCCTCATCAATGGAAGTAAAACACATCCGGAGCCTTAAACACTGCGTTCCATGAGGCTGGCAGGGGGAGTCGGCTCTCTTCTGTGGGATCTTCCACTATTTTTAAAATGCTAGTTTAAGCTGATATGTGATTGATCTAATGGTAAAACAGGACAAGGGCTCTAGAACGGGGCTTTTCAAAGTGTGGGGCGCGCCTCCCCTAGGGGGTGCCAGAGTTCTTCGGGGGGGGGGTGCAACGTGAGGAAAAATAAACCAGAATAAGTTACTATTGTGGGCATTTAGCGAACTTCAGCTAGCCTTTGCCAGAGACAAAATGGATCAATTTTTAGTACCTAAAGCTACAGTGAGTGAGGAGACAGAGTCTGGGCCAAGCAAAAAAAAAGAAGGAAGTATGACCACGATTATTTAAAGTTTGGATTTTCATGGACTGGATCTGAAGATGCTCCACTGCCACAGTGTGCTGTCTGCCAAGAGGTGCGAGCTAATGATGCTATGAGATGTTTAAAATGTGTAAAACAAGATGTTTTAAAAAGCACAGATGTTTAAAATGTGTAAAAAATAGGTTTTAAAAAAGCTCATATGTTTAAAATAAAAGTGTACAACAACCATTTTTTAAATACGAATGGAACATTAAGTATAGCAACAATAAAAATTGTAAGCGGGGGCGCTGTTGTTTATTTGCTCTGTGAGGGGGGTCTGACTCTCCCACACTCTGAAACCCCTGCTCTAGAACCTTTTTGACACGTTGAAAGGTTACAATTTTACTTGGCAACAGAATGTATCTGAATTCTGATTGGTTGTTGTATCTGAATTCTGATTGGTTGTTATATTATTGCCCTTCTTGAGTCCAGAGCAGAGGGGGGAGGGGGAGGAGGGACTGACAGGGTTCTCCAGAGAAAAGTTTTTGCCCCCGCTTTCAAATGAAGCCCCTCGAGAACCAATCAGTTCAGCGGATGCGTGTTCTCGGTATGGGACGTTTTCAAAAGAGAGACGGGAGGAACCAAACATTTCTGATCCAGAAGGCGGAGCCTGTTTTGCTTATTACGTGAAAATGTTTGAGAGCGAATATTCATGAGCGAATTTTGCATGCTGTTTCGCCCAGTGGAAACCTACAGGAACCATTTGTGTACCGCCATTTTTTTTCCTTAATCAGAAATATCGGTCGGGACACGCCTATACCGTCCATACCCAATTCTACACCTCTGCAGTAAGACTCTTAACTCCGTGTGTGTGTGTGTGTGTGTTTTCAGCACCTGTAACTCTGGACCCCAACACTGCTGATCCTCAACTCATTGTATCTGATGATCTGAAAAGTGTGAGACGCAGCGATGAGAAACAGAAACTTCCTGATAATCCAGAGAGATTTGATAAATATCTGTGTATCCTGGGATCTGAGGGCTTTAACTCAGGGACACACTGCTGGGATGTGGAAGCTGGAGACGGTACAGGGTGGATTGTGGGTGTGATGACAGAATCTGCTCAGAGGAAGGGGGAGATATTCTCCAGAAGTGGAATCTGGTATGTGCGGGATTATGGTGATAAATATTGCGCAGTTTCTACACCAGATACAGTCACTCACTTCAGTTGCACAGAAACTCCAGAGGATCAGAGTGAAGCTGGACTGGGACAGAGGAAAACTGTCATTCTCCGACCCTCTCACTAACACACACTTACACACTTTCACACACACATTTACTGATAAATTACTGCCATTCCTACATGTTTATGGTTCCATAAAGATCCTCCCACTTGAGTGCTCTGTAAGAGTGAATCAGATCAGTTAGCACTGATGTTGTTTTATTCCAGTTCATTAATAAAATACTGCAGATTAAAAGATTAGTGTTCTTTGTGTAAGTCTTTTTTCCCCCTTTTGGAAACCCTGAAGCACAAACTGTGATTTTTTTTTTTTTTTCAGGTGAATCAACTCAAAATATTGACAGAATATCTTGAAATAATGAATTAACTCAAATAATAAGATATCTTAAAATATTATGATATATTTTGAAAGCACGAGGAAGTCAAAATAGTAAGTGAAATGACAAACTGTCTTGAAATAACAAGGTATTAACTCAAAATAATGACTTAGCGTTTAATTAAAACCACAAAAGTGTGTTTAATGCAGAATGAGCTGAAAAGAAATTTTATTTTAGTTTTTAAATAGTTTAAATAAACTGAGAATTTGTTTCTTAGTTTATTCTCAGTAAATATGTCTTTACTGTATTTGTACTTGTTTGCATTTGCTGTTAATCTTGGATTAAGTGTGTGTGTGTGTGTGTGTGTGTGTGTGTGTAAAACTGTGCAGTGGAGGAGAATTCCAGCTCTAAGTTTCCCTCCACCAGCAGTTTGTGGTTTTGTAAAGATCAGATGGATTTGTATGTTAATGCTGCATTAGGTGATGATTCACAAGTTCAAATCAATTCTGAGTGAAATAAATTCACTTTGTTCATTCTGATAAACATTGTTAATCTGCATAATGGGACAATTAAAATATGCACAAATAAATATCTGTAATCTGTGTAATGTTTGTATTAACAGTTAAAATGTTCATGATGTGCACAGTTATATATTTGTACAGATGTGTGCAGTGGTTGTTGTTATTTACATGATTAGTATCAGGGATGTGTTCAGTTTAATGTGTGTGTAAGTGATCACTGAGAGGATGTGGAAGAGAGAGAGGCAGGTGAGAGAGTCAGTCATTAAAGGTGTTAAAAGCAACAATTTTCTCAATGTTCTCTATCGTCATTTAACCACAAGTTATATTTAACTCTCATCCATTATCCCTGGCTGCTGTATCATATGGGTTAAAACATGACAAGATCTGTCTCGACTATAATAAATAAAAAAATTAAACATTTAGGCCTAGGTATTTTATTTTTGTCCCATGTCTTCCCACTACACAGTGTTCCAACTTTTTTGGAATTGGGGTTGTATTATTATTACAAAGCTTTGTTAAATACTTGATTCTGATTGGTTTACAGTCTGTTTTTTCTTTATTACAAACTGTTGTTATGGACCATGACATTACCAGAAGCAATAAAATAATTTTAAAACAATATTTTGTTAGATGTTGAGTTTTTTTAGTACCTAACTGTGTAATAAGTGGGATCATGTATAGTGAGCTGATTCTTATCGCAAAATAAAACCCCTTCAGGGTGATTCAAGACCTTCTCTGCTTTGTGTTGGACTCCTGCATCACCCTGTCAGGGTGTATTTCATGATAATTACCAGCTTACTGTACATTCACTCATTTACATGAACATAATGATCTTTGGCCTAAACTGAGGCTACGTTTACATTACGTCGAATCAGCGGATCATCAGATTAATGTTCTTAAAACGATTCGTGTTTACACTAAAACCGTTAGTCGTGCACACAGCAACACCAATACGCGGATACGCTCGGCTCCGCAGGCATCCTGCGCTCCAAATCACTCCGCCCTGAACAGCGAGTGCCCTCTGGAGGGTGCGCACTCCGGCCCTGCGCAGCTCACAGAGCGCGCGAGTGAAGTGCACAAGCTGTGATTCGGGACTGAGCCACTGTGTGTGTGATCCCAGCGCATATCACTTACCACTTGCAAGTGGAAGGATGGCAAGCCTAAAGACAATCATAACTACACAATGGGCAGTATTTGCATCAGTATTTGCAGTATTTTCATACTTTTATACTCTTTAATGAAAGGTGATACAAGGCGGAAGTCCGCGCCGTTTTTCAGCAGTCGCGTCACATGACCAACGCCAGCGAATCAGGAAGGTGGATGTCACAGTGACGTTGTCCAATGAGACGCCAGCTAGAGCTCAGCACAGCGTATTCGCGTATTCTCAATGTTTACACAGCACCGGAGCTGACACGATCTGGATTGAATACGTGGACGCTGGCGGATTCCCGTTTCCTGGCTTTTCCAGGGGGTTTAATGTAAACGGACAGTGCGTCCGCAAAGAAAACGAGACAGATACGGTCTAATGTAAACGTAGCCTAACCTAGAGCCATGGGTTCTTTGCAAACGACCACTAACGATGCAAAAGTGCTGATGGTTTGTGCTGCTTACAGCTGTTCTAATAGATCAACCCTGGGGGCAAAAAAGAAAAACAAGGGCTACAGAAATGGACAAATTTCCCCATCCAGCTACCTCTGCTAAACAAACGAGCGCTGTCTTTTTCGAGACCATTATTGAGTACGAACACGATCCAGTTTTCCTCTTACAGTTCATGTTTGAATTTTACCAAAAGGTCTGTTTTGTGTGCCAGTCTTATGGACTTTCTGGATTTACGTTTGTTTATTTTTTGAATGTAAGATCAGAGATCTTGATTTGCAGCACAGCTCATGACAACAATCACGATGACAGTGGAATGTTTGAAGAGAAACATTGATGATCAGTGTGTTTAAACTGTGAAACCTTTTAAAGATTGACTTGGAAACCTGACGGACAGGTGTTTTTAAGTGTCCAAATACTTTTGGGGGCCTTGCATAAGATTCCACAACCATCCCGAGTGGGACTAGTTGGACAGGTACTGTGGGTTTTTCCCTATCTTTCAATTCAATTCAGGACTAGAAGTAGATTTTTATGAGGAACACTAATTTTGAAGCTGCACTGCCTTTCAGATTTTTCAAGTTTAGGTCATAAAAATAATTTTCCCCTGACACCCAATCATTTTTTGGTTAGTGGAGCAAACGCTACTGAATTCAAATCACAGACTTTCCAATTGCCGGCAGTAAGTCAGACCTGTTCCCAGTGCATGTTGGACTCCGGCAGGGCTGCCCTTTGTCACCGGTTCTGTTCATAATTTTTATGGACAGAATTTCTAGGCGCAGCCAGGGGCCAGAAGGAATCCTGTTTGGGAACCACAGGATTTCATCTCTGCTTTTTGCGGATGATGTTGTCCTGTTGGCTTCTTCAAACCAGGACCTTCAGCATGCACTGGGGAGGTTTGCAGTCGAGTGTGAAGCGGCTGGGATGAGAATCAGCACCTCCAAGTCCGAGGCCATGGTTCTCGACCGGAAAAGGGTGGCTTGCCCTCTCCAGGTTGGTGGAGAAGTTCTGCCTCAAGTGGAGGAGTTTAAGTATCTCGGGATCTTGTTCACGAGTGAGGGAAGGATGGAGCGTGAGATCGACAGGCGGATCGGTGCAGCCTCCGCAGTGATGCGGTCGCTTTACCGGTCCGTTGTGGTGAAGAAGGAGCTGAGCCAAAAGGCGAAGCTCTCAATTTACCGGTCGATCTACGTTCCGACTCTCACCTATGGTCATGAGCTTTGGGTAATGACCGAAAGGACAAGATCGCGGATACAAGCGGCCGAAATGAGTTTCCTTCGCAGGGTGGCTGGGCGCTCCCTTAGAGATAGGGTGAGAAGCACAGTCACTCGGGAGGAGCTCGGAGTAGAGCCGCTGCTGCTCCACATCGAGAGGAATCAGCTGAGGTGGCTCGGGCATCTTTTTCGGATGCCTCCTGGACGCCTCCCTGGGGAGGTGTTCCAGGCATGTCCCCCCAGGAGGAGGCCCCGGGGAAGACCCAGGACACGCTGGAGGGACTATGTCTCTCGGCTGGCCTGGGAACGCCTCGGTGTTCTTCCCGAGGAGCTGGCCGAGGTGTCTGGGGAAAGGGAAGTTTGGGCTTCCCTGCTTAGACTGCTGCCTCCGCGACCCGGTCCCGGATAAAGCGGAAGAAGACGAGACGAGACTTCCAATTTTATTTTATTTTTTTAATAGAACACTAAATGAACTGAGGGCCATGTGGCGCTAAATTCTCCGCTATTTTTTCCTGCTTCACCATGACCCAATTCAAGATACTATGTCATGCATCATGTGGTGGGCTTTCCCCGTTCTTGCAAGGCATTGTGGGATACAAATTTGAAACAGGAGAGAAAAATGGAGGAAGTGAGTGTGCGAATGAAACGTGAAAGACCGACTACAGTCAAGTCAAGTCAACTTTATTGTCAAATATGCTATACATGCTCGACATACAGCACAGATGAAATTTCAGTCCTCTCTGACCCACGGTGCAAACAGGCAATGCAATAAATAAAAATAGAATAATTGAAAAAAAAAAAACAATATAAACAGTATAAACACTCTAGATAAGAACTAGACATAGACTAAACACTCATACACACACACACACACGTAAATTGGTGCAAATAAACAAACAGTCAAGGGCACTTGAGGTATAGCAGGTACAGTAACGGAAAGCGAGAAGAAAAGACGCTACGTTGCGAAGGAAAGGAAACGCAGGACCAAACTAATAAATATCGGTGGTCAGCGAACACCTCGGTGTGATCAGGGGTTCGTTTAGCGACAGAATGATGGAAGTGTCAGGGCAGGGTCAAAGGTAAACCTGTAGATGGCAGTAATGCAATACTGTGGATGCTAGCTGCTGTAAAACCCAAAAGAAGTAGCAGATAAACCTGCGCATGCGCACACGGACTTCTTCTGTCTGCTTGACTGCATGAAACGAGCGATTTGATGCACATTATTTGCTTGGGAATCCCCTCAAATCACTTCCCAGCCACAGAATGGCCTCTGGTTTTTTTTTTATCCCCCCCCTGGCCTAAATGCCCGAAGAGGGATTATTTGGTGGCGAAGTCCATCCGTCTGTCTGTCCATCCTTCCGTCCCGGAAAGGGTTCTCACCTTCTGAAATCAACTCCTCTCACAATTTTTGGAGGAATTTCATGAAACTTGGCCAAAGGCTTTGTTATAGGACAGTCATGTGCATATTGCAATTTCATTTGCAATATATTGTAGTGGGGGATATTGTGCTCTCAGAGCACCCTTGTTTAGATATTACAGAAATAAACATACAGTATAGGGTGGATTTTGACGCTATTTCAAGAAGCAAAATGCTATTTCAAAATGACCGTTTACCGGGATGCTATTTGAAATCCCTGGGGAGAACACTGCTCTTTACTTACTTGTTTCAGGGTTAATTATTTGTTGAAGTCAACATTCATAATAAGTGTGCTGTTCCTTTGATTGCTCGCATTCTGATAGAAGTGAGAGCGGGGGATACGTAAGTGAGCAGTAGCTCACAGTTGATCTTGTTGCGGGCGTGTCGGACAGAATGTACCCACATGTGGCTTTGCCTGAGTCTGGGTTGAATATTTAAAGGAGAACTGAAGTCATGGGCGGCACGGTGGTGTAGTGGTTAGCGCTGTCGCCTCACAGCAAGAAGGTCCTGGGTTCGAGCCCCGGGGCCGGCGAGGGCCTTTCTGTGCGGAGTTTGCATGTTCTCCCCGTGTCTGCGTGGGTTTCCTCCGGGTGCTCCGGTTTCCCCCACAGTCCAAAGACATGCAGGTTAGGTTAACTGGTGACTCTAAATTGACCGTAGGTGTGACTGTGAGTGTGAATGGTTGTCTGTGTCTATGTGTCAGCCCTGTGATGACCTGGCGACTTGTCCAGGGTGTACCCCGCCTTTCGCCCGTAGTCAGCTGGGATAGGCTCCAGCTTGCCTGCGACCCTGTAGAAGGATAAAGCGGCTAGAGATAATGTAATAACTGAAGTCATTTTTAAAATTACTTTATTTCTGAATTAACGTGTTATTCAATTATGTTTTTGTTTTTAGTAACCTTATATCGTGACTCATATTGGCAATTAATTGCAATTAAATATTATACTTATTGGCCTGTTCGGTTTTTAGCCATGTTGAATTTAGTTTGTTTGGTCCACGGCAGGTGTCGCTTATCCACACGATCTTCACGAGACTTGTGCGAGACTTCGAAACGTGAAGTGTCAACCAGGTGTCCGTGCCGCCATTTTGAAAACTGTTTTCCAAATGAAATATTGCACAAAAAAAAGTTTTAATGACGATTACTGCTGACTTTTTTCAAACTTTCCTGATTGCTATCAAAACAAACAAAATGTCCAGCTTGATTACATCACCATTCGAACAAGGGCGCGCGTCTTTTAACAACGTTGGCAGATGTTGGTTACTTTCACTGACTGAAATCGCTCCCTACTCACTATATAGGGCACTATATTGTGGGGACGCCATTTTGTAGTGTTGTCCAAAACCTTAGTGAGGATTATTTACACCCTATATATTACACTCAAAGTATCCCACAATGCATCATGAAAAGTAGTGTACAACCGATGGTCACTAACCCAAGCAATATATCCCATCATGTATTGTAGTCGTGTTGAAAGAAGTCAAATTAAAAGTCTCAAATTTGATTTAATAAAACGTAGCGGCAAAGAAGAAAGTATTCAGCATTGATTTAAAAGAACTGAAAGATGCAGGTACTTTGTACTGATTAATGTTGGAAATACGCTCAGTATAATATGGATTTATCACAAAAATACATGCATGTGTTTATTATTTTGAAAACCACCAGTCAACTGATTTGGCACGTTTTAATTGTGCAACAGTAATGATGTAAATACCAGCACGACGGAGTAATGTCCAAAAGTATTTTTTCATTTTACTAATGAACTCACTATATAGTCCTCATCTCATCTCATCTCATCTCATCTCATCTCATCTCATCTCATCTCATCTCATCTCATTATCTCTAGCCGCTTTATCCTGTTCTACAGGGTCGCAGGCAAGCTGGAGCCTATCCCAGCTGACTACGGGCGAAAGGCGGGGTACACCCTGGACAAGTTGCCAGGTCATCACAGGGCTGACACATAGACACAGACAACCATTCACACTCACATTCACACCTACGGTCAATTTAGAGTCACCAGTTAACCTAACCTGCATGTCTTTGGACTGTGGGGGAAACCGGAGCACCCGGAGGAAACCCACGCGGACACGGGGAGAACATGCAAACTCCACACAGAAAGGCCCTCGCCGGCCACAGGGATCGAGCCCGGACCTTCTTGCTGTGAGGCAACAGCGTTAACCACTACACCAGTTCATCATGTTTCAGGTTGATTCTTGTGATTGACAAATTTTTTTTTTTAAATGTGGGCATGTCCCTACATGAGGATGAAGCTGATTTCATTCCTTCTTGAGAATGGAACTGTTTTGTCGAGTCAGGTTTTGGGTAAACTGACATTTTTCTATCGCTGTACCAGCATTGTGTGTTCATACAGTTCATGTTGCTGTATAGAGCTGAAGACGTCTCATTCTTAGAAGTGAGGGTCATTTAGTCAGTATTTATACTGTGAGAAAGTAAAACTTCTTTCCATCATCAGAAACGTCACATTTCAGTGGTGTAAAAATGTAAATCATATCCACTGATGTTTGTTTTACAGAACTACAAGGCCACAGTGAAAAGGTGAGTGATGTGCTTCCTGTCTCTCTCATTCTCTGTGTTTCTGAATCCAAACCCACAGCAACACTGACTCCTGAATGTTTTTGCAGAGCCCAGAGCACACTGCAGCATCCAGAGGAGCTTTCAGGAGCACTGATCCATGTGGCAAAACATCTGGCCAACCTGCAGTTCAGTGTCTGGGAGAAGATGCAGTACACTCAAGGCCGCGTTAACCCTTGCCGAGGCCCTGTCCAGCTGTCTGTCCGGTCACGTTTTCATTTCCGGGCCATATCTTTAAAACTACTGAAGATATATTCATGATACTTTGTATAAATATCAAGCAACATGTGAACTGGTGCCTTTTGCCATTTTGGTTTTTGAAAAAGAGTATTTTTCAAATGTTTACATAAAAAATAGATTTTGATTTAGTTTCTCAGAGCAATATTCCTTTCTGGAGCATATATCCAAAACTATTCATGATATCTGAGCTCCGATATCAATGCGCTGTCGAAGCGCGCAGAAGGTGTTAGTACGCCTGTCATTATAGTGCGGACTTTCCATAGCATAGAAAATCGCTACATTTCAATTTGTGTAATTGAACTTGTTTCATATCACTGGTCATATAAACCTATGTAAACAGGAAAAACGCAGAAGAGTTTGCTCGCATCTAACTACAGCCCCAAAAAATACCGTTGGCCATACTGAGCCTAGCTACATTGCTAACAGGAGTGACAGCGCGTCTGACTGCGTCTGACTGACTGGGAGGTCGCGCAAAGCTCGGACAGGTACGGAGCAGCTCGTCTCAATTCAGATAAGAGCATATTTCATTATGGAAATACGGTGGACCGTTCCTTTAATCGAAGTGTGGCAAGCAACGTATGTTGCTATCCGTAGTTCACGACGTTTCTGGTCATCACGGATATCAGCCGTGTTAGCTCTCCTCACCGTAAAAGTTCTGACCATTGGCTGGCACCTCATCTTGTGCTTTTTAGTTGCAGCGTGGTCTTTCAAGTCCTTGAGGTGAGCTCTTATGTCGGTGTTGCAAACTTTGCAGTGTGCCTTCTCTCCGTCATTCGATGAAACTATCCATAACTTTAAATCTGGGTTGTTTTCCCACTCCTTTCTGTACTTTTTTTTGTATTTTGTCCACTATGGCATCTTGACTAGCCGTCATTCACTAACTGCACTCTGTGTCGTGTGATGCCCACGATCTCTGATTGGGTCACAGAAGTGTTTAATATGGATTGGATTGGATGTAGACTAGTGGACGTAAATAGTACATAGAATGTGCTGCATCAAAGTCCTTCTAAGGCTATATACAGGTAAGTGTCTCTGGCTGCATTCTCACACAGAACGTTGGTGCGAAATATTCATAAACATCTGATAAAAACCCGCCGAACTAACATCAAACCTACCCAATTTTTGTCAGCCAGCCCAAGCCATTTTTTGCCCACAAAGTAAAATTCAAAACCGCCCAACTGGGCGGGAAACCGCCCAATCTGGCAACACTGCTAGTGTCTGGGGACAGGACCCCCCACCCTTTGCACAAAATGGTTTAGTCCACTTTCACTGGGCTTTTTAACGAGGCGCAATTAAAGGTGTCATTCCATGACAAACCGTTTAATACTTGCTCTTTTTGAAATACCACAGGTCACTCCGAGTTGCATATGCATGTTGCACGTGAAAATGTTCTTCTACCCCCATTCCCTGTATTAGCTTATGAAAGAAAATAGATGGAAAAACGAGAGAATCAGAAAAAGTCCTACAAACTTACGTCACTTCAAAAATTAGTAGTCATAGCCTCGCCCATAACCCACCGGAGGGAGCGTCACAGTGCTGTTAGCCAATCAGAAGCGATATGTTTACATGTCATGAATATTCATGAGTAAGAGCTGAAATCCTGTCGTTCTCTCTCCACCCACTCCTCCACCAAACTAGAACAGCCTGAAACAGGAGCACCACAGCATTTTTTTCACCAAAACTGGCTCACAGGGCATTCATTCATACTAGAGACCACCGCACAATTAATGAAAAAACGATGCAATGACACCTTTAACGTAGCGTTCATTCTGCTGAAGCAGCGCATGCGCATTGCAGGCAATCTGTGCTATGGAAGATGATGCACAAGAAAACAAAATCCGGTTTTCAGAAACGAAAAGAGAGGCAGGAAAGAGACAAGAAAAGAAATGAGGGAAAGCAACTGCTCACAAACTTCTTTCCCAAGAAAGGTGAGCCCAAACGTGAAAGCAAATAGCCTACAGTAAATGAACACCCGTGGTTGTCAGTGCTAAAAACTGCACAACACAAAATTAGAAATAACATGATGCCTTTTTTGTTTGCATTGCAATAGTATACTAATCAAAAATTAAATTAATATTTATTATTGGGCCATAACATAATTAGGCTAATAGCCTAATTTAGTCTCAATGTCATAGGTTCATAAGGGTAGGCTGTCAAATTAGTAGCAAAGCTAACTTGTGAACCGCATGGCACTCAGTTTCAGAGACTGTCACAGAGGGGGATGCAGCAACAGACCCCTCATCCTCTCATACTGGGGATCTGAGACAAGGTGAGGCTTTAGTTTAAAATGAAAGCACATAATTTTAGCTATTTTTACTGTAATGTGTTAAGCAACACTAAAGTCATGCTCTGTGTTTTACTGAAGGCTGTTCGGCTATAGCCTAATTAGAATAAGAGACTAAAAGTTTACCTGTTTGTCACATCCATAAGAAAAATAAAATGCCACATAGTTTATGATGCAAATGAATCTATTTTCTTTTATGTAATAAATAGGCTACTTGACAAAAATCTGTTCTCTTCAGCCCAGTGCAAAGGTGCTCAATTTTCATGCAGGCCTATTATGTTTGGCGACCTTTGGTGGCATTTACTGTTACAACTTTTAATCATTCTGCAAATAAAACAAAGATTCAGGGAAGTATTGTGTGATTAGGGTTTTTTTTAAATTCATTTAAGAGTTGTTAGATTAATGCGTGGCTACATAACTGACCGGACTGGTAGTACGCCCTTGTTGTTAGATACTTTCAGCATTGTTAACTGCTGAGCTTTTTTTTTCTTTTTTTTGGGGGGGGGGCCCATGGCCACTGCTTGTGCATAGGGCCCAGAATTTGGTGCTACGCCCCTGCATCACTATGGCAAACAAGAAAGGACTCAAAGCAGATCCTTGATGAAGTCCCACCTTCACCTCGAACCATTCAGCTGTTCCAACTGCACGCCTCACTGCTGTTTCACTGTTCTCATACATGTCTTGCACCACTCTAATATACTTCTCATTCACTCCACACTTTCTCATATAATACCATAACTCATCTCTCAGCACTCCATCGTATGCCTTCTCCAGGTCTACAAACACACAATGTAGCTTTCTCTGGCCTTCCCTGTACTTCTCCATTAACATTCTTAAAGCAAAAAATTGCATCCGACGTGCCCTTCCTTGGCATAAACCCATACTGCTGTTCACAGATTGCTACCTCTCTTCTCAATCTCGCCTCCAATACCTTTTCTCATAACTTCATGGTGTGGCTCATCAATTTTATTCCTCTGTAATTACTGCAGCTCTGTACACCTTCCTTATTCTTGTATATTGGGACTAGCACACTCTTTCTCCATTCATTCAGCATTTTCTCATTCTCTAAGATCTTGTTAAACTCCACAGCGATCTCACCCAAACATCTCCAAGCCTCAATCAGGATACCATCTGGTCCGACTGCTTTCCCAGTCTTCATTCTTTTCATGGCTGCCCTCACATCATCCTTACTAACCGACTCTACTTCCTGATTTGCTGTCTCCAGCAAATCTGACCTTTTCTCTTTTGGATTCTCCTCATTTAATAAATCCTCAAAGTACTCTTTCCACCTTCTTAAGAAAGAAAAGAAAGCACAACTTTATTCATCACACACTTGTGAAATTCCTCTCTGCATTTCACCCATCTGAAGCAGTGAAAACACACATACTATGTGTGTTAGCCATGCTAACAGCGCCCGGGGAGCAGTTGGGAGTTAGGTGCCTCGCTCAAGGGCACCTCAGCCCAAGGCCGTCCCATATTAACCTAACTGCATGTCTTTGAACTGTGGGGGAAACCGGAGCACCTGGAGGAAACCCACACAGACACAGGGAGAACATGCAAACTCCACACAGAAAGGTCCCTGCCGGCCGCTGGGCTCAAACCCAGAACCTTCTTGCTATGAGGCGACCATGCCTCACCACCGTGCCGCCCCACTTAATACACTCTCTTTGTTTGTCAGCACATTTCCATTTACATCTTTCATCACTCTTACCTGCTGTACATCCCTTGCCTTTGCTACCGCTCTTTTTGCCTTCTGTCTCGTCTCTCTGTATAACCGCCTGCTTTCCTCGTCTCTCTGATCATCCCAATTCTTCTTTGCTAGCCTCTTCTCTTTTATAATTTCCTGGACTTCTTTGTTCCACCACCATGTCTCCTTGTCTTCCTCCCTCCCTCCCGATGACCACCCTAGCACCTTCCTTGCTGCATCTCTTACTAGTATAGCAGTAGTATCCCAATCTTCTGGCAGACTTCCATTACCACTCAATGCTCATTTCATTCCTTCCCTAAACTCCTTCTGGTGTTCAACCCGTTTTAGTTTCCACCACCTAATCTTTGGCTCCACTATTTCACGCTTCCTCTTTTTCACTTTCAAGTAGGGGTGGGCATATTGATCTGAGTATCGATAGTATCGATACCAAGGTGAGTATCGGAATCGAATCGATACTAGCATGATGAGATCGATACTCTCGTCGCAGTTTCTCTTCAATACATCCAGTAAATTACTCGAATTTACGCAGAGTTCATGCGAGGATAGTTTCTCTCTAAATCTGTCTGTGTAAACAGCGCACCTGTCTCTCTCGCTCTCTGCCGCTCACACCTTACCCCTCTCCCTCCCTGCTGTGTCGGAGAGCGGAGAGTCAGGGCGCTGACTGAGAGCAGGCCGTGATGGCGGAGAGAAAGAGAAGCGCTGTGTGGACATTATTCACTGCAGTTGACAAAGACAATGCCACATGTGATGTGTGCAGAAAAGTTATTCGCTACTGTGGTAACACCACCAATTTATTTAAACATATTAAAGCTGTTCACCCCAGAGAGAACACTGAACTGCAAAAAAAGTTGAGGGAGGGGGAGGGGGAGATCCCCAAACCCAGGCCAGACCTCCGACAGACACAGAGGTCTCTGGAAGAGGCTCTTCAACCCAAAACTCAGGAATATCCAGGTAATCTCCAGCATAAAGTAATATTTTCACAGCGTAATTGGTGATCAGAGATGCAATTTCAGCAGACTAATTAACCCTTTGATGCAAAACATGGGTCAAAAGTGACCCGGTTGAGTTTTTATCTTCTATATCTTTGCAATAAATTAATTCCATCATTCAGTATTCAAGGTATTCTTCAATTAACTTGTTTTTGATCATCATACATCCTTATTTTATTTTTTCCTTTCTTACTTTTTGAATAAAAACCCTTTTTGTATCACTACCCTTCTAATGCACAGCACGGGTCAAAACCGACCTGCATTCATTTTCCAGGTTATTTCATGTATGGCTGAGTATTTCTATGATATACTTTTGAAATAAATTCATTTTGTCATTTACTTTTCCAAATATGCAGTAAATATCTTGTTTTTGTTTAGCACAAATCATCATTTTAATTTTTCCTTTCTTAAGTTATGAACAAGCACAGCTTTTGTAATTCTACATCAAGTTTACACACATGGGTCAGAACCGACCCGCATGCATTTACTCCAGCGTTTGGTGGGAACTGTGAATTGTGCTTGTGTCAGACATTTCACAGCTCAGCACAGCGCCCTTTGCCCATCTAATACATGTAAGTAATGTTTTTCAATTGTTCTAACATTACCTTAGAAAAAAATTGGTTATGTTTAGTTTACCTTGAGAGTGAGTAGATTACTTGTCAGAAAGTTACAAGTAATTACTATTAGCTACCGAGCTGTTGACATATTCTACTTTAGTTAGCTAATTTTATTGTAGTTGGCTTAGCTAACTACATAGTTAATAAATAAATAACTGGCCCCATTCACTGCTAAAGTAATTACTTGAAACAAAATTATTATTATAATATTAAGACATTTAATTTTAAATCACACTTGGATGACCCATGTGTAGTATTATAAAAAGTATTTTTGTTCATAAAGTAGGAAAGAAAAAATTTAATTAATGATTTGTGGTAATTAAAAACAGGATATTTAAAGAATACTTGGAATATTCATTCATAAAATAAATTGATTTCAAAGGATAGAGCAAAGAAAAACTCAGTCAGGATGAAATAACCTGGAAAATGAATGCGGGTCATTTTTGACCCATGCTGTGCATTAGAAGGGGTGTGCATATGTTTTGCATCAAAGGGTTAAACTATTATCATATAATTCAGCCAGTTGAAAAAAAAATTAGTTGTTTTACTGAAACTAAAAAAATATACCCATAAACATATATGTCTCAAAACTGAAATATGAATATGGCTGAATATAAAAACCCTTTTGTGTTAACTGTTGAAGGAAAAATAGTATTCCTATTTAGGCTACATGCAGATTACAGTTATAGAATTAATTATCTTAATCATTTTGTTATGTCACCTAGATAATTCACAAAGACCCATGGATATCACGAAGAGCATTGCCGAGATGATCGTGAAGGACCTACAACCCCTCTCTGTGGTTGAACAGGAGGGTTTTAAGAGTTTAATCAAGACACTTGATCCCTGCTACAGAATTCCAAGTAGGAAATTTTTCACGGGAGAGAAAATGCCTTCAATGTATGAAGAGTGTCGGTCAAAAATAAGAAAATGTCTGGATGCTGCTGACAGTGCTGTATTGACCACTGCTATGTGGACATCAAGAGCCACAGAGGCTTATTTAACTGTCACTTGCCATATTATTGATGAAAACTGGCAAATGCAAGCATATGTGCTAGAAACCAGTAGTTTCTCAGGAAAGCACAGTGCTGATAATATTTGCTCGGAATTAAAAAGAATCACAGATGAATGGGGCATAACTGCCAAAATTCAGGCTGTGGTCACGGATAATGCTGCCAATGTGGTTGCTGCTGTATACAGAGCAGGTTGGGCACATTATCCATGTTTTGCACACACCCTTAATCTGGTAGTGAAAGACTCCATTAAAACCCTCCCTGAGCTTCTCGACATCCAACACAGATGCGGTGCTATTGTAGCTTTTTTCCATCACAGCACAAAAGCAACAGAGAAGCTCAAAGAAATACAGAAACAATTGAAGTTTCCAGAGCACAAACTGATCCAATCAGTTGAAACACGCTGGAACTCTGTATTTTACATGTTTGAGAGACTTTGTGAGCAAAAGGAAGCAGTGACCACCGTACTTTGCCTTCTTGGCAAGAGCTCACTGTGCTTGAGTGAAGAGGATTGGTCCATGGTTCGTCTCTCCCTTGCTGCCTTGAGACCATTTGAAGAAGTCACGAGGGAGATATCATCTGAAAAACACGTGTCAGTTTCAAAGGTGATCCCCCTGGTAACATTACTTCTTAGATCAGCTGCATCTCATGAGGCCCAAGGCAGCAAGCTAGCTGTTGTGCTGTCAGCACAGTGCCAGAACCATTTCAGGAATATTGAAACCTACTATGGTCTCAGTACCAGCACTTACCTGGACACAAGATTTAAAAACTTTGGGTTCTGGGACATGGCAAATGTTAACACAGTGGAAAAAAACCTCATCTCATCTAGCTGCTTTATCCTTCTACAGGGTCGCAGGCAAGCTGGAGCCTATCCCAGCTGACTACAGGCGAAAGGCGGGGTACACCCTGGACAAGTCGCCAGGTCATCACAGGGCTTACACATAGACACAGACAACCATTCACACTCACATTCACACCTACGGTCAATTTAGAGTCACCAGTTAACCTAACCTGCATGTCTTTGGACTGTGGGGGAAACCGGAGCACCCGGAGGAAACCCACGCGGACACGGGGAGAACATGCAAACTCCGCACAGAAAGGCCCTCGCCGGCCCCGGGGCTCGAACCCAGGACCTTCTTGCTGTGAGGCGACAGCGCTAACCACTACACCACCGTGCCGCCCGGAAAAAAAACTTGTTGCTGAAACGCAGTCACTGAGCCAGTCCTCAGTCTATTCAGAATCAGATCCTCAACCTAGCACAAGCTCTGCCACCAGCACTGCCTCAGCAATGGCTCCTGCAACTACCTCACACTACCCTGCATGAGCTCCTCCATCCCCAGCTGCAGCAAAAGGCAGGATATGGACAGAGTTTGACACTCAAATCCTGGAATCACAGCAGCATCGCACAGCTGGCACTGATGCGACTATTGAAATGCGCCGGTACACGGAAGAGAAGCCAATTCCACAGGATGGAGACCCACTTCTTTGGTGGAAAATGAATGAACCTACATTTCCCTCTCTGAGCAAGATTGCAAAAAAACATCTGCAAGTAATTGCAACATCTGTACCTGCAGAAAGGATTTTCTCTAAGGCGGGACATTTAATAACTCAGAGAAGTGCAATAAAAGGGAAGAATGTAAACATGTTACTGTTCCTGAACAAAAACCTTTAAATCTGTTATCAACATGGGAACAGAGCCAAAAGGGCACCTCAAGGGATACTTCCTTGGAGGGCTTTGTGAGCAAAGAGCCAAAGGTTACGAGCCACTTGTAGTTTACACCTGATTTGCACTACTGACTTTATTTTTCACACATTTGTGTGCAATGGAAGTTTTTTTGTTGTTGTTGTTGTGTTGTTTATATTGTTATATTTATTACATTGTTGCTTTTGTTTACTTATTTTGCACTACTGACTTTGTTACTTTATTACTGACTATTTTTCACAAATATTTGCGTGCAATGGAAGGTATTTTTTGTGGTGTTGTTGACATTGTTATATTTATATTTTTGTTACATTGTTGCTTTTTTGTTATTTTGCACTAGTGACTTTTTTCTTAAACAATTTTGTGTAGCAGAAGGTGATAAGGGAATTATTTTATTATTAATATCCTGTTACATTGTTTTATATTGTTGTAGTTAGTTAATAAAGAACATTTTTATTTGCCTAAAATCTTTGTCCTGTGTTTTATCATACTCATAATCAACTAAAAAAGGCAAAATCACAAAATTATTCAATGATCATAACATTTCAAGTAAAAAGTATCGGTATCGGCAATACTAGCCCTGTATTTACTTGGTATCGGATTGATACCCAAATTCCCAGTATCGCCCACCCCTAACAAACAGTTTAAGGTGGGTGGAGCACAGAAGCACGGCAGGCCAGAACTGAGTTCTCATAAACTCTTTTATTTTAGCTTTTAAGCTGTTACTTTCCCAGTCACACGCACGCGCACACACAAGTGTTCTGGTTGGGGAGAGAGCTCCCTTTCTCTGCTCTCTCTCTCCTTTTATAGGGCGCGGTCACTGGGGAAGACACACAAACACAGGTTAACTCACATCAGGTGCAATGATTCTGCCACTTACCTTCCCTGACTCCGCCCTCCATTCACAGACCACTGCTTGACCACGCCCCCACTGCCAGCTGAATCTTGTTATTTGCTAAAATCCAGGAGTTTCTGAGGACATCAAGACATGTGGCCCCTTATTTTAACTCAAGCTGTGTATATATTGTAAAAAAGGTATCACAGCAAAAGCAGATTAAAAATAGTTGTTTCAACATTTAAATTAGTAGTTGCTAGATGTTTTGAAATATCAAGCCTTTTACTTGAAATATTGTTATTTCAGATGAATTGATGAAATGTATTAACATTTGATGTGAATATGCAAATCATATAACTATTAATATTATAAATGTTTGCATGAGATTGCATGAGAGACAACCATTTTAACTTGTAATTTAAATTTTTTTTCGAGCCCTAAGGGGGGGTTCACCCCCCTTTGTAACACACACACACACACACACACACACACACACACACACACGCATGGCTGCGCAATGCACGTCTGACTTTGTCAGACTTTACAGGTTTTTGAAAATTTTATACTTGCACCCATGTTTCTGTGGGTGAAAGATCTGGACTGCAGGCCTGGCCAGTTCAGTACCTGGACCCTTCTTCTACGCAGCCATGATGCTGTAATTGATGCAGTATGTGGTTTGGCATTGTCATGTTGGAAAATGCAACGTCTTCCCTGAAAGAGACGTCGTCTGGATGGGAGCATATGTTGCTCTAGAACCTGGATATACCTTTCAGCATCGATGGTGTCTTTCCAGATGTGTAAGCTGCCCATGCCACACGCACTAATGCAACCCCATACCATCAGAGATGCAGGCTTCTGAACTGAGCGCTGATAACAACTTGGGTCGTCCTTCTCCTCTTTAGTCTGAATGACACGGCGTCCCTGATTTCCATAAAGAACTTCAAATTTTGATTTGTCTGACCACAGAACAGTTTTCCACTTTGCCACAGTCCATTTTAAACGAGCCTTGGCCCAGAGAAGACGTCTGCGCTTCTGGATCATGTTTAGATACAGCTTCTTCTTTGAACTGTAGAGTTTTAGCTGGCAGCGGCGGATGGCACGGTGAATTGTGTTCGCAGATCATGTTCTCTGGAAATATTCCTGAGCCCATTTTGTGATTTCCAATACAGAAGCATGCCTGTATGTGATGCAGTGCCGTCTAAGGGCCCGAAGATCATGGGCACCCAGTATGGTTTTCCGGCCTTGACCCTTACGCACAGAGATTCTTCCAGATTCTCTGAATCTTTTGATGATATTATGCACTGTAGATGATGATATGTTCAAACTCTTTGCAATTTTACACTGTCAAACTCCTTTCTGATATTGCTCCACTATTTGTCGGCGCAGAATCGGGGGACTGGTGATCCTCTTCCCATCTTTACTTCTGAGAGCCGCTGCCACTCCAAGATGCTCTTTTTATACCCAGTCATGTTAATGACCTATTGCCAATTGACCTAATGAGTTGCAATTTGGTCCTCCAGCTGTTCCTTTTTTGTACCTTTAACTTTTCCAGCCTCTTATTGCCCCGTCCCAACTTTTTTGAGATGTGTTGCTGTCATGAAATTTCAAATGAGCCAATATTTGGCATGAAATTTCAAAATGTCTCACTTTCGACATTTGATATGTTGTCTGTGTTCTATTGTGAATACAATATCAGTTTTTGAGATTTGTAAATTATTGCATTCCGTTTTTATTTACAATTTGTACTTTGTCCCAACTTTTTTGGAATCGGGGTTGTATATGACTTTCATGTATGTGTTGGAAAGTTTTGACCAAGTGTTGTAATATAGAAATTTACACTTTAATTTGTTTGTTGTTTATCTAATACAAAGGACTTGTATTCCATCAACACATCTGCCTCAAATGTTCTGCTTTAAAAAGTGAGTTTCAGTAGCTTTCAATGTTGATCACAGTTAACTAGGTTTACCAGTTGTGAGAGGAACACAAAACAATGCAACTTTACCATGACTATTTCTAGGAAAAGAGTTACTATTAGTTAAATAATGATGACATAGTGCACAATGTATGCCATTAATTGCATTATAACTTTTTGCACATTTGTGTGCGCAATGCTTCAAGCATTTGTTGCTATTTGAAGAAGCAATTCAAATAAATATTGTTGAAGAAGATACTGTGCTTGATTTCATTTAGTGTAAATGCTTTGTCTTATTTTAAGACAGAAAACCTAAAAACAATTCTTGAATTCAGACTATTCATCTTGTTTAGTTGCTCCTGTTTTAAGATATTTTCTTTCAAAATTAGAAAGAAACAACAATCAAAGAAGCACTTACAGGCTAATTTTGAGTTTATTTAACTTAATGAAGAGCTTGAAATGAGTGTTTAAGCACTTGTTTTAAGATATTTCTCACTTGCCTAATGCCTATATATTTTCTCTTATTTCAAGAAATCTTACCAAGTGTAATTATCTTACTGCACTGGCAGATTATTTCACTTGATTATAGTCCATATGCAGGGCTCGACATTAATGCTTGTCCGGGACAAGTGATACTTTACGTCGGACAAGTTCATCGTCTCAGTTATTTGTCCGATCGGACAAGTGCCAAAATACGCCGATATTCGGGTTACATATCAAATTTATCAGTTTATTCACATGATTTCCGAAGCATCTCACTCGACATATTGTTTTGATAAATCGCCGGATGTTTCTGTTCGGAAAGAGCGATGTGCGCATGCGCAATATTCCACTTGCGAGCACTTGCATGTGACGTCACAGCTGATCCAGATTGTGACAGACGCCATCTTGTAGGTCAAACGCCATATTCCGCCTTCTACTTCTACTTCTGCTTTTACTTCTACCTTTTCTTCTGGAAAACCCTACTATATACAATTCTACTACAATGGCTGCGGCTACAAGCTCTCCCTACCTGTGCACGTTTTTTATGTTTTTTGTGTGTTGTTTGTCTGTACCGGACTTCAATATCCACTACAACCGTATGGACTTACTGGACATTGGTTTCCAGCAGAAAATGACGGTTTGTAGCGATTTCCATCGCATGCACAACATTCCGGACGAGATAGCGAGACCAGCGGGGTCTCCGTGGATTGTTATCGGAAGCAAAGCGAAGGAGGCGGCGCCGGGAGCGGAAGCAAAAGCGAGGCTGCAGAGCCGGCCTGTTGACTAAGCTCAGAAAACAGCCACTCAAACCTCCACTGCTAAGCCTCTCTCTCTCCAACGCCAGATCCATGTAAACAAGACGGACAATTTGGAATTAGAGCTGGGATTACCTTATTCTATTCTATAATCGGCTGGTCAGTGCATCTAGTATCAGTACTAGTAATACTTAAGTGACTTACCTGTCCAATGAGGATTCTTGTTTACAAGATGCCACATCTGAGTCGCTGACAAATCCTGAATTTCTGTAAAGATAACTGTCCAGAGATTTATAAGCACGCAGTGCTTCACCACTGAACAGCGAGGGAAAGTTAATGAGGTAATTATACACGTCTGGGTATTCCGCTGGCAGTTCAAAATCCACTGACACGGTCGTGAAAACGCCATCCGGTAAGCCATAAGGGTCACTAATCTGTTGATCGTTTATTTTAGACATATATCTAGTTATCTGTTCATTAGAAAAATGAGCCGTGTAGTCTGTCGGTTGAAATTGATCCATTCTGTACACGAGTGCAGGAGTATCCAGCGGTGTTTTTACCGACAAGATGGCGGTTGTGTACTTTCCGGTCACGTGACTGCAAGAGCTCTATACCGGTTGGCCAATGGGGTCAGAACACGCAGAACTCAAGGGTTGATAGATGAAGATGAATAGAAACTTTATTTGTATCCATTCATCTGTGAGTCAATAGAGGTGTGGAGGTTTTCATAACAAGATATATTATCTTGTCATTTGATAACTAGATTTCAGTGTATAATAATCAGTGATTTACAGTATTAATCAGTCAATTTTGTTATCAGTTGCTTTTATTTGTAGCATTGTTGTTTTGTTTCTCTTGTCCAAACTAGTGATATCTCATCAAGTCATAAATTTTATGATAATGTTACTTTTTGTGATATTTGTTACTGGACTGCAGAGTACTGATCTGTGTATACTAGTAGATAATGATTAGTGTTTCTGGATCTCATAGTATAGTTATTTTGTTCTTAAATTTTTATATGTTCATAATTTCTACTCTATTGGAATATACTGCTTCTGAACTTCAGCATAATAATTGGTGAATTATGGTATCAGTCTGTTTTACTATATTTTTGAACTTTTGCCTCATATCAAGTATTGATTACTTTTGATTCATAGATATTATGCATATGTTGTGAATTCGGAAACAAATGCAATAAAGATTGTTGGGTTAGAAATAGTTTATTTGTGTTTTTTTTTTCTCAAATATTTCTTTGGACAAGTCAACTTCACATTCGGACAAGTACATTTCCTTTCAACTTGCCCGACAGGACAAGTGGTTTCAAAAGTTAATGTAGAGCCCTGCATATGTTCTCAAATTTATTATGTTTTTCCTTATATTATGGAATCAATTTTGTGCCAAAATGTTCATACAATACTTTTGAAATATCAAACAAAAACGACAAATCAAAATACAAAAAAACAAAAAAAAAGTCAATTTTTTTAGACTGGCAAACAAATTATTCGTGTAATCGTGCAAAATATCAGTCTATTACTCTTCAGAAACCTTTTATTTTTGTTCCGCGTCTTTCTCAGTTTTGTTTGACGTAATTTATTTTGGTTGCGATTCCAGCTTTCTCGTTTGCGCTCCCTGACTTTTTGCTTGCAGTTTTGGCACAAGGGCGGCACGGTGGTGTAGTGGTTAGCGCTGTCGCCTCACAGCAAGAAGGTCCTGGGTTCGAGCCCCGGGGCCGGCGAGGGCCTTTCTGTGTGGAGTTTGCATGTTCTCCCCGTGTCCGCGTGGGTTTCCTCCGGGTGCTCCGGTTTCCCCCACAGTCCAAAGACATGCAGGTTAGGTTAACTGGTGACTCTAAATTGACCATAGGTGTGAATGTGAGTGTGAATGGTTGTCTGTGTCTATGTGTCAGCCCTGCGATGACCTGGCGACTTGTCCAGGGTGTACCCCGCCTTTCGCCCATAGTCAGCTGGGATAGGCTCCAGCTTGCCTGCGACCCTGTAGAAGGATAAAGCGGCTAGAGATAATGAGATGAGATGAGATGAGTTTTGGCACAAACTTCACGTGTGGGTGGGCTGTCCAGGAATGCATTCCCATTGGCTAACTTGTGTTTGACTGACAGCTGCGCTCAGCCATTCCCTACTCGGATTCTGGCGGACTGTTTGACGAGTGACTGATCCATTGACGGTAAACAAGGATCGAGTGGAAATCAGTGGCGACTATGATATTCAAAATACACTCACGAGTAATCTTTCACTTAAAACCTCAAAACTCTATCAAGATCAATCACTTTCCAGATAATTCACTTGTAAACTTTCACTTAAAACTTTCAAGCATAAATTCAAAATAGCACTAAGACACTACCACACTATTCAAACACACTCACCAAACAAATTCTCTGTCATGCAAAATTTCACTAAACACTTTAGAAGTTGTACAGTTTGTTTCTGAAATGGTATGGAAGACTAGTTTTATTTCACACTCAAATGTCCATTATATTCTGATTTAAGGTAACTTTACCTTAAAATGTGTAACTGGCTGGTCGAACATTTGCTTATCCATGGAAATTAATTCTCCCATGCAACCTGGTATCTGCATTCATATTTTTGCCGTTTGGTATTGGGTTTAGTGGCTATGATGAATGACTGCTTGTAAAAAATGTCAGACAGCCTGGGTGGATCCTACATTACGGAAGTGACTGTCGTTCTGTTCATTGATTGGTTAAAATTCAGTTGACGTCAGCAGTGTTTCTCATACGATTCTGATTGGACATAATCAGGAGTATTTTTAACTTGGCGGTAGGGATTTCCCAAAACCGGGAGATTATCCAGTTTTTAACAAATATGATCAGGAGGAGGGAGACGGAGGCTAAAATCGGGAGCCTCCCGCTGAAATCGGGAGGGTTGGCAGCTACATGTTTGCCGTGCTCTGATTTTCTTTTATTGACCAGGAAAATAATAGATGTATATTGGGGAAAGGTCTTCGATGTAAAAACTGTTCTGGGTGTTGCCAGGTTTCCAATGCTGAAACAACTTTTTACTGCTTTGCTGTGCCTCCCACATAACAATGCAGATAGTGAGAGGGCTTTTTCATTGGTTAGGAAAATTCATACTGAGGACAGAAAAAATATGGCTGCAGACACATTAACTGCATATCTGCAAATTAAAATGAAGTGTGATGAGGAGCTACAACTGCTACCCAAGCAGTGATATTATAGCTAGTGCCAAATCTGCAACATCTTTGTACAACAAAGAACACTCCAAAAAGGAATACGATTTAAATTCTTGTTATAAATTGCTGGGAAGATTTTCAATTTAACTTCATAATTTATTAATATTTTCACTTATTCTTGTTTACATGATATACTTGATGTGGTTCAGTCATCTTTAGTTGGATCGAACACTGCTTGTGGTGTCAACACTTTTTTCTCAAATGGAACTTTTGCTAACTTTCATTTACTGTTTGACATTATTATATATAATTAATTACATGTAACCCACTATTTTAATTAACATACCTACTTAGCACTGCTGTTATATTTCAAGTAATTTTCTTTGGTGGAATGGAATATTGTAGCTGATGTCAACACTTGTCAAATAGAACTTTGTGTAATTTTTATGAACTATTTAATATTAATACATTTTATTTGCAAAATTTACATCAATAATTCTGGTATTACTGATACAATGTATATTAAATAAGTTTGTAGTTCAGTCATTCTCTTTAGGAGATAATTGTTTACTTGACTGGACAAATAGTCCTTTTTAATTCAGTTGTTTTCTCTGGGATCTAAAATGTCTTTTTATTCAGTACATGCTTATTGATCCCTTTAACTTGATGCAGTGTGATAAATAGGCCTATTACAATAGGAGTGTATAATGTGGAAAAAACCAATCAGTGCTTTGGATTATATATTGGAATTTTTTCTTGTGTATAAGGGCTCATGGGTGTATGTAAGTGAAAAGTACAGATTTTGTAAGGGCATGGGGAACTAAAGGTTGACATGTGAGATTATTTAAATTTATTTAATTTTATTGATGCATTTTAAATAGTTTTAAATAAATTGAGAATTTGATGTCTCATATCTTGAATGTATTTCTATTTGTTAGTGTTTGCTGCTAATCTTGGATGAAATGTTTAGCTGTGTGTGTGTGTGTGTGTGTGTGTGTGTGTGTGTGTGTGTGTGTGTGTGTGTGTGAGAGAGAGAAACTGTGCAGTGGAGAATTCAAGCTCTAAGTTTCCCTCCACCAGCAGTTTGTGGTTTTGTAAAGATCAGATGGATTTGTATGTTAATGCTGCATTAGGTGATGATTCACAAGTTCAAATCAATTCTGAGTGAAATAAATTCACTTTGTTCATTCTGATATTAAACACTGTTAATCTGCATAATGGGACAATTCAAATATGCACAAATAAATACATCTGTAATCTGTGTAATGTTTATTATTAACAGTTAAAATGTTCATGATGTGCACAGTTATATATTTGTACAGATGTGTGCAGTGGTTGTTATTTTCATGATTAGTATCAGGGATGTGTTCAGTTTAATGTGTGTGTAAGTGATCACTGAGAGGATGTGGAAGAGAGAGAGGCAGGTGAGAGAGTCAGTCATTAAAGGTGTTAAAAGCAACAATTTTCTCAATGTTCTCTATCATCATTTAACCGCAAGTTATATTTAACTCTCATCCATTATCCCTGGCTGCTGTATCATGTGGGTCAAAACATGACAAGATCTGTCTCGTCTCCTTTGACTGAAAACACAAACTCCAACTGCCATGATTCTCAAAAGTACCGACCACATCACATTCACAATCACTCGATTTGAATTAATCACTGTGAAATCTCACACTTGGTCTTTAGTCGGGACGTTAGTGAGCAGCTTATTCTGTGTTTGATATCCTGGTTTGTGATCATTATCGAGTCTCTCCCTGTCTATTTGCTCATCACCTGCACTGTGCCTGCTCGATGGTTTTTAAGTTCACTTTGTCCTGACAAATTTTCTGCCTCAAAGTGTTTTAATAAAACTAAACATTTTAACCCAACCTGTATATCCAGAACTGCGCACAAGCCTTTTTTTCCCCACACCTTTAATCTGGATTATATTTGATGTGTAATCACACATACAAGTGACAAGTGTCAATTTCAGTTTTACTTTTCCAGCAGTTTCTTCGAGATCCAGACTTGTGTGTGTTGTGTAAAAACAAATCATATATAAAACTGTAGTTTGACTTCTCACACACATCTGGACCTTTATCTAATGTTTGGTTAGTTCAATATTAGTATATTTTATGATTATTTTTTGGAATTAGTTCTTTGGAGGAGGTGGAGTTATACTGTGTGCTTATGTCACATGTGGTGGAAAAAAAAAGTCTCCTATCTCTGCTCTCCTTGTTTCCTCTGAGAGAGAATTCATCTCATCTCATTATCTCTAGCCGCTTTATCCTTCTACAGGGTCGCAGGCAAGCTGGAGCCTATCCCAGCTGACTATGGGCGAAAGGCGGGGTACACCCTGGACAAGTCGCCAGGTCATCACAGGGCTGACACATAGACACAGACAACCATTCACACTCACATTCACACCTACGGTCAATTTAGAGTCACCAGTTAACCTAACCTGCATGTCTTTGGACTGTGGGGGAAACCGGAGCACCCGGAGGAAACCCACGCGGACACGGGGAGAACATGCAAACTCCACACAGAAAGGCCCTTGCCGGCCCCGGGGCTCGAACCCAGGACCTTCTTGCTGTGAGGCGACAGCGCTAACCACTACACCACCGTGCCGCCCCTGAGAGAGAATTGATACATCCATAAAGATTTTATTTTATGGAAGGATGATGGATGCAGGAGCAAGAAATCAAGAAGGTATGAAGTCGAGTAGTGAGATGCTTCTTATATCTTGACCCATAAAGCTTATCAAGGCACAGTATTCCAATGTTTTTCCTCAGAAGCCATTGCATGTACAGTGCCCTTCACAATTATTGGCACCCCTTGTAAAGATGAGTGAAAAGGGTTAGAAAGAAATCCACCTTTTCGTGAAATCGCTTCATCTCACGCTGAAAAAATGAGGAAAAATCCAACGTTTAACTGAACTAAATTTATTCAGAGAAAAACAAATGACTTATCAAGAAATAATTATTTTCAACAAAAAAGTTCCACAATTATTGGCACCCCTGGAAAGTATAGCGAACACAGTGTAACTGAAGCATGTTTCCCATTAAAATTGTACATTTTTTAGTTGATTGGAGTGTCGGAACTTTCAAGCTGTAATCCATGATTTCCTGAGTCTATTACGTGACAACAGTTTTTCGAAGTACTCCCGAGCCCATGTGGCTGTATTTGTCATATTAGCATGACAGTTTCCCAGTCAGTGCCGCCTGAGGGCTCGAAGGTCACGCACATTCAACAGTGATTTCCGACCTTTATGCACTGTGATGTCTCCGAATTCCCTAAAACTTTTCAAAATGTTATGTACTGTCGTTTTTGAAAGAGCTAAATTCTCTGTAACCTTGCATTGAGAATGTTTTTTTTTTTATAACTAGCAATTCTCTCTCAAATTTTGGCACAAAGAGTGAGCCACAGCCCATCCTTGCTTGCAAAGACTGAGCTTTTGGTGCTGCTCCTTTTATACCCAATCATGTTACCCATTAAGCTCCTTATTGTGAAATCTTCCAAAATGGTGTTACTTGAATATCCTATAAACTTTTCAGTCTTATTTTGTCTCCATCCCAACTTTTTTTTAATGTGTTGCAGGCATCAAATTCAAACTTCATTTATATTTACAAAATAGAATTAAGTTTGTCAGTAAAACTATTAAAAATCTTTTCTTTGTGCTTTTGTCAGTTAAATAAAGATACACATGAATTAACAAATCACAGATTTTTGTTTTTATTGCATTTTGGAAAATATCCCTACTTTTCTGGAAATGAGGTTTGTATTTTTAAAAAAATTTTTGAAAAATGCTACAACTGACCCCCTTCTATAAAACAGTTAATGCAACATAATATCAGACAATATTATACAAATATGATGAATATCATTTGCCATTCAATATTGGTAAATATTTTCCATTTATGATCATCAACATCTTGTATCAGTTGTAGCACTACAGGATTTGCATCAACTGTGTTATGTAGAGTAAATATTATTAAAAACTATAAACTCACTCAGTACAGTATGTGACTATTTGCCATTGCGCTGTTTCCTGTGGGTGTCTTTCTTATTCAGGTCTGAGGATAAGGTGCAGTATCATTTGCTGTTTATAAGAGCTTATAACTCTTCTGACTGAGATCCAGTTCATCCCACTGATGATTAGAGCATTCTGGGTCTTGTGTCCGAAACTGCAAGATCGACTTTAAATGATTCCAGAAGTGAAACATTATTTTCAGTTCAAAAGAGTGAAATTCATAACTGGATAAATTTGTCCCAAAATTACAGTTAATTCTCAGTGCTTAAACATAAGTAAGTGCCGTGTGCTGTTTCTGATGTAACTGAGGAGTGTAACAGGTCATAATGTGTCTCTCGAAAACTCCTCCTATTAAGGAAGTGCCAAGTCTGACACGACTGAAGTCCTTCATTTACAGCCTGCAGTGTTCTGCTCTGGTGAGTTGAGATTTATTCTCAGTTTAGGGAGAAATCCGAGTCTCATTTTCAGCACAGTGAAAGGAAGTGATGATTAACTGAACCTACAAAGTCATCTATTTAGCTTTAAAGAAACCTGAAATCAGGGTGTGATTACTTTTCACAGAAGTGACAGTGAAACTCTGAGCATTTGGACGAGAGAGAACAACAACAGCAGCAAACAAAATGGCTTCTAAGTTTTCAGAGGAGGATTTCTCCTGTCCTGTGTGCTGTGAAATCTTCAAGGATCCTGTTCTTCTGCACTGCAGTCACAGTGTGTGTAAAGTGTGTTTGCAGCAGTTCTGGGAGACCAAAAGATCCAGAGAATGTCCTGTTTGTAGGAGGAAGTCATCTGTGGCTGAGCCTCCCATAAACCTGGCCTTAAAGAACCTGTGTGAGACTTTCTTACAGGAGAGAAGTCCGAGATCTTCATCAGGGTCTGAAACAGTCTGCAGTCTACACAGTGAGAAACTCAAACTCTTCTGTCTGGATCATCAACAGCCGGTGTGTGTGGTGTGTCAGACTTCAAGAAAACACACCAACCACAAATTCTGCCCCATTGATGAGGCAGTAACAGACTGTAAGGTAAATAAAATGGACATATGAACTCGTGGGTCACATGTGAACAAATGCTGTTGTTCATAACTATGACAATTACTTTGTAATCAATTTAGTTCATCTGAGTTCAAATAATATCAAAAACACAGAGACTCCAAGCAGCGTGTTAATTTATTTCAGGAGAAGCTCAAAACTGCACTGAAGCCCCTACAGGAGAAACTGAAGGTCTTTAAAAACTGTAAACGAAAATGGAGTCAGACTGCAAAACATATAAAAGTTAGAATCAATAACATGGGTTTGATATAATTATATTTTGTTTCATTGCATATTCAGTTATGTTTCATTTGATTTTCTCTTCACTGTAGATTCAGGCCCAACACAGAGCGTCAGATTAAGGAGGAGTTTGAGAAGCTTCACCAGTTTCTACGAGATGAAGAGGCAGTCAGGATCACTGCACTGAGAGAGGAAGAGGAGCAGAAGAGTCAGATGATGAAGGAGAAGATTGAGAAGCTGAGCAAAGACATATCCTCTCTTTCAGACACAATTGGAGCCATAGAAGAGGAGATGAGAGCTGAAGATGTTTCATTCTTAGAAGTGAGGATCATTTAGTCAGTATTTATACTGTGAGAAAGTAAAACTTCTTTCCATCATCAGAAACGTCACATTTCAGTGGTGTAAAAATGTAAATCATATCCACTGATATTTGCTTTGTTGTTTTACAGAACTACAAGGCCACAGTGAAAAGGTGAGTGATGTGCTTCCTGTCTCTCTCATTCTCTGGGTTTCTGAATCCAAACCCACAGCAACACTGACTCCTGAATGTTTTTGCAGAGCCCAGAGCACACTGCAGCATCCAGAGGAGCTTTCAGGAGCACTGATCCATGTGGCAAAACATCTGGCCAACCTGCAGTTCAGAGTCTGGGAGAAGATGCAGTACACCGTCCAATACAGTAAGACAATGGCTTAGGTTTGGTATTAACATTGGTGGGGACATAAACCCAATGCCAACCCCCAGTGGCGCCAACTTCAGGTCAACATTATAGAGTCGCAATATTTTGCTCTGTTGTGTTCCACCAAAAGAGTATCCATCATCTCTCCAAAGTCCAGACTTTTAAAATTTGAAGTTCAGAACTGTAATAATTCATGAATAATAATAATAGGCAGTTCATTGGGCAGCATGGTGGTGTAGTGGTTAGCACTGTCGCTTCATAGCAAGAAGGTCCTGGGTTCAAGTCCAGTGGCCGGCAGGGGCCTTTCTGTGTGGAGTTAGCATGTTCTCCCCGTGTCTGCGTGGGTTTCCTCCAGGTGCTCCAGTTTTCCCCCACAGTCTAAGCACATGCAGGTTGGGCTAATTGGTGGCTCTAAACTGACTGTGAATGTGAGTGTGAATGGTTGTTTGTCTCTGGGTCAGCCCTGTAGAACAGGATAAGCAGCTACAGATAATGGACGGATGGATGCAATTAATTTGATTAATTGCAAATCTTGCATGTGATGATTAACTCAATCTACCAATTTGCAAATGTGTTTTACAAGCGAATAACGCATTGACTGTCGGGAGGGTGTATGTTCCTTTCCCTCATAAATGGAAGTAAAACACATCCGGAGCCTTAAACACTGCGTTCCATGAGGCTGGCAGGGGGAGTCGGCTCTCTTCTGTGGGATCTTCCACTAGTTTTAGAATGCTAGTTTAAGCTGATATGTGATTGATCTAATGGTAAAACAGGACAAAGGCTCTAGAACAGGGCTTTTCAAAGTGTGGAGCGCGCCTCCCCTACGGGGGTGCCAGAGTTCTTCAGGGGGGGCGCAATGTGAGGAAAAATAAACCAGAATAAGTTACTATTGCGGACATTTAGCGAACTTCAGCTAGCCTTTGCCAGAGACAAAATGGATCGATTTTTAGTACCTAAAGCTACAGTGAGTGAGGAGTCTGTGCCAAGCAAAAAAAGAAGGAAGTATGACCACGATTATTTAAAGTTTGGATTTTCATGGACTGGATCTGAAGATGCTCCACTGCCACAGTGTGTTGTCTGCCAAGAGGTGCGAGCTAACGATGCTATGAGATGTTTAAAATGTGTAAAACAAGATGTTTAAAAAAAAGCACAGATGTTTAAAATGTGTAAAAAAAAAAAGATATTTTTAAAAAGCACAGATGTTTAAAATATGTAAAAAAGAGGTTTTAAAAAGCACAGATGTTTAAAATGTGTAAAAAAAAGAGGTTTTTAAAAAAGCACAGATGTTTAAAATGTGTAAAAAAAAAAAGAGGTTTTAAAAAAGCTCATATGTTTAAAATAAAAAAATAAAAATGTGTACAACAACCATTATTTTTTTGAAATACGAATGGAACCTGAAGTATCTGGGATAGGCTCCAGCTTGCCTGCGACCCTGTAGAACAGGATAAAGCGGCTAGAGATAATGAGATGAGATGAGACATTAAGTATAGCAACAATAAAAATTGCAAGTGTGGGGCGCTGTTGTTTATTTGCTCTGTGAGGGGGGTCTGACTCTCCCACACTCTGAAACCCCTGCTCTAGAACCTTTTTGACACGTTGAAAGGCTACAATTTTACTTGGCAACAGAATGTATCTGAATTCTGATTGGTTGTTGTATCTGAATTCTGATTGGTTGTTGTTATATTATTGGCCTTCTGTTGTCTTGAGCCCAGAGCGGAGGGGGGGAGGGGGAGGAGGGAGTGACAGGGTTCTACAGAGAAAAGTTTTTGCCCCCGCTTTCAAATGAAGCCCCTCGAGAACCAATCAGTTCAGCGGATGTGTGTTCTCGGTATGGGACGTTTTCAAAAGAGAGGCGGGAGGAACCAAACATTTCTGATCCAGAAGGCGGAGGCTGTTTTGCTTATTACATGAAAATGTTTGAGAGCGAATATTCATGAGGGAATTTTGCATGCTGTTTCACCCAGTGGAAACCTACAGGAACCATTTGTGTACCGCGATTTTTTTTCCTCAATCAGAAATATCGGTCGGGACACGCCCATACCGTCCATACCCAATTCTACACCTCTGCAGTAAGACTCTTAATTCTGTGTGTGTGTGTGTTTTCAGCACCTGTAACTCTGGACCCCAACACTGCTCATCCTAAACTCATTGTATCTGATGATCTGAAAAGTGTGAGACGCAGCGATGAGGAACAGAAACTTCCTGATAATCCAGAGAGATTTGATGATGAATATCTGTGTATCCTGGGATCTGAGGGCTTTAACTCAGGGACACACTGCTGGGATGTGGAAGTTGGAGACTGTACAGTGTGGATTGTGGGTGTGATGACAGAATCTGCTCAGAGGAAGGGGGAGATATTCTCCAGAAGTGGAATCTGGGGTGTGGTGTATTATGATGATGAATATGGCGCAATTTCAACACCAGATACAGGCACTCATCTCTCAGTAGCACAGAAACTCCAGAGGATCAGAGTGAAGCTGGACTGGGACAGAGGAAAACTGTCATTCTCCGACCCTCTCACTAACACACACTTACACACTTTCACACACACATTTACTGATAAATTACTGCCAGTCCTAGGTGTTGATCATAAAGAATCTCCTATAAAGATCCTCCCACTTGAGTGCTCTGTAAGAGTGAATCAGATCAGTTAGCATTGATGTTGTTTTATTCCAGTTCATTAATAAAATACTGCAGATTAAAAGATTAGTGTTCTTTGTGTCAGTCTCCCCCCCCCCCCCCCCCCCCCCCCCCCTTTTGGAAACCCTGAAGCACACTGATTTTTTTTTTTCAGGTGAATCAACTCAAAATATTGACAGAATATCTTGAAATAATGAATTAACTCAAATAATAAGATATCTTAAAATATATTATGGCATATTTTGAAAGCACAAGGAAGTCAAAATAATAAGTGAAATAATGACACACTGTCTTGAAATAAGAAGGCATTAACTCAAAATAATGACTTAGCGTTTAATTAAAATCACAAAAGTGTGTTTAAATGCAGAATGAGCTGAAAAGTATTTTATTTATGTTTTAAATAGTTTAAATAAACCGAGAATTTGTTTCTTAGTTTATTCTCAGTAAATGTCTTTACTGTATTTGTACTTGTTTGCATTTGCTGTTAATCTTGGATTTTGTGTGTGTGTGTGTGTGTGTCTGTAACTGTGCAGTGGAGGAGAATTCAAGCTCTAAGTTTCCCTCCACCAGCAGTTTGTGGTTTTGTAAAGATCAGATGGATTTGTATGTTAATGCTGCATTAGGTGATGATTCACAAGTTCAAATCAGTTCTGAGTGAAATAAATTCACTTTGTTCATGCTGATATTAAAACTGTTAATCTGCATAATGGGACAATTAAAATATGCACAAATAAATATATCTGTAATCTGTGTAATGTTTATTATTAACAGTTAAAATGTTCATGATATGGATGTTTATTTATTTGTACAGATGTGTGCAGGGGTTGTTGTTATTTACATGATTAGTATCAGGGATGTGTTCAGTTTAATGTGTGTGTAAGTGATCACTGACTACGTTTACATGCACATCCAAATCGAGCTGCTGTCGGTAATCGAGCTGAAGGTCCCAGCAGGGTGCCAGAGAAATCCAATCCTACATGCACACAATGAAATCGGGCTATTGTATGAAGGTAGGATAGTGCCATATATCCCAAGAAGAGCAGACTATGATTTGCACTTGTAAAACCCGTAATTCGCAACTTGTGAATGCGCATCTCAGAGTTTGTAAGTGTAACTTCAGATCCACACATCTGCAAATAGCAAACTGCAAGCATATTTCACAACTTGTGAAAGCGCATCTTCGAATTTGCACTTGTAACTTCAGATCTGCAAAGCTGCACAACAGGATTTGCATGTGCAGGTTCCTATTTGCTCGCTCAGTTGCGTCATCCTTCTCACGTGATTTTTGGCACGATTCACTCGGATGGATTTGAAGGAAACGATTTGCGCGCAGAGACCAGGAATGCCTGTTCTACCACTTTTGTCCAGGAGGTGGCAGTGTGGTTATTGGCCCTGCAAAGTCGTATATAGGGATAATATCTCAATAAACGGCTCTGTGGCCATGAATCTTGGTCTGCGACACGGCGCCACGAAAGCATGGAGGGAAGAGGTGTTCAACAACGTGTAAGTAACATTATGGTTTAAATGTCTTATAGTTAACTAACTCTGTAATATACACGGTTAGTGAAATTATCCTATTTGAGGTAATGTGCACGTAAAAGCAGCCTTGAAGAATGAGGTAATTAGGCTATCTTGACAGGCTAAGTTGGCTAACTATATTGTAATACACGTGTAGTAACATTTACAGTTAGCGAAATTATCCTAATAGAGGAAATTTGCGAGCGATACAGCTTGAAGAGTGTAGGTAGTTATCTTGAGAAGCTACGTTAGCTAACTGTATATAGTAGGCTAACGTTTCACAGCAGTGGCGGGCTGACCATCGGGAGCACTCCTGGTGGCCTGACAGTTAGCCTGATTTAAACAGTCAACTTCACCAGCAATAATATAGTAAGCAATTAAACACACCTATGACAATGGGCAACATTGGATTGTGGTATATTAAAACGCGCTGCCTGTCTTTGGGCTGCACAGAGTATCCGCCTCCACTGAGAGAGGAGCGGAGCAGTATTATTTTTTCCTGAGTGCTGCAGTGACTATTGGCGGCTTTCCCTCCTGTTTTTCAGGGAAAAAACGATATTCAAACAGAGAACTTAATTGACATAAGGAGAGACCATTTTTAAATCTATTTTGTACATCATTTTCCCCTAGACATATAAACATGTTTATACGACTATGGTTTTTCGATATTTTCTCCGCTGTCCATGATTTGTCAGTCAATAGTTATTTGGCTACCGGTACTTTACTACTGTTATTGTTACCATTCATAAGCGCATTGATATGGAACGGTGATTACTTTTTTGGGGACTACTTCAAAGGTAGGCCATTTATACGACGTTAATGGCCACCCCATCAGCCAATCAAGGAAGAGAATCCCATTGTTAAGGGAGATAAAAGTGATGCAGAACCTATGTATGTTTGCTAAGTGCCTTTCATGTATAGTACAATAACAATGGAAAATTGTCTTTTATTTACAGGCACTGTTGCGTCATGTCCTTCAAAGACTGCTTACACGCCTGGAACATGTCCTGCAACAGCCACACCTGGACATGGACTTCATGCAGTTTGTATGTTGTCAGGAGAGAGTTTTTCTCAGTGCCATAGCAGGTCAAGTCACTATTCCAGCAGAGGTAATTGCAGGAATAGATGAACTGGACCGTACGATCAACACTGAGATTGATCAAGAAAAAGTAACAGCATTGAGTATGGAGCAAGGTGCAAGAGGGCGCCCAAAGACACTCATTTCTGACGAGCAAATAAGCAGCCTGTTGGAGTTGTCGTTCCCTGTACCGACAATTGCTGATTTACTTGGGGTGTCCATCAGAACAGTGCGTCGGCGGATGGAGGAGTTCAACCTTAGTGTTAGGGCCTCCTACAGCAACCTCTCAAATGAGCAGCTTGATGGGATTGTGTCTGAGATTAAAACCAGGATGCCACGTGCAGGATACCGCATGATGAAAGGGGCATTGGAGGCAGAAGGACACAAAGTGCAGTGGGATCGTATCCGAGCATCACTGCATAGGGTGGACACCCTTGGTGTGTATTCCTGCATGATAAACCTTGGGTGTGTGGTGAGACGGAGCTACTTTGTTCCGAGCCCAAGGTTTCTCATGCACATTGACACCAATCACAAACTGATCAGGTTAGTTTTTTTTTTGTTTAATCATGCCTGATGTTTAATTAAAAGTGGTGATATTCACAACCACCGAACTAAAGGAGTTTACATAACTGTGTGGAAGATAGTCAAAGGAGTTAAGTTGTAAGCAACTGGACTCCTTGTTGGAGCTTGAAGACCGTTCACCTTTTATCCCCAAGGCTTTTTCAGTTCTGGCCTGATGTTTGAAAACCAGGAATTATATCTCTGGATCACTGGAGGTGTGAACCACACCCCTCATTTCCATGACAAAGGGGTCATGAGTTACCCATCAAGGTGTGAATTGGAGTGAGATAACTCCTGGTTTCCAACATCAGGCCAGAACTGAAGAATCCTTTTGGATAAAAGGTGAAATGTCTTCAAGCTCCAACAAGAAGCCCAGTTGCTTACAACTTAACTCCTTTGACTACCATGACCGAATGAGAATCTACACAGACAGCTATAAGGTGCAATTTGCCATTCTGGCAAATGGATTTTTGTATTGTTCCACAGTCAAATTATGACACTCCTTTCTGTGCTCTTGAGACTGAAATAATGTACTGTTCTAAACCAGTTTTCCAACATAAAGATTTTTTTAGAGTGGAGAAGAAGACTGCACCTTTTTAAAATATACATTTTATCCCAAGATAGTGAACAAGTGTTTCACATGGGATCATGACTTTGTTTTAATATCACTTTCAGGTGTTAAACATTCCCCTGCTTGACTGGGAAAGCAGTGGACTGAGAACAGATCCAAACCCTGGGGTTACTGTGCCTTCAATTGCTTGCCCTTTGAGCAGTGCACAAATGGAGGAGTTGAAACAAAGGGTCAATCCAACGGCTCCATCTTTGTCCTTTGGCACAGACCAGTACCTGGCAACTCTGCAAGCGGTGCAGAATATGCTTGCAAGTTAAAATATTGTAGTTACCACAATGTTAATGTCCACTTTTGTTACTTAAATAAATAAACATGCTGATGTTTTACAGTGCTTTTAATGTTTTTTTTTCCCTTCTTCACTTTAGATGTTGACACACTTAACAGGCAGTGCTTCTACAAAGACAAAAACAGTCATTCCAGAGAACCTAAACCTTAAAAAATTGAATGAAATTACATGAAAGGTTGCATATACTGTAGAAAGTCAATCAAAATAACTTTATGCCTGTGTCACTTGTTATATGAGTCCAAATCCAGTGTTGCTTGTTTTGATGCACGCCTCTAGGTCCTTTTGAAACTGCCTGAAATCAGTGTAATGAGTGGGAAGACAGAGTGTTTCAAAACAAGTTGCTGCTCTTGGGTACTTTGATGAAGTCATCGCGACAATGAGTTCACGGGGCAAGACCTCCCATCCAGTCCAAAAACGCAGCAGTTCTTTCCAGTCATTGCTGGATGCTGCAGGTGAAAGACCAGATGTCTGTTGACCATACTTTACAAAATGATGGATTCTTGAACAAATTGAAGTTGGGTGGTCTCTGTTTACATCCATGTCCAGTCATAATCAGTATTAGCTGCAGCATGTATATGGATGGTATAAGATACTAATACTAAGACACTTAATACTGATTATGAGTGGACATGGACGTAAACCGAGAACAGTCAGACATTAACTGACAGCACGTTTACATGACAAAGTAAAATATAGAAAATATTCTTTAGACGTTACAAATAACTGGTCACCTACCAGTCTCAATAAATTCACGAAGGTATCCTGTTATGCGACTTGTAGTCGCGACTGGACATTCATCTTCAGAGTCGTCATCTGTAGCACTGGGCCAGGTAATTACACGTAGAATGGCCTTGAAACATTTTCAGAAGGTTAGAGTTAGATCTGAGATCAACCACAGTTCCCCTTAAAGGCTATGCACTTGGCACTTAAGCATTTTTGTTTTACCTCTGAAGTCAATGAGGCATCCTTCTCCCTTGGAAAAATTAAGGGTACCACATCAGGTTTTTCTGTCATGAGATGCCAGAGATGAGTCTCTTTTAGACCCTTGCGCAGTTGCTTCACTTGTCTGGTGGTGCGTCCAATGACCTTTAAAAATGAGAAATATTTTTATGTTAGGAATGCAGTGTCCTTGGTCCATGGATAACATCTTGTATAAAAGAAGGTTCGAGGAATTAGCTATCGACATGGCCATGAAACGGAACATCACTTAGTAAATGCTGTTGCTAAATGCTGTGATTGTGAATAATTTTATTTTTTCCATTAAAAACCCATATGAAACACATTTAAAATAGAATTGAAATCCTGAAAATTAATTTATACATGTTAACAGGACTAATGTTGGTTAAAAATAAACTCGTTATCTGTTATGGCAGTCTTTTTATGTGGACAGATTTCTCCCCAAGGAACCCTAATGGGAAAAAATCTGTAATTGAGGCACAAGTGTTAAATGCCTAGACTAAGTGCACATTGAATCTTTTGCTCCATCTACAGTACTGCTCTCTAGTAATACAGTAACTGCAAAGTAGGACTCACAGAATGAAGCATTTTTTCACATAACCATCTTCGGTTATTTTCAGTTACTCTGGGAAGGTCCCATGCAAAGGCCAAATTCTGAACACGCACTTTCTCTTGTTCTGATAGCTCTGATGTTCCATCAAGCTGTAAAAACAAACAATGCAAGCATGACATTTGGAAAATGTTCACCGTTTTGGACAATGCAAGGCCAACAGTTATTTCAACTCAACACACCAAAGTGATTGTTTCACGAATGTCAACATCTGGGCAGTCCTTTATGATTACAGTTGCCACGTCAGGGCTTCCGCCAAGGAGGACGTGTAGTATTGCCTGGCTCATTCCCACAAAACCTGGGCCACCATGGAGAAAACTATGTCCCAGCATCCTTCCAGCCATCTGGAAAAGGTCGCTGTCAACGAGCAGTGATGACGAAGGAACCAAGTAGTCTGGCTCACCCTCAAAAAGCTGAGTGATATTGGCATTTCCTGCATTCAAAATGACAAATATACCAACCTTAACAGATGAACATTCTGTTCATTGAATACAATTCTTAAAACAAACAAACAAAAAAAAAATGCACAGAATAAAATTATATTCACCACAGTTCAAAGAAAATCCTGATCTCAGCTTTTGCATGCAGATGGAGAAGAAACGGGTCACCCCCTCTCCAATAGCAGTGTCCCCTAGGATGGACATGAGAAGTGTTCAATTCAATTCAATAGAGCACATAATTTTTAAGTTTGTGTAATTCTTACCCTCCAATTTGCAATTCAATGGACCTGCCCAGTTTTTTTGGTGTGCTTTATAGAATGCAACAATTGTCCTGTCCTGGTCTTCTGGGCTCTCTCTTAAATCCATCCTTAAACACAGTGGAGGTCCAGAGTCATGCGTTTTGAGAAGAGCCTCTCTGAACAGTATGGCAGCTTTAGCAGGGTCCAAGGCTACTTGCCACTCTGTTCATATAGTAGAGTGAGGAAAAATAAGTCAGATTGAATGTGTGTATCCCATAAATATTTTTTCCAATTACACTTGTTAACAAATCTTGTTATACCATCTGTAGTAGAATCAGTGGGTGCTGCTACTGAGAAACTTCTGGATGGACCTTCTAGGGCCTCCAACTGTGCCATCTGATGGATCAATGTCCCTAGTAGTATAAATACAACACAATGATTAATGTAATTCTGACATTCACAAACCCGTTTCTTTTTCCAAAACAGTAAGTAGTCTCATGTCACTCTTATGGTAGCACATGTAAATAAAATGTTACTTCTGTAGGGTAAAAGATTGATTATAAATGTAGATAATATCCATGTTGTTACACTTGGTTCTTAGAACCCAGGTCTCCCAGGTGGTAATCTGTGGACAACCCACCAGTCTACTGAGCTGAGAATGGTACGACTCAATAGCAGGCTAAGGAAAGTCTTTAGTGCATGGGTTTATTCCAATAGTAACTCAAGGCAAAAGCTCAGTTTCTCAAACAGATAATTCCAGTTAGCACAGCAGGTCAACAGGAAAAGAATAGGCAAATCCAGTTCACAAAAAACACAGAAAATCCAAACAGATATATTCCACGAGGTAAGTTTAACAGGTAATCCAAAAGGTGAGTTCAGTCCACAAAAAGCACAGAAGATCCATAAGGCAAAACATAGGCAGAACAGGACATAGGTACTTCAGAACAAGGAAACCAGTGAAAACAAGAGAGAGTTCCTTACTGTGTTCTCCTCGAAGACTCAGCAACGACTGAATGAAACACATGGCTTAAATACAAAATGGCTAATGAGTGGCAAGGCAGGCACATGACCAGAGTAACAGGGTGCAGGTGAGAGTAATCAACCAAGGACACAATAGGAAAGGTAACATCACATGAGGCTAGCCCACAAGGGCGACATCTAGTGGCCAAAACACAAATGTCCAGAGAGTGGTGAAGGAAGTCCATGAGTGTGACACATGTTTCTGATGATCAGATTTTTCTGTGATATACACAGTAACAATAATGACAACCATGTATGTTACACAACTCTTTTCGATTATTTTTGGATGGACTATTGTACATAACTTTAGTCATTTCTAAACTGACTGAATAAATCAAAGTACTTACCTCTCACCACACATGCTGGCATGCATTTCAATTGTGGCAGAGGAGAATACACATGAACACACTGGACATGTTGCATTGTCCTCTGGGATCTCATCACATGCTTCAGAGTCCTGGATTTTGAAGGAAATTGAAACTATTAACACATACTGTGCGTTACTACATTCCAGAAATACAATCAAAGAGAGAATTTTCACTTTAAAAGGGACATCATTATTGAAAGACAACCTCTACGGGAAAAATTACTTCATGTACTTGATAAGTGTAGTGATAACCTAAGCAGTACAGTTATATTATGAATATATTTGTTAGTATTTAACAGATTCATAACGTTAAAAAGTACACCAGGAAAATTCAAGAAGTCATTTACACCTCATCATGAACCTTGTCAACAACTGTATAGGCTACTGTGTTGTAAATAGCAGGCCTATTAATGCGCTGGACATAAAAGTACAGATATTTATCATCATTATAGGTTTGTTAGTAAAATAGTGAACCTGTAGTGTCCCTTGACATTTCTCCAGGTGGACTAGCAGAACATGCACCGGCATTCTTGACCCACATTTTTTACAGTCACTTTTCGGCATTTTTGAAAAGAAACTGTCATCTTGTGGGAGGGGAGTTGTATCAAGTTCTTCTTGCAGAGGCATAATGAATAGTGTGTTTTTGCCATTGTTAGAAGCAATTTTTAACTGTCTGGCAGAGTACCCCTCTGCTTCGGGTGGAAGCAAGCTTAGCTTGCGTTGTCCAGTGCCTCCTATACAAAAAGAACACACACACACAGATTTATATTACTCTTTCATAATAATTTTAATCTTATTTGAATAACGTGAGGTCTAGTTCAGTAAATGCTACCTGAGGCTTTGTAGAGGAGCCATCCCCCAGTTAAATTCCCCATTTTGGGAAACTCTTGGGTTAGAAGTGATGTGATCTAAGAGAAGATAAAACTTAAGCTCAAGACAGATCTGATACAGGCTGAAATGCTAATATAAGATCAGCTGTAAATTAGTTTGTACCTGGGTATGGTCACTGTCCTCTGACATAGAAACATTCTTCCGGCCAAGCCCTGACATCAAATAGGATACTTCATCAGACGGCTGTGGTGTGCGGCTCATGGTCTTTGGAAGCAGGTAAAAAATAAAAGAGCATGTCTTGGAGACCGAGACATTTTGCCTTACTCCAACATATGGCCTCTTTCTACCTCTTTGACCTCTCTGGAACAATCCAGGAAATGACCTGAAAAAAAAAAGACATTCAGTCATTTTGTTGACTTAAGAAACCATTTTTTGCAGCTGTAGTATAGTCATTGATATTTCTATTCAATTCATGTGTTGAAGCACTGCAGCTCCCATTTTACTGACTGTGACAACTTTCACATGATGAAATATCAAGGGTGTAAATTTGAGTATTCAAAGTTCAGCTGAGTTAGTATCAGAAAAGCACAAGTCAAAAATACAAGGTCAGCAATCACCAGCAATTACCAATGCCACAAATATTACCACTGAGTATTACAAGATAGGGACAGGTGCATGTGCACAAAGTGGATGGTGTTTATTTCCTCCTCATTTGTTGAACAGTTTATTTTGGTTAATATGATTTTCAAAGGTCAAACCTGGTCATTTCCTGATGAACTGTAGGCTGTTGCCCTGCAGTTAGGTTACTTTGCGGTTGAGATGTTCCCACAGGTTCATCTGGCAATTGCTGGACAATAGGTTGCAAGACAGAGAGGAGGTTCTGTGCTGCATCCCGTATACTGACCTGTTTGGAAAAGAAACGTGAAAAACGTAATGACTGACAGAATTTAAATGTTTCCACATACTTAAACTTTCACTTGCTCCCGTATGCCTATACACATTACAACATTCACTGCATTTTTAAAGGGTGCCGCGAAACAAGATATTTTAGGCCGCAAAAATCACAAACAGGCCAACGCAATCCTGGAGGGACTGATTAGCTAACTTGGATATTTGCAATCTAATGTTGCCCATCGACATATGTGGCGTCACGATGCTCCTGATGGTCAGCCCGCCACTGATGTGAAACGTTAGCCTACTACACGTATGTTACAAGCACAATTATATACAGTTAGCTAACGTAGCTTCTCAGGATAACTACCTACACTCTTCAAGCTGTATCGCTCGCACATTTGCTCTATTAGGATAATTTCGCTAACTGTAAATGTTACTACACGTGTATTACAATATAGTTAGCCAACTTAGCCTGTCAAGATAGCCTAATTACCTCATTCCTCAAGGCTGCTTTTACGTGCACATTACCTCAAATAGGATAATTTCACTAACCGTGTATATTACAGAGTTAGTTAACTATAAGACATTTAAACCATAATGTTACTTACACGTTGTTGAACACCTCTTCCCTCCATGCTTTCGTGGCGCCGTGTCGCAGACCAAGATTCATGGCCACAGAGCCGTTTATTGAGATATTATCCCTATATACGACTTTGCAGGGCCAATAACCACACTGCCACCTCCTGGACAAAAGTGGTAGAACAGGCATTCCTGGTCTCTGCGCGCAAATCGTTTCCTTCAAATCCATCCGAGTGAATCGTGCCAAAAATCACGTGAGAAGGATGACGCAACTGAGCGAGCAAATAGGAACCTGCACATGCAAATCCTGTTGTGCAGCTTTGCAGATCTGAAGTTACAAGTGCAAATTCGAAGATGCGCTTTCACAAGTTGTGAAATATGCTTGCAGTTTGCTTTTTGCAGATGTGTGGATCTGAAGTTACACTTACAAACTCTGAGATGCGCATTCACAAGTTGCGAATTACGGGTTTTACAAGTGCAAATCATAGTCTGCTCTTCTTGGGATATATGGCACTATCCTACCTTCATAGGTTCTGGGAGTCCATATTTGTAGTCAGAGCATTATCAGCAGGTTTACTGACAGAGCTGAAAAGATTATTTAATTTTATTGATGCATTTTAAATAGTTTTAAATAAATTGATAATTTGAAAGCTCATGTCTTTACTGTATTTGCATTTGTTAGCGTTTGCTACTAATCTAGGATGAAATGTTTAGCTGTGTGTGTGTGTGTGTGTGTGTGTGTGTGTGTGTGTGTGTGTGTGTGTGTAACTGTGCAGTGGAGGAGAATTCAAGCTCTAAGTTTCCCTCCACCAGCAGTTTGTGGTTTTGTAAAGATCAGATGGATTTGTATGTTAATGCTGCATTAGGTGATGATTCACAAGTTCAAATCAATTCTGAGTGAAATAAATTCACTTTGTTCATGCTGATATTAAACACTGTTAATCTGCATAATGGGACAATTAAAATATGCACAAACAAATATATCTGTAATCTGCAGTGTTGGGAGTAACGTGTTACAAAAGTAATTAATTACTGTAATGCATTATACTTTTTGGCATAACGCAGTAATGTAAGGCATTACAGGAGAGAAAACCGGTAATATTTACTCGTTACAGTGCCAGTAACGCACGTTACAATGCATTTTTAACCTGGATTGTTTTGTGGGTTTTCTTCATACAAAGTTCACGGATCACCGCGAGATCAGCTACTGATAAAAGTCCGCGCAGAACTCATCTCATCATCTCTAGCCGCTTTATCCTTCTACAGGGTCGCAGACAAGCTGGAGCCTATCCCAGCTGACTACAGGTGAAAGGCGGGGTACACCCTGGACTAGTCGCCAGGTCATCACAGGGCTGACACATAGACACAGACAACTATTCACACTCACATTCACACCTACGGTCAATTTAGAGTCACCAGTTAACCTAACCTGCATGTCTTTGGACTGTGGGGGAAACCGGAGCACCCAGAGGAAACCCACGTGGACACGGGGAGAACATGCAAACTCCGCACAGAAAGGCCCTCGCCGGCCACGGGGCTCGAACCCAGGACCTTCTTGCTGTGAGGCGACAGCGCTAACCACTACACCACCGTGCCGCCCCCGCGCAGAACTTCCTTTTATTAACTAGTCACGGACACGGAGACCGACACAGATGCATATATGCATCTAGGGAGGGGGGTGTGTGACAGAGAAAAAGTGAGTTCATACACAAAAACAGCCACATAGCAAACTCTCACTTTTTCTCTGTCACACACACACACACACACACACACACACACACACACACACACACACACACATGTACATTGACAAAAAACAGCCACATAGCAAAGAGAGAGAGAGTGTGTGTGCGTGCGTGTGAAAGTGAGAGTGAAAAGAAATTATATATTTCTGTCATTGTGTGTATGTGTGTTATTTTGTGTGTGTGTGTGTGTGTGTGTGTGTGTGTGTGTGTGTGTGTGTGTGCATAGACCGCGGAACCGCCCGGGCCAGGGGGGCCGTGTCCCGGGTAACTTTTTGAAAATTATTTAAAAAAAATAGGCTAAACCTAGTGGTGTGTCGTTCACGAACGAACCGTTCTTTTTGAACGGGTCTTCGAAGTGAACGACTAGAACTAGTTCGCGCTGCCTCTCGTTCTCCGTCGTTGGTGAATCAGCAGTCTCTGCTCGCTGGCAGCAGGGCGGTCGCTGAATCTCGGTCGTTGGCGAATCAGCAGTCTCTGCTCGCTGGCAGCAGGGCGGTCGCTGAATCTCGGTCGTTGGTGAATCAGCAGTCTCTGCTCGCTGGCAGCAGGGCGGTCGCTGAATCTCGGTCGTTGGCGAATCAGCAGGATCTGTTCAGTAGCAGAAGGGCGTCCAACTTGCATTTTGATCTGTGCAGAGCAGCGCCACTTTACTTCTTTAAGGGCTATCTGAGCCCTATTATCAGAGCGTTGACACATGCCAGGTCTTTAGTTTACAATTTAGAGCTCTCACTCAGCAATACATTTCAGTTCACAGCGAACGAGCTCAGCAGTTCGCGAACGAACGAACGAGCAGCCAGCCTGCCTGCTGCCATACTGGGCTGGGCGCATAGCAACGGTTTCCATGACTGTGATAAACAATGAAGAACGTGGCTCTGGAGATCGCGGCATACTATGTTCGTTTTTTTAATGTTAATGCAATTTGTAATAAAGTGGTTTGTTCTTTGTAATGAGCGTTGCTGTTGAATATGAGCAAAATGGGTGTTACTTAATGGGTTTGAACAACTGCATGAAACAGTCTGCAAAGGAGGTCTCTTGCTCGAACAGCTGGAAAAGGTCTCGCTAGACATGACGTCAATCGAATGTTCGTGCATAACAACCGTTTCCATGTCCATGACCAGGCCAAACAATGAATGATCATGAATGCAGCAGAGACACATCGCAGGCTACTGTTTGCTGAATACGATGACTTGTAAAAGTTGTTTATTCTCTGAAATGAGTGTTGCTGTTAAATAAGCTTTTTTTTTTTTTTTTGCTTAATGGGTTTGAGAGAACAACTGCATAGCCGGCAGACCATGGCTCTACTAAAATAAATATAATAAATATAAAAACAGCTTTATTCTCATCTACATTTAATTAACTTTCAGAGCTTTGTTTATGTAGTCTTTTTCAGATAATGCTAGGATAATGTTTTTCTTCCATCTTTTTCTCAAGCACATTGTAATGTATGAAAATCTATTGTGGATGGCACCTCTGCCGCCTCTCGTTCACTCAAGATGAACTAAACTTCGGACGAAGCCATTGTTGTGCCGCTTTGGTGTGACGTCATCAAAATGAACGAGTGAACGAACTGACCGACACGAACGAACTGGCGGAAATGAATCGCCATGTCCCACCAATACGAGCCTGGCATGAACCGCTCCGACGCGCTATAATGACACCAATCTATCACCAGCCAATCAGGAGACTTAATCAAACGCATCCCCCGCCCACCAATCTATCACCAGCCAATCAGGAGACGTAATCAAACGCATCCCCCGCCCACCAATCTATCACCAGCCAATCAGGACAGGAGACAATCAAACGCATCCCCGCCCACCAATCTATCACCAGCCAATCAGGAGACTTAATCAAATGCATCCCCCGCCCACCAATCTATCACCAGCCAATCAGAAAACTTAATCAAACGCATCCCCCGCCCACTTGTGTCCGCGTCTGAGACGTTGAATTTTCACAGAAGGGAAGAAGTTGCCTGAGGTAAGACTGTGTGATAAATTAAGGAATGAACAAGAGAGGAATTTCAACCAGTGGCGGCTGGTAGTCTTTCAAACAGGGGAGGCTGGTCGGTTACGACATTTCCAGATTTTAAAAGAAAAAACATCAGTTTTGCCCATACTCTTGCCTCTGATCTGGCTGATTGTTGGCAGCGTCACAAACTGTGAAATAACAGGTTCTTTTGGCCCATTAGCCTACTGTCCAATATACATGATGGTGGTGTTGGGGGGTATATGTTAACATTTTAAAATTGTGGCATGTTGTTTAAAAATTGATCATTATTGAAAGCAGCTCTTTGTCAGGAACCTCAGCAGTAGAGCTGGGTGCCACACATTTCATTCAATTTCATTCATTCCCTATATTTTACTTATTTTGACTGAGAAATGTTTTATTGACAATTTTGATAACCCTTCACTTTTAATCCAGGTCTGTAGTGTGAAATGTTCTCGGCTGTGTTTTTGTTTAAAAATGTTTTCCAAATTGTAGCTGTGTTTAATTCATATCCAGAAAAATATATATTCCAATATAATATACTCAGCATAAACATTTTAAATAGAGTCTATATTTTTGGTCCATCCATGACATATTACTCAAGTAGCCTATTTACTGTTGTTGATGTGGGTCACTTGCTGTTAGCCAATTCACTTTCTCGTACCAGGAGAGCTGAAAGGAACGAGTATTATTCCCTACCTTTTTCACCAAGTCAATTTGAGGCGTTGGTCAAAAAATTTTAATTTTTTCCTCGAAAGGAAGACTGGCAAATGGCTTCGCCAAAATTAAATCAGCAATGCTTGGCATCCGTGCGCAGCTTTCTTGCTAGCTGACTAGCCCCCTCAAGTTCAGTCACTCAAATAAACGACATTTCTGGAACTAAGATAGCAAACTTGACAACACTATATTTACACTTTATTTACAATGAAAATATATACAAACTAAAAAAGCTGGTAGAAACCGTATGTAATGAATGAAATCGAAATGTAAGCTGATCTCTTACAATACACCACAGCACTTCCGAATCCGCATGGGAGTGAACTGAAATTCACCGCTGCCTGTCTATAGTTGAAACGAGCTGTCAATCAAAGAAAATATCCGGCCGCTTTCACCAATCACCAGTCTCCTCGCGGAAACTGCCATGTCCCTCCCATGTGAGGCTCGGAGTCCGTGGGCAGGCGTTTTTGCAGTATTTGTCCAAAAACCGTCTTGCATTTTGAGATTGAAAAGCGCATAGCTCCCAAATGCCGTTGAAGTCCACTGAGGCTGGGAGTCCGTAGGCGGGCATTTTCGCAGTATTTGTCCAATAATCGTCTTGCATTTTGAGATTGAAAAGCACAGAGCTCCCAAATGCCATTGAAGTGCACTGAGGCTGCACTGCATCACACTGTCACGAGGGGGAGAAACTCATGCACACATTAAAATTATAAGGGCATTTTTAGAGGAGGCTGAGCCTCCCTCGTTGTCTTAGAGCAATCGCCCGTGATTTCAACATATAGGGCTTAAGTTTGTTACCGTTAAATAAGCATTGCTTGTACAGTAGCGTTATGTCGTTACAACGTTGACCCACTTTTAACGTGCCGAGTACCGACTGTAGCCAGTAACAAATGCTAATTAGCTTGCTGTCAAAAGTGCAAAGACCTTAAATTGCTCTGTGTAAATTAGAAAATGGCGCAACTTCCTCTGTAGCCGTCAACTCAACTTGTCTTGAGTTTTGAGCCGATCACAACAGGGCAGCACTGTGGCCTGAGGTAAAACATGATAGTTTTAGTTTGTTTAAATTACAAAAATGAGTACACCCAATGACTGTCTCATATACTCTTCATATACTCATACTGTTTAAGTAATGCAATAAAACTAATCTTTAAAAGTGGTATTCACTCAAACTGTTTGCATAGAATGAACTTTGGGGTTAACACTCAGTACGTTTACATGCACATCCAAATCGAGCTGCTGTCGGTAATCGAGCAAAGGGTCCCAGCAGGGGAGCCAGAGAAATCCAATCCTACATGCACTAAGGAAATCGAGCTATTGTGTGAGGTACATTGTGCACCCGAGCCACAGGTGGCGCTACACGCCCCATCGTGTTGGTACACTTCCGGTTGTCGTCATGAAGAAGAGCTATTCAAGAGCAGTGTTGCCAGATTGGGCGGCTTCCCGCCTAATTGGGCGGTTTTAAGTGCATTTTGGTGGGTTTTGAACATATTTTGGGCGAGTATCTGGCAACATTGTTTAAGAGTATAAACAAAGTTATCAGTTCTGTGTTCACAAGAAGTGTTTGTAGTTTGTATGTATGAACAGAAGTGTTCCTAATAAAATGGGCACTAAGTTGATCTGAAGTGTTATGCCGATGGAGGCTGTTGTGTTTCCCGCTTGTGGACTCGTCACTTCCGGAAGGGGCAGTGCTGAAGTAAGTAGCTCAACTACGTAGCTCGATAGGGTTTACATGCACTAACGCTACGTTCACACTGCAAGGCTTAATGCTCAATTCCGATTTTTTTGTGAAATCCGATTTTTTTGTGAGGTCGTTCACATTAACAAATATATGCGACTTGTATGTGATCCTCAGTATGAACGAAAAGCGACCTAAAGTGTTCCGCATGCGCGTTGCAGGATACGACGACGTCACACGCAGTGAGCATGGCCAGTGTTTACGGAAGTAAAACCGCCCGGTTGCGGTATGACTCATCCAATCTAGCTTGAATAGCTGCATCCCCCCAAATGGAAATCAGCTCCCTAACCTCTGCGTCCTTCCATTGAGAAGATTCAGAACCTTCACAGCCCGAAGCGTCCCTCGCACTGATGTCATGCGCAGGGGCGCAGATACGTTTTTTGAACTGGGGGGGGACAAAAAACTGGGGGGGACAAAGCTGCCAGCAAACCAACCCCAACCCCGATATGCCTGTCAAACTTGTTGTTAGTAACCATAGCAACCAAGCTCGAGCTCGCAACCTGTGCAGTCTGCGCAGCTCAATCATCAATCAACCGAATATCAGTCTTTGTTTTGTTTTATGTGAGTTGTTGCAACTATGTATACACTGCTGTGCACCTCAATAAACCGAATGGTAATTAGTCTTTTGATTTTTCCGTGAGGTTTGCCTTATGCAAAGAAAGACAGCATAGACGTTTTTTCCTCCCTATAAGTGGGGGGGGACCGAACGAGGTGAATTTAAATATGACTCGTCCCACCCTCTATCTGCGCCCGTGATTATGCGCCATGTTGTTGTAACTTTTTTGAGAGACCCGCCGCCTACTTCAGCGCAGAATAGTGACGTTTGTGGCTTGTTGATGACGTGTAAGTCGGATGAATGCGACCTGGCGGTTCAGACTGAAGTCGCATATGAAAAGAGCTGATAGGAATCGGAATTAGCACCACATATCCAAACGGCCTGGGTCGGATTTGAAAAAATCGGATCTGTGTCGTTCATATTGTCAATAAAAGATCGGATACAGGTCACATATGGGCGAAAAGATCGGATTTGAGTTACTTCAGCCTGCAGTGTGAACGTAGCCAGATCTGTAGCTCGGCAAAAATCGCATAATCTAGGTCGCGTAGCTCGATTACGAGAAATCAAGTTTGGTTCAATTTCAGCCGAGCTAAGGTGTTTCCATGCCATTTAGAACTTCGATTTCAGTCGAGCAATGGCAGAAATTCGATTTTCTCTATGTGCATGTAAACGCACTGAGTGTAATAGTGTTGCAGTGTCTGCAAATTTGCAATTTAATATTTCAGATCTTGAGACATGAAAGTGCTATTTTAAAAAATAAAAGGTCAGAAATGTTTTCTTTGTCGTCCATTTAGTTCATTTTATGTCCTCAATAATTTTCCTTGATTGAGAAATCGGTCTGGGCTCTTATGGGTTAATCAGTAGCCTGCATGCTAGTCATGTTCCATTTACAGTCAAACATTTTGATGTACTCCAGGCTCAATTTTGATTAATCAAAAATCTGCATAGTAGTACAGTCTGAAGATGCTCTTGCACATTCGGTGTCAATTGAACAAAAATTATGGGAGGATATAGGTTTAATAAGTTTTACAATTTTTGAAGTGAGTGATGGATTGATAAGTTTAGATGTGTTCAATATTTTCTTATCTTCAGACATAATATTGTAGATGTTCCTTTACCTGCTTGATAGTTTTGACCGGGACTCCAATCTTCCTCAGAAGAGTCATTAGTCCTTAAGTTAAATTCATTATAGACATGAACTTAAAATCATTGTTTTGTTTTTATGGCCTCGGTGCCCTGGCTTTTGGCCTTCGTGCCCTCGGCAGTGTTTCCGCTATGTACAATTGGCTGTGGTGGGCCGTCGCACCTTGATTTTTGCCGCCGCACCTTCAGGAATTCCTGAAGGGGGGCCATGGCCCGGGTAACTTTTTGAAAATTATTTTTGAAAATTATTAAAAAAAAATAGGCTAAACCAATATTTTTTGACATTGAGCGGACTCGAGCCTGGCATGAACCGCTCCGACGTGCTATAATGACACCAGGGGCGATTTCTCAGAGACAACAAGGGAAGCCGAGCTTCCCCTAAAATTCTCTCCCCAAACTGCGGCGTCTACAACGTTGAATTCTCATTAAAACAATAACTTGCATAACATAATATATGCCCAAGATTGTATTTATGTTCATAACTATCCTGTAACTTATTTGAGTGATGTCTGACGAACTTGCAGTTCGCTATGAGAATCACCTTTGCTGCCAGGCTGTAACCTTTCTTATTTCAATGGGCTCTATGGACTGGCAGCAGTGTTGCCAGATTGGGTGGTTTTAAGTGCATTTTGGCAGGTTTTGAACATATTTTGGGATGGAAAACGTCAGCAGTATCTGGCAACACTGACTGGCAGCCGGGTATCCGTTGCAGTCTACGAGACGGCTCTGAACTGCCAATTTCGGCTAGTTGTTATTGGTTAAAATCAACAAAATCGTCACTTCCAGGGAAGCTGGGCTTCTCTGGGACTAAACAAGACAGTGGGAGGGACAAGAAGCCGGGCTGATAAAGGATTATTGGAGGTAGTGTTTGAAAGACATTAGGAGGGCGGTACTTCGGCGAGGAACACGGAAGCATGATCAGTCAGTCCCTAGCGGATGTCAAGAAAGTGTAGTCGTGTGCCAAAGTGCTGTCCGAATTTCTTTTCATATAAACGTTTCTTCTCATTGATGTCTCTGTACATTACTCTGTAAATAAATGTAAATATTACTCGTTGTGCTCCGTTAACTTTCATCCATTCTATCAGTTTGATCATTCATGAATTCACTCGTTTATTTCATTTGTAGTTCAATCTGGTTGTAGGCTAGCTTGAGCCTTGTTGGGATCTGCAGTGCTAGCTGCTAACAGAAATTGGTGAAGTCTCTGGAAAGCACAACCAGCTGGTATGACAGGGTCACAGACCATTTTCTGGAAAAGGAGCGGAGGGCAGAATTTGTGTATAAATAGTGTTCATGAATCTGAAGTGTGTATATTGTTCAGTAATGTTAAGAGAATGGTGGGCTCTGTGTTATAGGTTATACCTGGGTATAATATTCAAGGTTCTGTGTGTTGCATAGCCTACCTGGTTATGAATTTCCAGACTGTGTTGCAGAAGATGTTCAAGGATGTGTTGCACAGCTGGGTGTTGTGTTAAAGACTCTGTGTTGCATATCAGGGTATGATGTTCAAGGCTCTTCGTTGAATAGCCAGTGATTTTTGGATGTTTGATATTTTTGATTAAGGATATGAGGCACTAGCCTGGCAAGCCAGACTATAACATGAAATGTACAAGCAAAAATACTTTCTGCCACTAGGTAGGGTTGTCTAGTTCACTATGCTAATGGGGCACACCTTTCTATGCTTTGATATCCGGCCTACAGGTTTTACGATGAATGCGTAAAATGGGCTTCCCCTGTTTTAAAAACCAGCAGCCGCCACTGAATGACACCAATCTATCACCAGCCAATCAGGAGACTTAATCAAACGCATCCCCCGCCCACCAATCTATCACCAGCCAATCAGGAGACTTAATCAAACGCATCCCCCGCCCACCAATCTATCACCAGCCAATCAGAAGACTTAAAGGATAAGGCAACTTTTGTACAAAATCACCACAAATAGATAGATAAGTATATAAAGTAATCGATCATGGAATTTATAGAGAAAGAACAGACCGCATAACAGTATCTTTTAACTTTTAATAATATGGGCTTAAGAGGAGTCAAAGTTGGAGGAGGCAGCCATTTTGAGATTGTGGGCAACTATAAACCAATCAGAATCATGCGACTCCCTCTGATCTGTGACGTCACTGGGCCCATGAAAACAGTGTTTACAAACAGATCACTGTAGGAGTCCCGGCGGGTGGCTTGTATTCAATCTCTAAAATCTAAACTTTTTGCGCGTACTAGAAACATTTTTCGACTTTGGACAATACCACGTGAAAGAGAAGGATGCCACAGTGCTCAGCTTTTGATTGCCATATTAATTCCGGGCGGAAAGAGGATGGAGTTTCTTTACATGGTTTTCCACTCAAGCGACCGCCATTATTGAAGCAGTGGGTGCACAATCTCGGAAGGAAGAATTTCAAGCCAACATCTAGTTCTAGAGTGTGTTCTAAACACCTTCTCCCGAGTTGTTATGAATGTAATCTGTACGCGGAACATCTCGCCTCACTAGTTAGGACTTCTGCAAGGAAATTTAACCAGCCCCTTGTGAAATTACGGGATGACGCTGTGCCAACACTGTTCTCACACCGTCAGCCTGCGCCGAAGAAGGAGCGCCTTACAAGCGTCAATCGAGCTCGGAGACGCGAAATAGAGGAACAACAAAAGGTACGTTTAATGATTTAAATTTGATCACGAATTGTGACTAATCTTTGTTTTTCAACAGATTTGAATCATTATAAATCATGGATACAGTTGTTGTTGTTGTTGAGCGATAATAGAAGAAAGTGTGACTAGTCTTACCATGCTTAATTAGATAATAGAATAACAATTAAACATCACTCTTCAATAGAATTAGGGTATTGGATGTCCATGTCATTTATGAAATTCTTAGTCATGTCAGGTCCTTTCTCCTTTGATAGAGATTATTTGTTGTGTTAATTTCATATATATTCATATTAATTCTTTGCTAAAATAATGTAGAAGAATTTTTTCATTTAATAACAGACAACGCCCTCGAAAGTCCAAAGGCTATCATTATCATCTTCATCAGAGGCAGCAAGCAGCAGAACGCGAAAGAAACAAAATCAAGAGGTATGATGATTTTTATGGGCTTATCTAAAAGTAAGAGTATGATATGGTCTAATAGCATTAACTTGGTCACATTGTAAATATATTATTTTTTCATTCAGTTTGTTCATGCTTAAAAAAGCATGCTTTCCGAACAATATTAAATCACAGACAAGCTGTTGTTGACTGGATTGTTGACCAAATTCAGTCTCATCATGTGGATACTGAACCTACCATTCATGTAATAAGACAGTGAATTTTGTTCAAAAGCATTCCCTGACAAGATATCATGCATGAGATTTACAAAAATTATAATATATGTGATGAGTAATGAAACCAAAAGTGCAAAGTGACTTTACATATTTCTATGCTATTTCTCATTTTGATTAGCAACATTCCAGACTAGTTCTTCAACAAACCTTAGTAAAACATGTCCACAGTGTTATTTTTATTTATATTTAATGTTTTTGATATTAAAATACTGTAAAGTTGAAGTAAGATATTATTGTTGATAATGTTGATAAATATTTGCTTATATCAAATTTTGACTAGCTGTTATTAAAGTTGTTATATGAATTCCAAAATATTTTAATGAGAGAGACTTTTTGACATATCTCTTTTTTTAAACAAACATAAAGCTCATAATGACCTTGATAATTGCATAAGTTTAGTTTATCTTTGCTAACTGATCATTTATTGTATTTTGCACATACGTGTTGTTGTATCTTTTTAAAATGATCCGTTATCACATGATATACATTTATTAGTGCATTCATGTTACGCTGTATCCTACTGTGCCTAACTTTCCTTGTAAATTTGTGTATAACTGTAATTCGTTACTTATTATTTCATTTCAGTACTTTTGTTTTTAGGAATACCCATTATTGGATATTATTTTACAAATCAGCTACAGCTTTATAGCTCAACATATGATCATTTATGACAATTTAGACACACACCTTTCATATAATTTGAAAGTCAATACAAATGTCAATTTTATCATATATTTTGTTTGAAATTAATAATAACAAATTAATCTCATCTCATCTCATTATCTCAAGCCGCTTTATCCTTCTACAGGGTCGCAGGCAAGCTGGAGCCTATCCCAGCTGACTACGGGCGAAAGGCGGGGTACACCCTGGACAAGTCGCCAGGTCATCACAGGGCTGACACATAGACGCAGACAACCATTCACACTCACATTCACACCTACGGTCAATTTAGAGTCACCAGTTAACCTAACCTGCATGTCTTTGGACTGTGGGGGAAACCGGAGCACCCGGAGGAAACCCACGCGGACACGGGGAGAACATGCAAACTCCGCACAGAAAGGCCCTCGCCGGCCCCGGGGCTCGAACCCAGGACCTTCTTGCTGTGAGGCGACAGCGCTAACCACTACACCACCGTGCCGCCCATAACAACAAATTAATATCCTATTTAAAAAAGGTTAGAAATTGATTTAACAAATTATATCCATATAAGCATTGCAGTTCCAATAGCTTCATAGATATTGTTTATTTCAGATCACCACAGCTGTCTCGAGTGAAACACACACAGATGTTCCACAATCACCAGTGATAAGTCGGAGAACACCTAGGAAACACATCGATTATGGGCAGGGACAGGCATGATTCATGTCTTTCTGTCATCACTGTCATCAACAAGATGAAAGGTTGATGTTTGACCTGGAAATAAGTGACTATTTCAAACTGTACAGTAATAATATATAATATATATTTCATGATATATACCTGTGTGTGTTTAACTTTATGTGAAAATTAGTAAAAATGATAAATTTATTTCAACAAGATAAAACCTCTCGTTTGGAGTTTAACAAACATTTAAATTTTTATAGAATAAGCATTTCTAGGGTATTATTTTGATATTTGAAAATATTGGAGGTATGCGTTGTATATAGGTTCTTCATATGACTAAGACTAATGTCATGTTTACTTTAAATTGTATTACAACCCTATATACAGTACACAGTTATCATCAGTGTTTATTATTTCTATTTCTGAAGGGAATTGCACATCCTGTCTATGGCACACCTCGAAGGACTAGATTGGACCATCCATATTCAATTCCACTGACCTATAGAACATACGCCACACAAACTGAGCCTGTTTTCACTATGGAGAAAGCTTCATCAACTGGAGGTAGTCCACCAATCATAGAACAGTCAGCAAGCAAGAAAAGACCAGCTACAACACCAGAAGAACTAGAAAGCTCATCCATGAGTTCCCTCTCTGGGAGTGATGTGTCAGATGCAGATTTACAAATTGCTCAGGGTGATGCAGAATACTTTCTTTCAACAGAGGATGAAAGCACTATGAGTGAGCAAGATGAAGAAAGATTAGACCCTGTGGCTGTAAGGAAATATATAGTTTTTGAAGACTGCTTATCAGAACTGTTACGTTTTTGTAAAGACTGTGGCAAACCAGTAATTCAAAAATCAAAATTTGAAGTGGGCTCCTCAGTTGGATATAAACTGTTATGCTTAGAGGGACATAATTACATTTGGCATTCACAGCCAATTGTTAACAAACTGCCGATAGGAAACCTACTCATAGCTGCAGCTGTTCTCTTCTCTGGCAACATGTACAGGAGGTTAGAGGAGTTCAGCAGAATCCTGAACTTGTCAATGTTCAGCAAACCGGTTTTTAACAAAATGCAAAAAAACCAGTTGTTGCCTGTGATACAAGATACCTGGAAGTCATCCCGAGATGCAGCAATTGCAGAAGTAAAGAAAAATGCAGTGATTGTCGTAGGTGGTGATGGTCGAAGTGATAGTCCAGGATACACAGCCAAGTATGGGTCATACACGCTGATGCACAGTGATGGTGTCAACATTCACGCAACAGGAAAGATAGTTGCCATGAATTTAGTTCAGGTTTCTGAAGTAAGCTGTGTTAAAAATATTCTTTTCATTATTTTTATCTAGCATCAATTTCTGAAATAAGATATTCATGATATTCCATATGTATGGTATGTTCATGTTTTGTTTTCATGTTCACAAGTATTCACAAATGTACCTGATTATAAATAATTAAAAATTATATCTCATTTAATAATAGCATTTGGGTGCATTTTTCATTTCCTTTTAGGTAAAAAATTCAAATCACATGGAGCCAGAGGGTTTGAAAAGATGTCTCCAAGACATGAAGGAGAAGGACTTGAAAATGGATCATTTGGCGACTGACCGGCATATAATGGTATCAAGTATCATGAGAAAAGAACATCCTGGAGTAAGTTTGTCACTTAAAAAATTATTGAAATTATTCTACATTGTATTTATAAGATAAGTGTTACTAAGATGCAAGATGTATTTCTAATGTTTTCCTAAAATTGTAACTGTTAATTAATAACATACACACACACATATATATATATATATATATATATATATATATATATATATATATATATATATATATATATATATATATATTACAGTGTGTATATTATATATATGTATATTATATAGTTAGGTGTTCAGGATATAAAAATAGATTGTTAGGAAATGAACAAACATGCATTTTTATCTTTTTCCTATTTCTTGTGTTTTCTTATTGTGAATGTTTTCTTATTTCCTTACAGTGACGTAATTATTAATTTTAAATCAGTGTATTATTTAGAATTGCTGATATTTTTTTTTTCAAAGATTGACCATCAATTTGACATATGGCATGTGGCCAAAGGGGTTGTGAAAAGTTTAAGCAATAAGGCAAAGACAAAAATGTGCAGTGATCTCTCACCATGGGTACAGAGCATCTCAAATCATCTTTGGTTTTCATGTCACACATGTAATGGTGATGAAAAGGTGTTGCGGTAAGTATGTACATTACAATATGCTATCTTATCAAATTAAATATTGATACATACAAGTGTCATTGACAGACTTGAAAAATATATAAATATGTCAATTTTCTTATACTTTTTTTAACTACATAACCTTATGTCACAGGCTATTATTATTATTATTATTATTATTATTATGTTTTTGTGCTTTAGGAACCTGTGATGTCCATTTTGTATATGACAGATTAAGAATAATGAAATTGTGTTGAAAATAATTGAAAATTAATTGAAATACATCACCATTTAAAAACTCATTTCGTTTTATTACAGTGAAAGATGGCTGTCAATTTTGCACCATATAACTGACAAACATGAATGGTCTGGTAATGAGAAGGTTCATAAATGTGCACATCCACCACTTTCTACAGAAGACAGGAAATCAATCAAATGGCTCAAGAAGCCATCACCTGCTTTTTCTGCATTGCAAGCAATGGTCACAGATGCAGGACTTCTAAAAGCCATGAAAAACATGACACACTTTTGTCACACAGGAGACCTGGAAGTTTTCCACAGTATGCTTCTCAAATACTGCCCAAAACGACATCATTTCCACTATGATGGTAAAATTATTTGAATTATGTTACTAGTAATTATAAAGAGAGAATTATTTTGATTTTAAAGGATTTTATATATATAATATAAAATATAAAATAAAGGATAGATATTGAATTAAAGATATATAGATATATGGATTTGGGTGTGTATAAACATTTTAACTGTCATTTGTAAACAAAGATTCCCTTTTTGCAACATCAAACACTCAAAAAGTATCACTATTATTCATATTTGAATATATCTGCACAGTCATCATAACTTGACATTTAGAACATAATCGAAAAATAATCCTTCAATATTTTCACTAATTTGTTAACACGCTGCTTTAATATTAATATTAAAATGTACATTTGTAATGATTGTTTTTTATAATTTTAGCGATGTATGGAAGACTGATGCTAGCAGCCATCGATTGGAACTCCTCAGAAAGAATTCCAAGACTTGACAAAGATGGAAATTCAACAGTGTCTGTTGTTTACTCCAGAAGAAGAAAGGATTTTGTCCTGAAGGGTAATTATGTCAGGAAGAAGCAGGGGCGTCGTAGTGGGGGGGGGGAAGGCGGACTGAGTTACCAGGGCCCCAAGTGGGGGGAGAGCCCTTGAGGAGTCTGTAATTTTATTTTCCTTTAAATATCAATACCATTTAAAGATCACAATATATGTTGCTAACTAATGTAAATGTAATGTTTTGGGTAAATAAATCGTTTGATTAATGGATTGAATTGTGTGTCCTATCCTACATATAGTGTCTGGGGACAGCCCCCCCTTGCACGAAATGGTTTAGTCCGCTTTCACCGGGCTTTTTTAACTAAGCGCATTTAACGTAGCGTTCATTCTGCTGGAGCAGCGCATGCGCATTGTAGGCGATCTGTGCTATAGAAGATGATGCACAAGAAAACAAAATCCGTTTTTTAGAAACGAAAAGAGAGGCAGGAAAGAGACAAGAAAAGAAATGAGGGAAAGCAACTGCTCGCAAACTTCTTTCCCAAGAAAGGTGAGCCCAAGTGTGAAAGCAAATAGCCTACATTAAATGAACACCCGCGGTTATAAATGCTTCAATACCACCGCGATTGTCAGTGCTAAAAACTGCACAACACAAAATTAGAAACAACATGATGCCTTTTTTCTCTGCATTGCAATCGAAAATTAAATTATATTGGGCCATAACGTAATTAGGCTAATAGCTGGGGTATAAATTCCAGTGTTTAGCACTTTGTGGAAGCCTGTTTTCTTTTTGCCCTTTTTAAAATGAAAAATGACGAGAGTCAAGTTTTGTTTACCTTTCATTCTAAATGAAGTATTTTGTTAATGTAGAAATCTGGAAATGGCATTTCTTTTATGTAATAAATAAGCTACTTGATAAAAATCTGTTCTCTTCAGCCCAATGCAAAGGTGCTCAATTTTCATGCAGGCCTATTATGTTTGGCGACCTTTGGTGGCATTTACTGTTACAACTTTTAATCATTCTGCAAATAAAACAAAGATTCAGTGACGTATTGTGTGATTAGGGTTTTTTATTCATTTAAGAGTTGTTAGATTAATGTGTGGCTACATAACTGACTGGACTGGTAGTACGCCCTTGTTGTTAGATACTTTCAGCATTGTTAACTGCTGAGTTTTTTTTGGGGGGCCCATGGCCACTGCTTGTGCATAGGGCCCAGAATTTGGTGCAACGCCCCTGGGAAGAAGACAGATGTTATGACCAAGCTGGCAAAGACTGTTTACATGACCCACAAGGAGAAGTCGTCTCTATCACCATTGAAACGCCCTGCCCTACCTAAGAATGTGGCTCCTGTGGAAAAACCTGACAAACAAACAATGCTGTCAAAATATAGGTCACGTATGAAGCGCTCATGAATTTACAGGTCAGCTTCATTTATTATTTCTCCAAACATAGCCTAATTTGTTAGAAAAATATTCCTCAGTGTTAGTTAGTATTGCTTTTCAAGAGTTTGTAAAGGAGAAAACTGCATTTCTAAAAATGAAATGTTACTTTCCTATGAAGCTTAAAGTTTTCTAGAGAAGAAATGACAACTTGTGTTCCTTGACAGTTATTCATGGATAGTTTAATAAAGGGAGTTTAAATGTTAAAGGGTCAAAATGGGTCATAGTGCTGTGTAATGTTAGGAGTAATTAAAATTGTAAATACACATCTGTTATGTATTTTCATTTGCATGTGTTTGTGGAAAAATTGAATAAACTGTGCAAGTGATAATAGAACATGGGCATGTATATATTTCTTATGTACCTAAGTGAGAAATTAGAACATAACCAATTTCCCAAAGCTGTAAATAATGAATTTGCATAAATAAAGAACCCACATCCTTCCAGTTTAGTCCACTGTAGAGCTCTCTTAGGTGTGGGTGGAGCACAGAGGACGGCAGGACAAAGCTTCAGGGAACAACAGGCTTTTATTGCCAGACTTCTCAGTATAACAATTGTTCTTATTTGGTAAATACACACACGCGCTGTGTTCTTGTCCCGGGAAGAGCTCTCCTCTGCCTCCTTAAATAGGGCGCGGTTACTGGGAAGACACACAAACACAGGTTAATTACCGTCAGGTGTAGTGATTCTGCCACTCACCTTCCCTGGCTCCGCCCTCCCGTCACAGACCGGCGCTTGACCACGCCCCCGCTGCCACATCCACAAAGAAATGTTTGTTTTTACATAATAAATACGTTATGCTTTTATCTTTAAATGTCTTGTAAATAAAGAGGTTTTAAAAATATTACAGGTTGATATAAAAGAATGTTCATTGAAACTTAAATTTTATTTTGAAAGTGTTACATTATCTTTTTGATACAAGAACTATTCAATGAATCTCCAAACATTTCTAAAAGCAGCCAAAATATATGTACACAGCAAAAATAATAATTCAATACAGATTTTAAATTTCATGCCAAAAGCTGCAACAAAAATAAGAATGAATTATTTCAATTTATACAAAAAGTTTATCATTAATGAGAGTCATCATCATCCCCTGACACATAGGCCTGGTATTCTTCCCCTTCTGCCTTGGGAAAATTTCTTCTAATGTCGTGGACTGCACATGAAGGTATCACCTTCCTCTTGTTTGGTCCCAGCTTCCCATGCACCCACCAGGTAAACTGGCGATATGCTGCATATCGAAGTTCTCTAATTTGAAAATTAATTAAAAAAAATTTTCTAAAAACTTTATATAGCAAGTAGGTAGTGTCACAAGTCGTATAAAATATTATGAATTTTGTAAAGTTGCTGTTATTGATAAAATTTGTGAAATATATATATATATATATATATATATATATATGAGAGCATGTATGTGGAATTTATGCTACATCTCATCTCATTATCTCTAGCCGCTTTATCCTTCTACAGGGTCGCGGGCAAGCTGGAGCCTATCCCAGCTGACTGTGGGCGAAAGGCGGGGTACACCCTGGACAAGTCGCCAGGTTATCACAGGGCTGACACATAGACACAGACAACCATTCACACTCACACCTACGGTCAATTTAGAGTCACCAGTTAACCTAACCTGCATGTCTTTGGACTGTGGGGGAAACCGGAGCACCCGGAGGAAACCCATGCGGACACGGGGAGAACATGCAAACTCCACACAGAAAGGCCCTCGCCGGCCATGGGGCTCGAACCTGGACCTTCTTGCTGTGAGGCGACAGCGCTAACCACTACACCACCGTGCCGCCAATTTATGCTACATATTTTAAGAATATTAAACCTTGACATGAGATTCTGCAAGCTATATGATGATATTAAATACGATTCAGTAACTGTATATCTTTTAAAGACATGATATGTTTAACGAAATATTAAGTAGAACAGCTACCTACGTCCACCATATTTCATTTTTATTTACCTGTTTGATGGTGGGTTAACCTTCCAACTGTCTCCAACTACATTGTTAAGACACACCAACACATTTTGTAGAACTGACCTGGTCAGACACAAAAGCTTGAAATCCTCATTGTATGTGATGCATACTGTGCTTTCTAAAAAGAAAAATGAATGAAAACAGATTAACTCAATGAATACAATAAGGAAAGATTGTTTTTTTTTTTTAATTTTTAACAATAAGATATACTAACACACAAGTCCCAAAAAGCATAATTAACCACATAATATAAACCTGCACACATTAGCATTTATGGTCAGTAAGACACTTTGTTTACTCACACCAACAGTAGGCTTATAACTGCATGACTAGAGCTACCATAATTGATTATATATCTAAGCGATCTATTGTTATTATATGTAGATACTGATGTTATGATGGGGGATTATTACAACATCGAATTGTTAACACTATATCTACTAGTGAATGTAGCACTAGCCCTATGTATTCGGCCGGGTATCGTTGACTTAGATACACGATACACGGCTGAATACATGAAACTGTATTAGAAACATAATCTAACGTACTGAAAATGCTACATGTACAAATAATAATTGTTATTGTAAGAAACCATCTGAATCAACATTCACATATACTACTTTTAAGAGATCTGTCTTTCACCTGATGCATTTTCCGATGGTGCTGCAGAGGATTTTGTGCTAGGTCTCTCATGGCAGCATAAACATTCCTCTGGTCGCTGCAAAGTCACGGTGGAACACAAGCCACACTCACACCAGTCCGTGCTCGTCAGCCGGAAAGAAATGTCTTCATCTATCTTCTGAACCCATACGACTTCGTCATCCAAATCGCTTTCTTCATTGACTGTTGTCTCTTCCTCTCCAGGTTTTCGTCGAGGCTCGAACATATAGCCACCCAACTCCAAAAAATCGGTGTCAGTATCGCTTGCACATGAACTTGCGCTATCGCTATCACTCGCCATCTTTTATGAAGGGCGGTCAGTGGTGGGCCGCGTGACGTCACGCAGTAGATCAATATGGTGGAACGCATCTAAGCTGAGCTCAGTGCAAGCCCATATTATTAAAAGTGAAAAGATACTGTTATGCGGTCTGTTCTTTCTCTATAAATTCCATGATCGATTACTTTATATATTTATCTATCTATTTGTGGTGATTTTGTACAAAAGTTGCTTTATCCTTTAAGCTGATATGTGATTGATCTAACGGTAAAACAGGACGAGGGCTTGAGAACCTTTTTGACACGTTGAAGGGTTACAATTTTACTTGGCAACAGAATGTATCTGAATTCTGATTGGTTGTTGTTATATTATTGCCCTTCTGTTGTCTTCTTGAGCCCAGAGCGGAGGGGGGAGGGGGAGGAGGGAGTGACAGGGTTCTACAGAGAAAAGTTTTTGCCCCCGCTTTCAAATGAAGCCCCTCGAGAACCAATCAGTTCAGCGGATGTGTGTTCTCGGTATGGAACGTTTTCAAAAGAGAGGCGGGAGGAACCAAACATTTCTGATTCAGAAGGCGGAGGCTGTTTTGCTTATTACGTGAAAATGTTTGAGAGCGAATATTCATGAGTGAATTTTGCATGCTGTTTCGCCCAGTGGAAACCTACAGGAACCATTTGTGTACCTCGATTTTTTTTTTTCTTCAATCAGAAATATTGGTCGGGACACGCCCATACCGTCCATACCCAATTCTACACCTATGCAGTAAGACTCTTAATTCTGTGTGTGTGTGTGTGTGTGTTCAGCACCTGTAACTCTGGACCCCAACACTGCTCATCCTGAACTCATTGTATCTGATGATCTGAAAAGTGTGAGACGCAGCAAAAAGAAACAGAAACTTCCTGATAATCCAGAGAGATTTGATAAATATTGGGATATCCTGGGATCTGAGGGCTTTAACTCAGGGACACACTGCTGGGATGTGGAAGTTGGAGACGGTACGTGGTGGTTTGTGGGTGTGATGACAGAATCTGCTCAGAGGAAGGGGAAGATATTCTCCAGAAGTGGAATCTGGTGTGTGCGGGATTATGGTGATAAATATTGCGCAGTTTCTACACCACATGCATTCACTCAGCTCTCAGTAGCACAGAAACTCCAGAGGATCAGAGTGAAGCTGGACTGGGACAGAGGAAAACTGTCATTCTCCGACCCTCTCACTAACACACACTTACACACTTTCACACACACATTTACTGATAAATTACTGCCATTCCTACATGTTAATCATAAAGAATCTCCTCTAAAGATCCTCCCACTTGAGTGCTCTGTAAGAGTGAATCAGATCAGTTAGCATTGATGTTGTTTTATTCCAGTTCATTAATAAAATACTGCAGATTAAAAGATTAGTGTTCTTTATTTAAGTCTTTTTTTCCCCCTTTTGGAAACCCTGAAGCGCACACTGTGATTTTTTTCAAGGGGATAAACTCAAAATATTGACAGAATATCTTGAAATAATGAATTAACTCAAATAATAAGATATCTTAAAATTATATTATGATAGCTTTTGAAAGTATGAGGAAGTCAAAATAAGCGAATTAATGATATACTGAGTGCTCTGTAAGAGTGAATCAGATCAGTTAGCATTGTTGTTGCTTTATTCCAGTTCATTAATAAAATTCTGCAGATTAAAAGATTAGTGTTCTTTGTGCAAGTCTCCCCCCCCACCTTTGGAAACCCTGAAGCATACAGTGATTTTTTTTTTTTAAGTGAATCATCTTCTTCTCCTTCCTCTTCTTCTTCTGGTTGCTCCCGATCAGGGGTCGCCACAGTGGATCTTTCGTCTCCATTGCTCCTTGTCTTCCACATCCTTCTCTATCACACCTGCCACTTTCATGTCCTCTCTCACCACATCCATGTATCTCCTCTTTGGCCTTCCTCGTTTCCGTGTGCCTGGCAGCTCCATCCTCAACATTCTCCTTCCAACATGCTCTGCATCTCTTCTCAGGATGTGCCCGTACCATCTCAGTCTCATCTCCCTTAGCTTCATTCCCAAGCTCTCCACATGTGCTGTCCCTCTGATGTGCTTGTTCCTTATCCTGTCCAACCTTAACATCCTCAACTCCGCCACCTCCAACTTTGCCTCCTGTCTCTTCGTTAAGGGTACTGTCTCCAATCCATACATCACAACTGGTCTCACTACTGTCTTATACATCTTACCTTTCACTTTTGCTGGGACTTTCCTATCACAAATGACTCCCAAAATCCTTCTCCAACTGCTCCACCCTGTCTGCACTCTCGACCTCACTATCGCAGACCCCATTTTCCTGCACAGTTGACCCCAGGTACTTGAAATCACCAACTTTCTTTACGTCTACTCCTTGCATCTTCACTACACTCTCATGCCCATTCTCACTGATGCACACGTATTCTGTTTTGCTACTGCTCACCATCAGTCCTCTTCGTTCCAATGCATACCTCCATCTCTCCAAACCCAACTCAACCTCCTTTCTACTTTCACCATATCACAATATCTGCAAACATCATGTTCCATGGTGACTCTTGCCTCACTTTGTCCGTCAAGCTATCCATCACTGGTAGTGGGGGGAAAGGGGGACTGAGTTACCAGGGCCCCAAGTGGGGGGAGGGCCCTTGAGGAGTCTGTAATTTTATTTTCCTTTAAATATCAATACCATTTAAAGATCACAATATATGTTGCTAACTAATCTAAATGTAATGTTTTGGGTAAATAAATCTTTGTCGTTTGATTAATGGATTGAATTGTGTGTCCGAGCCTACATATAGTGTCCAGTGTTGCCAGATACTGCTGACATTTTCCAGCCCAAAATATGTTCAAAACCTGCCAAAATGCACTTAAAACCACCCAAAATGTAAAATGTACTTGATGCCTATCTTGCAAAGTAAAAATATGCAGCTAAAGACCAGTATACTATTTGTAAATTGAACAACAATGCAAACAACTTCTAAATGGCAACATGAGACCATCAGTGCTGGAGGTGAAAAATCTGCTGTCTGGTACTCGGCTCCGTATGTTTGAATCAGATTATAACTTTGCAATCATCTGCTGTGTTCTGAATCCTACATGCACCAGTAGGTGATGCACACGCATAATATTATGTAGGCTATGTTAGGCTACGGCGGCACAGTGGTGTAGTGGTTAGCACTGTCGCCTCACAGCAAGAAGGTCCGGGTTCGAGCCCCGTGGCCGGCGAGGGCCTTTCTGTGCGGAGTTTGCATGTTCTCCCCGTGTCCGCGTGGGTTTCCTCCGGGTGCTCCGGTTTCCCCCACAGTCCAAAGACATGTAGGTTAGGTTAACTGGTGACTCTAAATTGAGCGTAGGTGTGAATGTGAGTGTGAATGGTTATCTGTGTCTATGTGTCAGCCCTGTGATGACCTGGCGACTTGTCCAGGGTGTACCCCGCCTTTCTCCTGTAGTCAGCTGGGATAGGCTCCAGCTTGCCTGCGACCCTGGAGAAGGATAAAGCGGCTAGAGATAATGAGATGAGATGTTAGGCTACGATGCATATCTGACATCTGCATTGCTGAGGTTATTTATTTTTTATTTGTCTTTTATTTATTTATCTTTTTATTTATCCTGCTTGTTTTATTAATTTCATAGGCCTAGTTATTCTACTTAATTTATTTTTGTCTACAAAAATATGTATTTTCTTCATCTGTTTTCCTGATTTTTGTGGATTTGTTAGATTGTACCTGTTTTATATACTTCAATTAAAAAAAAAGTTAGGCTACGATGCATGGCTGAATGTAACATGAGAAGAGAAAATGGAGAATGGATTGCGTCATTCTTATTTACTAGTTTGAGTTCAGTTTCTGCACTACATTGCACACATTCATATTAGTCTTACAGTTATCTGACATCCTGCAGTGTGTCAGATAACTCATCCACAGCATTAATCGAAGTGTGGCAAGCAACGTATGTTGCTATCCGTAGTTCACGACGTTTCTGGTCATCACGGATATCAGTCGTGCTAGCTCTCCTCACCGTAAAAGTTCTGACCGTTGGCTGGCACCTCATCTTGTGCTTTTTAGTTGCAGCGTGGTCTTTCAAGTCCTTGAGGTGAGCTCTTATGTCGGTATTGCAAACTTTGCAGTGTGCCTTCTCTCCATCATTCGATGAAACTATCCATAACTTTAAATCTGGGTCGTTTTCCCACTCCTTTCTGTACTTTATTTTGTATTTTGCCCACTGTGGCATCTTGACTAGCCGTCGTTCACTAACTGCACTCTGTGTCGATCTCTGATTGGGTCACAGAAGTGTTTAATATGGATTGGATTGGGTGTAGACTAGTGGACGTACAGTAGATAGTAATGTACATAGAATGTGCTGCATCAAAGTCCTTCTAAGGCTATATACTGTAAGTGTCTCTGGCTGTATTCTCACACAGAACGTTGGTGCGAAATATTTATAAACATCTGATAAAAACCCGCCGAACTAACGTCAAACCCGCCCAATTTTTGTCAACCAGCCAAGCCATTTTTTGCCCGCAAAGTAAAATTCAAAACCGCCCAATTGGGCAGGAAACTGCCCAATCTGGCAACACTGATAGTGTCTAGGGACAGGCCCCACCACCCTTTGCATGAAATGGTTTAGTCCGCTTTCACCGGGCTTTTTAACGAGGCGCAATTAAAGGTGTCATTCCACAACAAACCGTTTAATACTTGCTCTTTTTGTAATACCATAGGTCACTCCAAGTTGCATATGCATGTTGCACGTGAAAATGTTCTCGTACCCCCATTCCCTGTATTAGCCTATGAAAGAAAATAGATGGAAAAACAAGAGAATCAGAAAAAGCCCTACGAACTTATGTCACTTCAAAAATTAGTAGTCATAGCCTCGCCCATAACCCACTGGAGGGAGCGTCACAGTGCTGTTAGCCAATCAGAAGCGATATGTTTACATGTCATGAATATTCATGAGTAAGAGCTGAAATCCTGTCGTTCTCTCCCCACCCACTCCTCCACCAAACTAGAACAGCCTGAAACAGGAGCACCACAGCATTTTTTTCACCAAAACTGGCTCACAGGGCATTCATTCATACTAGAGACCACCGCACAATTAATGAAAAAACGATGCAATGACACCTTTAACGTAGCGTTCATTCTGCTGAAGCAGCGCATGCGCATTGCAGGCAATCTGTGCTATGGAAGATGATGCACAAGAAAACAAAATCCAGTTTTCAGAAACGAAAAGAGAGGCAGGAAAGAGACAAGAAAAGAAATGAGGGAAAGCAACTGATCACAAACTTCTTTCCCAAGAAAGGTGAGCCCAAACGTGAAAGCAAATAGCCTACAGTAAATGAACACCCGTGGTTGTCAGTGCTAAAAACTGCACAACACAAAATTAGAAATAACATGATGCCTTTTTTGTTTGCATTGCAATAGTATACTAATCAAAAATTAAATTAATATTTATTATTGGGCCATAACATAATTAGGCTAATAGCCTAATTTAGTCTCAATGTCATAGGTTCATAAGGGTAGGCTGTCAAATTAGTAGCAAAGCTAACTTGTGAACCGCATGGCACTCAGTTTCAGAGACTGTCACAGAGGGGGATGCAGCAACAGACCCCTCATCCTCTCATACTGGGGATCTGAGACAAGGTGAGCCTTTAGTTTAAAATGAAAGCACATAATTTTAGCTATTTTTACTGTAATGTGTTAAGCAACACTAAAGTCATGCTCTGTGTTTTACTGAAGGCTATGTTTGGCTATAGCCTAATTAGAATAAGAGACTAAAAGTTTACATGTTTGTCACATCCATAAGAAAAATAAAATGCCACATAGTTTATGATGCAAATGAATATATTTTCTTTTATGTAATAAATAAGCTACTTGACAAAAATCTGTTCTCTTCAGCCCAATGCAAAGGTGCTCAATTTTCATGCAGGCCTATTATGTTTGGCGACCTTTGGTGGCATTTACTGTTACAACTTTTAATCATTCTGCAAATAAAACAAAGATTCAGGGAAGTATTGTGTGATTAGGTTTTTTTTTAATTCATTTAAGAGTTGTTAGATTAATGTGTGGCTACATAACTGACCGGACTGGTAGTACGCCCTTGTTGTTAGATACTTTCAGCATTGTTAACTGCTGAGCTTTTTTTGTCTTTTTTTTTAGGGGGGGGCCCATGGCCACTGCTTGTGCATAGGGCCCAGAATTTGGTGCTACGCCCCTGCATCACTATGGCAAACAAGAAAGGACTCAAAGCAGATCCTTGATGAAGTCCCACCTTCACCTCGAACCATTCAGCTGTTCCAACTGCACACCTCACTGCTGTTTCACTGTTCTCATACATGTCTTGCACCACTCTAATATACTTCTCATTCACTCCACACTTTCTCATATAATACCATAACTCATCTCTCGGCACTCCATCGTATGCCTTCTCCAGGTCTACAAACACACAATGTAGCTTTCTCTGGCCTTCCCTGTACTTCTCCATTAACATTCTTAAAGCAAAAAATTGCATCCAACGTGCCCTTCCTTGGCATAAACCCGTACTGCTATTCACAGATTGTTACCTCTCTTCTCAATCTCGCCTCCAATACCTTTTCTCATAACTTCATGGTGTGGCTCATCAATTTTATTCCTCTGTAATTACTGCAGCTCTGTACACCTTCCTTATTCTTGTATATTGGGACTAGCACACTCTTTCTCCATTCATTCGGCATTTTCTCATTCTCGAAGATCTTGTTCAAAAATCTCGTTAGGAACTCCACAGCGGTCTCACCCAAACATCTCCAAGCCTCAATCAGGATACCATCTGGTCCGACTGCTTTTCCAGTCTTCATTCTTTTCATGGCTGCCCTCACCTCATCCTTACTAACCGACTCTACTTCCTGATTTGCTGTCTCCAGCAAATCTGACCTTTTCTCTTTTGGATTCTCCTCATTTAATAAATCCTCAAAGTACTCTTTCCACCTTCTCAAGAAAGCACAACTTTATTCATCACACACTTGTGAAATTCCTCTCTGCATTTCACCCATCTGAAGCAGTGAAAACACACATACTATGTGTGTTAGCCATGCTAACAGCGCCCAGGGAGCAGTTGGGAGTTAGGTGCCTCACTCAAGGGCACCTCAGCCCAAAGCCATCCCATATTAACCTACCGTAACTGCATGTCTTTGAACTGTGGGGGAAGCCGACGCAGACACAGGGAGAACATGCAAACTCCACACGGAAAGGTCCCCGCCGGCTGCTGGGCTCGAACCTAGAACCTTCTTGCTATGAGGCGACCATGCTAACCACTTACACCACCGTGCCGCCCCACTTAATACACTCTCTTTGTTTGTCAGCACATTTCCATTTACATCTTTCATCACTCTTACCTGCTGTACATCCCTTGCCTTTGCTACCGCTCTTTTTGCCTTCTGTCTCGTCTCTCTGTATAACTGCCTGCTTTCCTCGTCTCTCTGATCGTCCCAATTCTTCTTTGCTAGCCTCTTCTCTTTTATAATTTCCTGCACTTCTTTGTTCCACCACCATGTCTCCTTGTCTTCCTCCCTCCCTCCCTCCCTCCCTCCCGATGACCACCCTAGCACCTTCCTTGCTGCCTCTCTTACTAGTATAGCAGTGGTATCCCAATCTTCTGGCAGACTTCCATTACCACTCAATGCTCGTCTCATTTCTTCCCTAAACTCCTTCTGACGTTCAACCCCTTTTAGTTTCCACCACCTAATCTTCTGCTCCACTATTTCACACTTCCTCGTTTTCACTTTCAAGTAGGGGTGGGCGTATCGATCTGAGTATCGATATATCGATACCAAGGTGAGTATCAGAATCGAATCGATACTAGCGTGATGAGATCGATACTTTCGTTGCAGTTTCTCTTCAATACATCCAGTAAATTACTCGAATTTACGCAGAGTTCATGCGAGGATAGTTTCTTTCTAAATGTGTCTGTGTAAACAGCGCACCTGTCTCTCTCGCTCTCTGCCGCTCACACCTTGCCCCTCTCCCTCCCTGTTTTGTTGGAGAGCGGAGAGTCAGGGCGCTGACTGAGTGCAGACCGTGATGGCGGAGAGAAAGAGAAGCGCTGTGTGGACATTATTCACTGCAGTTGACAAAGACAATGCCACATGTGATGTGTGCAGAAAAGTTATTCGCTACTGTGGTAACACCACCAATTTATTTAAACATATTAAAGCTGTTCACCCCAGAGAGAACACTGAACTGCAAAAAAAGTTGAGGGAGGGGGAGGGGGAGATCCCCAAACCCAGGCCAGACCTCCGACAGACACAGAGGTCTCTGGAAGAGACTCTTCAACCCAAAACTCAGGAATATCCAGGTAATCTCCAGCATAAAGTAATATTTTCACAGCGTAATTGGTGATCAGAGATGCAATTTCAGCAGACTAATTAACCCTTTGATGCAAAACATGGGTCAAAAGTGACCCGGCTGAGTTTTTATCTTCTATATCTTTGCAATAAATTAATTCCATCATTCAGTATTCAAGGTATTCCTCAATTAACTTGTTTTTGATCATCATACATCCTTATTTTATTTTTTCCTTTCTTACTTTTTGAATAAAAACCCTTTTTGTATCACTACCCTTCTAATGCACAACATGGGTAAAAACCGACCTGCATTCATTTTCCAGGTTATTTCATGTATGGCTGAGTATTTCTATGATATACTTTTGAAATAAATTCATTTTGTCATTTACTTTTCCAAATATGCAGTAAATATCTTGTTTTTGTTTAGCACAAATCTCATTCATTCATTCATTCATTCATTCATCTCATTCATTATCTGTAGCCGCTTTATCCTGTTCTACAGGGTCGCAGGCAAGCTGGAGCCTATCCCAGCTGACTACGGGCGAAAGGCGGGGTACACCCTGGACAAGTCGCCAGGTCATCACAGGGCTTTAGCACAAATCATCATTTTTATTTTTCCTTTCTTATGAACAAGCACAGCTTTTGTAATTCTACATCAAGTTTACACACATGTCATTGTTTGTGTCAAACAAGTTGTGAATTTGTTGTAACATGAACACAGGAGATAACTGACTCTGTGCTTGCAGTGATGCTCGGAGCTCCTGGTTTCTGGGTCCAGGTCCAAACTGTAAGCTGGTTGGAGCAGAATCACGCGAACGAGCTTTTATCATTGGCTGTTGCGTTACATCTTACCCAGATACTACAATGCTATTTTCTGATTGGCTATTGTGTAGCCCCTTTCTTTTTTGATTGGCTGGTAAGTTACAGGCTCGATTTAGACCGACAGCGGAGACGCGCTTGTTCCATGGTGAGAGCCGCGAGAGGGAGAGAAATGTTGGGTGCAGCGGCAGATTATAAGTTGTTTTTCAGCGTGAGAAACACCCTGTGTGGCGGGAGAGCACGACAAAAGCCCGAAAAGAGTGACCCTAGGCTGACACTTGCACGACTTTTGGCCACAATTTTGTCGTGGCAAGTCGTGCCATTTTGGGGCACGAACTGGGAGGCTCCCGCACTGTTCACGACTAGTTCACGCATAGTTCACGACGAGTTCACGAATGCGTGCCCGTCCACATTCACGAACTGGCACGACGAGTTCACGCATAGTTTGCGCATAGTTTACGCACTTCCCGCATTGGCACGACGAGTTTGCGCAATTCGGACGGTGTCGTGCCGACTTGGGCACGCCTGTGTCATGCACAACCTCATCCTCATCAGATACCCACACGCAATTTCAGAAGTGGACCGCGAAGATCCGGACACACATGATTTGATCCCTGGTGGATGGAGGACTGACCGACACCTGCAGGGGCTGCTGCCTCTAACCGGCCATCATACCCAGAAGGATGCAAAGGATCAGCGAGACTACCTGTCACATTACTACATGTCCCCTGCTGGTGCTGTCCCTTGGCAAGAAAGAATGGTAGTAGCTTCATGAGCTGCATCCACAGTTGTTCCATTTTTGAAATAAAAGAAACGAACCCCCCCCCCCCCCCCCCCCCCAAAAAAAAAAAAAGTCATGAAGGAATAGAAAATAAAAGACATTAAAGAAAAAAGCAAGAAAAAAAATTGCGAATGGCGAGAAGTGTCCGGGAAGCCCTATATATACCCCCGCACCGACGCGAGCGCCACTGTCGCACAGTAGTCGTGAACTGCTCGTGAACTCGTCGTGAACTGCTCGTGCCATGCGCAAACTGTTCGTGAAGTGCGTAAACTAATCGTGAACTGCTCATGCCATCAATGCGTGACCGTGTCAGTGGGAAGGCACGGCCACGCTGCGACGCGCACCAATTCGTGAACATGTTGTGAACTACTCGTGAACTCGACGTGAGCTGTTCGTGAACTATTTGTGGCAGTTCGTGACAGTCGCGCACTTCCACGCACTGGCACGCATCCTCCCGCATCGTCCCGACGAGTTCACGACGAGATCACGAACAGTTTGCGCATAGTTCATGACCCGGTCGCGAAATTTTGTCGTGACCAAAATTTTGAACATTTCAAAATTCTCGTCCCGATATGGCACGCAGTCACGACGGGTTTACGCACACTTCACGCCAGTTTACGACTAGTTTGCGCACTGGCACGACTCGAGTCGTGCCAATGCGTGCCACGGAATCGTGCAAGTGTCAGCCTTGCATGACTGTCACACTTAATGCGCGACACTTGAGAGCCCTGAAAGATGAGTGAAAAGGGTTTGAAAAAAATCCACCTTTTAGTGAAGTCGCTTCATCTCACGCTGAAAAAATGAGAAAAAAATCCAACCTTTAATGGAACTAAATTTATTCAGAGAAAAACAAATGACTTATCAAGAACTAATTATTTTCAACAAAAAAAATGTTCCACAATTATTGGCACCCCTGGAAAGTATAGCGAACACAGTGTAACTCAGGCCCGGCGCCGTGTGTGTGTGTGTGGGGGGCGAAAGGGGGCGTCGCCCCCTCGTGGCTACAGCCCCGCCCCCTCAACGGAGATTCAGATCATTTAATTGTTTTCTTAATTGTTATTGTGGGTGTATGTGTGAAATGCTGACACAGCTGCGCACACACAGACCTGTGATAAGGACAAGGGGAGGGGTCGTGCGGGCGGGGGTTTTACATGTACACTTACAAGTGTACTGTCTCTGCAATATCCTGTAATATGCAGTCAAGTTTACGGGAGTAGTCTTTCCCCCACCGAATTAAACGAATTCAATCACAATATTGTGAATCCATTTTCTTTCTTTGTAGGCTAAGTTTATCTCCGTTTATGTTGGTGTATGTGTTCATATATGGTCCGCTTTGTGCGCAAATAGCGTAAGAATATGTGTCATTGACATCACCCCCCATGCAGCGGGGGTGAAAATTCATCACTTCAGAGTGTTTAGTCCCCTACACGCCTAAACTGGGGTCGCGGATTAAGTGGTTAGTGTTGACTCGGTGCGAGTCAGGAAGGCTATTACTGGTGCAGCCGCGGGGTCTGTTGATTTTTTTTAAATTATGATTTTGGCCGCCGAGCCAAGTACCTTAGACTTGCATTGACGTTTTGTTTTCATGCCGCGGAGCTATTTGTATGTATTTTAAATTTAAAGGACTTGCCTGTAGGTTTGTGTGTGTTGTTTTATGTTTGGCATCTTTCCGGTTGTAACCAGTGGTGTAGTGGAGATTTTTAAAGTGGGGGTACGCGATTCGTGACATCATCGATTTGATATCATGTCAGAAGCGGTAGCCTTTGTTTGGTCGCCTATGTTTGGTATGAATGATTTGTATAAATGTTACGTTCTTTTAACAACACGAGGGCACAAGAAGACACTTTTTTTCAGACATTTTTATGTGTGCAATTTTCATTCGTGTTTGTCAGTACAGCCCAACTGTAATGGCGAAAAGCCGCGGTTTATTTTGTCTCCAATAAATATGCCGAAATGGCTAAAGAGGAACAAATTCGCCTTCTCCTTCCGAATGCATCGTCTTAGACAGCACCACTCTGCTGCTGGAACTCAACATAAACCTTGCATAGGTTTAACATGGACTATCAGGCGTGAAGCCAAAATATTGGAAATTATGATGCACAAACACCTTTGTTCATGTTCGATTCATGTTCATTTGAGCCGAGCTGCATTCGGAATTCGATATTTTTACTAGCCTACTTACTGCCGTGGCAACAGCTACAGCATGTGTCCAGAAGTTCAAAAAAAGTCACGTCCCTCACTCACATCGCATACAAACCAGCAATGGGCTGAAATTTATTATAAAAGGCACCAATCGAATAAATCAAGCATTTAGTCTGGCGCGATTGAGGCACCTGCGTATACAAAATACATGACATGCAGCCATTGGGTTAAGCCCTACCATGCACTCCTTCTTAAAGACTTGAGTATTTCTTTAAATTTATTGTCATTTCACATTTTTGGATGTACAACAAAACACTAAACAGGAAGGCCACAAAGATTATGAATTTCAAATCATATATATATAATACAGTATGTGGTGAAATTATCCGCGTAAGGATGACCAGGCAGGCGATTATATCAGTTCTGTTGCCCTCTCGGTGCTGCTACCATGAACGCCCAGAAATCACACACACGCGTGCGCGCACACACACACACACACACACACAGAGACCCTACTGTTATTATTAGGCTATTCAAAATCATAGGCCTATACTGAGCAAAAATCACATTAGAACTTAAAAGATCATAAAGCATTAAACCGACAGATGGTGGAGTCAACCGTTTACATAATTCTAATATCTCGGCTGCGTTTAGAATGCATTCTACTTTGCGTCGCTACGTTTTACGTAACGTTCGATTGGGGGGGGGGGCATTGATGATGAGCACAAAGGCACGTGTCACTTACTGTAGAGCGTATAAACTCAGGCCATTGAATGACAGTTGTTGTTTTTTTTGAATCTCACCTTGGGAGAAGTGGGTGGACGGCGTACCCCCGCGTACCACGCCCACTACACCCCTGGTTGTAACGCGTGTCTGTGAGAAAATTGGAGGGGAGTGTTAACAGGTGGGCATGGGTGTTGATAAAGCGCAACTGCCCTGGTAATATGTCACATGATTTTCCCGGACTAAAGCAACCTTCAGGGCCGTGGTTTTGTGGTTGGCGCAGTTAATTGTTTGAAACACGTTGTCAGACCGCCATCACTACTACACACTATATGAAAAATATTTGCCCCCTTGCGATTTCTAATTGCCCCCTTAGTAAACTGTTCCTGCCGCCGGGCCTGGTGTAACTGAAGCATGTTTCCCATTTAAATTCTACATTTTTTAGTTGATTGGAGTGTCGGAACTTTCAAGCTGTAATCCATGATTTCCTGAGTCTGTTACGTGACAACAGTTTTTCGAAGTACTCCTGAGCCCATGTGGCTGTATTTGTCACATTAGCATGACAGTTTCCCAGTCAGTGCCGCCTGAGGGCTCGAAGGTCACGCACATTCAACAGTGATTTCCGACCTTGCCCTTTATGCACTGTGATGTCTCCAAATTCCCTAAAACTTTTCAAAATGTTATGTACTGACGTTTTTGAAAGAGCTAAATTCTCTGTAATCTTGCATTGAGAATTTTTTTTTAATAACTAGCAAATCTCTCTCAAATTTTGGCACAAAGAGTGAGCCACAACCCATCCTTGCTTGCAAAGACTGAGCTTTTGGTGCTGCTCCTTTTATACCCAATCATGTGACCCATTAAGCTCCTCACTGTGAAATCTTCCAAAATGGTGTTACTTGAATATCCTATAAACTTTTCAGTCTTATTTTGCCTCCATCCCAACTTTTATATTTAATGTGTTGCAGGCATCAAATTCAAACTTCATTTATATTTACAAAATACAATTAAGTTTGTCAGTAAAACTATTGAAAATAATTTCTTTGTGCTTTTGTCAATTAAATAAAGATGCACGTGAATTAACAAATCACAGATTTTTGTTTTTATTGCATTTTGGAAAATATCCCTATTTTTCTGGAAATGAGGTTTGTATTTAAAAAAAAAATGTGAAAAATGTTACAACTGACCCCCTTCTATAAAACGGTTAATGCAACAAAATATCAGACAATATTATACAAATATGATGAATATCATTTTCCATACAATATTGGTAAATGTTTTCCATTTATGATCATCAACATCTTGCATCAGTTGTAGCACTACAGGATTTGCATCAACTGTGTTATGTAGAGTGAATATTATGAAAAACTATAAACTCAGTACAGTATGTGACTATTTGCCATTGCGCTGTTTCCTGTGGGTGTCTTTCTTATTCAGGTCTGAGGATAAGGTGCAGTATCATTTGCTGTTTATAAGAGCTTATAACTCTTCTGACTGAGATCCAGTTCATTCCACTGATGATTAGAGCATTCTGGGTCTTGTGTCCGAAACTGCAAGATCGACTTTAAATGATTCCAGAAGTGAAACATTATTTTCAGTTCAGAAGAGTGAAATTCATCACTGGATAAATTTGTCCCAAAATTACAGTTAATTCTCAGTGCTTAAACATAAGTAAGTGCCGTGTGCTGTTTCTGATGTAACTGAGGAGTGTAACAGGTCATAATGTGTCTCTCGAAAACTCCTCCTATTAAGGAAGTGCCAAGTCTGACACGACTGAAGTCCTTCATTAACAGCCTACAGTGTTCTGCTCTGGTGAGTTGAGATTTATTCTCAGTTTATGGAGAAATCTGTGTCTCATTTTCAGCACAGTGAAAGGAAGTGATGATTAACTGAACCTACAAAGTCATCTATTTAGCTTTAAAGAAACCTGAAATCAGGGTGTGATTACTTTTCACAGGAGTGAAAGTGAAACTCTGAGCATTCGGACAAGAGAGAACAACAATAGCAGCAAAAAAAAAATGGCTTCTAAGTTTTCAGAGGAGGATTTCTCCTGTCCTGTGTGCTGTGAAATCTTCAAGGATCCTGTTGTTCTGCACTGCAGTCACAGTGTGTGTAAAGTGTGTTTGCAGCAGTTCTGGGAGACCAAAGGATCCAGAGAATGTCCTGTTTGTAGAATGAAGTCATCTATGTTTGATCCTCCCATAAACCTGGCCTTAAAGAACCTGTGTGAGACTTTCTTACAGGAGAGAAGTCAGAGATCTTCATCAGGGTCTGAAACAGTCTGCAGTCTGCACAGTGAGAAACTCAAACTCTTCTGTCTGGATGATCAACAGCCGGTGTGTTTCGTGTGTCGAGATTCAAGAAAACACACAAAACACAAATTCTGCCCCATTGATGAGGTAGTAACAGACTGTAAGGTAAATAAAACGTACATATGAACTCATGGGTCACATGTGAACAAATGCTCATCTCACCTCATTATCTCTAGCCGCTTTATCCTGTTCTACAGGGTCGCAGGCAAGCTGGAGCCTATCCCAGCTGACTACAGGCGAAAGGCGGGGTACACCCTGGACAAGTCGCCAGGTCATCACAGGGCTGACACATAGACACAGACAACCATTCACACTCACATTCACACCTACGGTCAATTTAGAGTCACCAGTTAACCTAACCTGCATGTCTTTGGACTGTGGGGGAAACCGGAGCACCCGGAGGAAACCCACGCGGACACGGGGAGAACATGCAAACTCCGCACAGAAAGGCCCTCGCTGGCCACGGGGCTCGAACCTGGATCTTCTTGCTGTGAGGTGACAGCGCTAACCACTACACCACCGTGCCGCCCTGAACAAATGCTGACAATTACTTTGCAATCAGTTTAGTTCATCTGAGTTAAAGTAATATCTAAAACACAGAGACTCCATGCAGTGTGTTAATTTATTTCAGGAGAAGCTCAAAACTGCACTGAAGCCCCTACAGGAGAAACTGAAGATATTTAAAGACTGTAAACTGAACTGGAGTCAGACTGCAGAACATATAAAGGTTAGAATCAATAACATGGGTTTGATTATTATAATCATATTTTGTTTCATTGCATATTCACTGATGTCTCATTTGATTTCCTCTTCACTGCAGACTCAGGCCCAACACACAGAGCGTCAGATTAAGGAGGAGTTTGAGAAGCTTCACCAGTTTCTACGAGATGAAGAGGCAGTCAGGATCACTGCACTGAGAGAGGAAGAGGAGCAGAAGAGTCAGATGATGAAGGAGAAGATTGAGAAGCTGAGCAAAGATATATCATCTCTTTCAGACACAATCGGAGCCGTAGAAGAGGAGATGAGAGCTGAAGACATCTTGTTCTTAGACGTGAGGGTCATTTAGTCAGTATTTATACTGTGAGAAAGTAAAACTTCTTTCCATCACCAGAAATGTCACATTTCAGTGGTGTAAAAATGTAAATCATATCCACTGATGTTTGCTTTGTTGTTTTACAGAACTACAAGGCCACAGTGAAAAGGTGAGTGATGTGCTTCCTGTCTCTCTCATTCTCTGTGTTTCTGAATCCAAACCCACAGCAACACTGACTCCTGAATGTTTTTGCAGAGCCCAGAGCACACTGCAGCATCCAGAGGAGCTTTCAGGAGCACTGATCCATGTGGCAAAACATCTGGCCAATCTGCAGTTCAGAGTCTGGGAGAAGATGCAGTACACCGTCCAATACAGTAAGACATTGGCTTAGGTTTGGTATTAACATTGGTGGGGACATAAACCCAATGCCAACCCCCAGTGGTGCCAACTTCAGGTCAACATTATAGAGTCGCAATATTTTGCTCTGTTGTGTTCCACCAAAAGAGTATACATCATCTCTCCAAAGTCCAGACTTTTAAAATTTGAAGTTCAGAACTGTAATAATTCATGAATAATAATGATATGCAGTTCATTGTGCAGCATGGTGGTGTAGTGGCAAGGATGGATTATTGCACGGGCCTACTGGGCCCAGGCCCAGGGGCCCAAGGGCCAAGGGGGCCCTGAAGCCCAAGCCTCCGCACTACCATTTCAATATTACTTTTACAACATTATGCATCCCGATATCCTCTTGGGGCCCTGAAGCCATATAACACTGGTTATATTATGTACTTTGTCTTAATAGGGCCCCTCCATTATATGCCATGGGCTTTGTAATTCATCCCTGATATGTGAAAGGGGCCTCTCAATCAAATAGCATGGTGTGTGATACAGTGGGGCAAAAAAGTATTTATCAGTCACCAATTGTGCAAGTTCTCCCACTTAAAAAGATGAGAGAGGCCTGTAATTTTCATCATAGGTATACCTCAACTATGAGAGACAAAATGAGAAAAAAAAAATCCAGAAAATCATATTGTCTGATTTTTAAAGAATTTATTTGCCAATTATGGTGGAAAATAAGTATTTGGTCAATAACAAAAGTTCATCTCAATACTTTGTTATATACCCTTTGTTGGCAATGACAGAGGTCAAGCGTTTTCTGTATGTCTTCACAAGGTTTTCACACACTGTTGCTGGTATTTTGGCCCATTCCTCCATGCAGATCTCCTCTAGAGCAGTGATGTTTTGGGGCTGTTGCTGGGCAACACGGACTTTCAACTCCCTCCAAAGATTTTCTATGGGGTTGAGATCTGGAGACTGGCTAGGCCACTCCAGGACCTTGAAATGCTTCTTACAAAGCCACTCCTTCGTTGCCCGGGCGGTGTGTTTGGGATCATTGTCATGCTGAAAGACCCAGCCAGCTGGAAGACCCAGCTGAAAGACCTTTGTACCGCTGCTGATTTGTGTGCGAGTTGGGTGCCGCTGCAGCGGCGTGTGCGTTGTTGGGGGGGGGGCTTTCTTGTCATCTGGCCCAGGGGCCCACTGACTCATAATCCGTCCCTGAGGGGCCCTATATGACATACAGTGGGGCAAAAGAGTATTTAGTCAGCCACCAATTGTGCAAGTTCTCCCACTTAAAAAGATGAGAGAGGCCTGTAATTTTCATTATAGGTACACTTCAACTATGAGAGAAGTTCAAGGCATTCAAAGGCATTCTTCAATGCCCTTGCTGATGGAAGGTTTTCACTCAAAATACATGGCCCCATTCATTCTTTCCTTTACACAGATCCAGGGGCGTCAGAAGCATTTTTAATGTGGTGGGGACACACTGGCGGGGGGTGTGGGGGGTCTGGTCCCCCAGAATATTTATTAATTAATTAGATGCCATTTCCTGCATTCTGGTGTATTTTTAACAGGTTGTTAAACACCTAATTTTACCTACAAAAGTCACTTAATTCAATGACTATTTTAGAGACTCAACAATAAGTCCTCATTCAACTAGTCCATATATTCATCAGCCTGTTTTTAAACCCACTGCTCTGCCGAAGATAATGAGATGAATGTGACACAGTTTATCACCAACAATGACTTTATGGGTGCATTTTACTTTTTATTTTGTGTTTCCTTTTTTATTTAGTTTTAGATGTAACACAACATGCCACTGTGCCAAGCAATAGTGTCACTCAACTGTATGTTTAAAAATAAGAATATTCATAATTTCACACAATGAACAGGCATGACATGGCATCATGCAAACTTCATAACACAAAATCACACTGTGTCAAGCAACGGTGACACACAAAAAACAACTTCACACAATGAACAGGTGCAATTTTGTTCACCACCAACAGTGACTTTAGTGGGTGCATTTTACTTTTTTCCGATTTAGTGATACTCATAACAAAAATGGCATGGCATCATGCAGTCTTCATAACACAAAATTACACTGGGTCAAGCAATGACACATAAAAGAGAACTTCACACAATAAGCAAGTGCAGTTTTGTCAACCTACATGCAATGGTGGTACTACAGTAACATTTACAGATCAGTATAACAAATAGATTTATAGATAGAACTCCTTCTTACATTGGTGCCACCACAATTTCTACCACTTCATAACTTTTATCCCCCTTTCCTTCACAATCCACCTGGAATAACATCCGTCTCTCGCCATTGCTTTCCTTTCTACTATTCCTTCCCCATACACTGATTTCCCATCTTACTTTCCAGAAAACTGGCAAAGACCAGACAAAACAAGTTCTTCAAATCACAACAGGGAATCAATAAATATCATCAGAGCAGACTTGACCTCATTCTTGGCATTACAGTAAGGCAGGCCAACTGGGTTTGAATTAAATGATAGCTAACATTAAGCTAGCTGATACATCTCCTAGCACTAACATTTCCATTGGGACAAAAAAAAAAAAACCCTGTCCTGTGGGGAAATTCTGACTGACTTTCTGCTGCTTTGTAAAGAATGTCCTTATGTCCATTGTGTCTGGGGAGGAGCAAATACTGCAAACAATTCACCATCAACCAAGAATACCCCATTAGGCTAAGCTTATTTCATTGTTTAGTTGAACATTAATTTAACGTGGCCTAGGGTTAATTTTGAGAGCAGATAACAAAAGAATAAGGTTTTAGCAAAAGCTAGCCATTGTGAGGTGGCAATGTGGCTGACGTCACCTCCTCCACTCTCGAGCAGCTGCACCAACATGTCTCTGCTCGCGCTGAGATTTGCTTGCACGCGGTGAGTTGTTGTTGGGAACGCCCGGAAAACCCGGAGTGGATTTTCAGTGGTCTGTGTATTCTCTTATCGATCAAGTGGAATGGATTCTTTCACAAAGCAATAGAAACGGCGCTGGGTGAACTCATATTTTATGTTAAATGTGGGGGGGGGGGGGGGTCCAAACGAAGAGTTTTGAAATATGAGGGGGACATGTCCCCTTCACATTCAATGGTGGCGACGCCCATGCACAGATCAGTCGTCCTGGTCCCTTTGCAGAAAAACAGCCCCAAAGCATGATGTTTCCACCCCCATGCTTCACAGTCGGTATGGTGTTCTTTGGATGCAACTCAGCATTCTTTCTCCTCCAAACACGACAAGTTGAGTTTTTACCAAAACATTCTATTTTGGTTTCATCTGACATTTTCCCAATCCTCTTCTGGATCATCCAAATGCTCTCTAGCAAACTTCAGATGGGCCTGGACATGTACTGGCTTAAGCAGGGGGACACATCTGGCACTGCAGGCTTTGAGTCCCTGGCGGCGTAGTGTGTTACTGATGGTAGCCTTTGTTACTTTGGTCCCTGCTCTCTGCAGGTCATTCACTAGGTCCCCCCGTGTGGCTCTGGGATTTTCGCTCACTGTTCTTGTGATCATTTTGACCCCATGGGGTGAGATCTTGCGTGGAGCCCCAGATCGAGGGAGATTATCAGTGGTCTTGTATGTCTTCCATTTTCTAATAATTGCTCCCACAGTTGATTTCTTCACACCAAGCTGCTTACCTATTGCAGATTCAGTCTTCCCAGCCTGGTGCAGGTCTACAATTTTGTTTCTGGTGTCCTTTGACAGCTCTTTGGTCTTGGCCATAGTGGAGTTTGGAGTGTGACTGTTTGAGGTTGTGGACAGGTGTCTTTTATACTGATAATGAGTTCAAACAGGTGCCATTAATACAGGTAACGAGTGGAGGACAGAGGAGCCTCTTAAAGAAGTTGTTACAGGTCTGTGAGAGCCAGAAATCTTGCTTGTTTGTAGGTGACCAAATACTTATTTTACCGAGGAATTTACCAATTAATTCATTAAAAATCCTACAATGTGATTTCCTGGATTCTTTCCCCCCATTCTGTCTCTCATAGTTGAAGCGTACCTATGATGAAAATTACAGGCCTCTCTCATCTTTTTAAGTGGGAGAACTTGCACAATTGGTGGCTGACTAAATACTTTTTTGCCCCACTGTATGTCATATAGGGCCCCTCAGGGACGGATTATGAGTCCGTGGGCCCCTGGGCCAGACTACGAGAAAGGGCCCCCCCCAACAACACACACGCCGCTGCAGCGGCACCCAACTCGCACACAAATCAGCAGCGGTACAAAGGTTGCGCTAAAAACTATACTACATTTTTTTATTCATGAAACATCACTTTTTGAACAAACAACTCACACAGAATATCTGACCTGAAACGTAAGCTATATGTAATGGTAACGTATATCAAACGAATAACTTTATGTCAGCCAAGAAATCGCTAATTCCTATTCACATATTAAATGCATCTCTTCCAGACTTTGTGCTGCACGAATTTATGTACAATGTCATTAAAGTCCAACGACTTGGTCAGCTCACTCTCGATGGCCATCACAGAAAGCCAGCAGAGACGTTCTTGTTTCATCTTTGTCCTTAATTCATTTTTAATTCAACCCAAAAGAGAGAATGATCGCTCTCCTTCGTAGTTGGTAACAGGCAGTGTGAGGAATAACCGAAGCGCAACGTATACGTTCAGAAACATAGACTCAAGGCCATACTCCAAAATAAGTCTGAGCAGTCCTTTTGGGCTTGTGTCATCCCCAGCCTTGATGAATGACCTCAGTTGGATTAGTTCGTCGCCTAAACATTCACCCAGATCAGATGGGTAGGCAGATGCCAGAACACTGGCCTTCTGCATCACTGAGGCATCCGATTCAGTCTTTTCGAGGAAAAGCACACTGAACAAGTCATACAAGTCCCTGTATGCCTCCAGACGGTGTTGGAGGCTCTGTGTGAGTCTGTCGATGGCAACATTAAAGTCTCTATTTGAAATGTGCGTTTCCCCCCAAACTCAATGCCCTCTTCTGCTGTTTCGTCAGCAAAGGTTTTGTGTCTCTTTCGATGACAAATGTCATGCTTGTACACCTGACTGACACCAGGCACACTCAACGCGGCCCTCTCAAATTCCTCAAATTGATCCCTCTGTGCAGTAATGAAATGACGCAGTGACTCCAACGCTCTAACAGCACACTCAAGTGAGACATCACTGTGCTGCAAAATAGTGCTAGTTGCATGGAATCATGACAATATTGTATCCCAAAACTTGGCCATGAATGCAATCTCCAGTGTCTCAAACTGCTTACAGAGTGAACGTGCTTCTGAACAGGTCATCCATATCCGTGGAAAAAAGCTTTACCCTTTCGTGCAACTGCTGGTAATTTTGCCACAATGCCTTTGTTGATTCCGCTCAGCAGCTCCAGCATGTGCTAGAGAGGGATTTCAAAGTAAGCTCTAAGCGAGTGTCAGAATCTCCGAATACTTTGGCCCATCGATGCGTGGAGGCAGCAGCGAATTTGTACAGAGACTGCAAAAAATCAAAATAATTGCCAACCGCATCGCTACAGTCCTCAATACTGTTAACTCTGACCAGGTTTAAAGAATGGGCTGCACATGGGACATAGTGAATCACTGGATTCTTCTTTTTTAGGTGGGCTTGCAATCCGCTATATTTTCCACTCATGTTACTCGCATTATCATACGACTGTCCACGGCAGTTTGCAAGATCTAGACCAAGTTGATGCACCATTGAGATAACACAATCAGCTAAGCTTTCTCCTCTGTGACTATTGATGGGCTCAAATCCAACAAAGCACTCCCCTATGTGGCCTGTTTCACTCACGAATCTAAAAATGAATGTGAGCTGGTCTACGTGGGATAAATGAGGGGTCGAGTCAGCTATTACAGAGAAATACTTGGCATCACGTAATTCCTTCATAATAGTTTGCCTTGTTTTCTGTCCCATGAGTTCTATGAACTCGTCACAGACTGTTGAGGATAAATAGGAGACGCTGCCACAGCCCTTCTGCCCAAACTTTCTGATGTGCTCTGCCAAGAACGAGTCAAACTGCGCTAACAATTCTAAAGTGCCCAAGTAATTCCCATTGTGGGGTGAGCCTAGTAGTTCATCTTGTCGCCTAAATGCAAGTCCTCTGTCCCCCAAGAACTTGGTAACAGAGACAACTCTCTTGAGCACCTCTCTCCAATACTGCCTCTCCCCCTCTATTTGCATCATCAGTCCAATGTCCACGGTAGCTGCTGCTGTTGTCCGATGATGCAACGCGATCATACAGGCCAGATGTTCTGCACTTCTCTCATGTTCTCCAATCCGCTCTGGATGTTTCCAGTCGGAATAACCAGCGACGAATTAATGTGATTTAGACGAAAACAATTTACACGCAAAATAGTAAATATTTCCTGTGGACGGAGAATATGTGATCCACTCTCTACTGACGACTTGGCCATTTGGCAACATGCATTTGAGCTGGTCGTTTGTTAGAACACAAGTCTTGCCACCTATTCCACTGTCTCTTGCAGAGGCAGGATAACTTACCCTCCTGTTTTGAAACACTTTGACCCCTCTGTCAATGAGCGCTGCTTTAGCCCTGTCACTTTGACTGTCCTCCCGGCAAGCTGGGTCAGTAACAGTCTCAAACCACGATGACGCCCCTTGCTCCTCTCTTGCGTTAAGACATGGTAACTGACACTCCTGTACATTGCTAGCAGAGGTAACCTGCCTTTGGTCCCCCTCTACTGTCTTGTTCTTCTCCTCCTTCCCTGCTTCAGCTGGCATAACACTGCTGCTGTTGCTGCTACTGCTACTGCTGCTGCCTGGCTGTCTCTCGTCACCATGTCCTCCTGTTATCCCTCCATATGTCTGCTCATTGTCCTCCTCATTGCCCTCCTCCTCCCTCACTTCTGTTAGCATAACATCACTGCTGCTGCTGTTACCTGCCAGTCTGTCTTCATCAAATTTAGCTCTTTTCCCTCCAATGTTTTCATCATTTATTGTAGAATTCTTAAAAAAAATTAAAATTCTAGGAACTTGATTTAAAATCTTAGCTTCTCTCAAATCTTTCATGAATATTCATGACATGTAAATGTATTACCTCTGATTGGCTAACAGCACTGTGACGCTCCCTCCAGTGGGTCAGAACAAGCGAATGTGGGTGTCTTTGTAAAAACTGTTTTGATTGGCTATTATGGTCTCGACATCGATGTTTTGACCAATAACAATGTAGATAACACAAATTTTATATCACATTCAAAGAGATTTAAACGAGACTAAAGATGGCGACTTACAAATAATGTGTAAACATCGTTGGAGTTAATAAAGTTTGAACAGCATGAAGGAACATACCCCAACCCCCTGAAATTAATTTTTAAAAAAAATTCTCAACGGATTTGGTATAATATAAAAAGGTCGTTTTTTTACTCAGAAAAAGCGGAAATCCGCCGAAAAGCGGAAAACTCTCATCCCTGCCTAGCTTGTGACCATGTCATGCATGCTAATGTGGAGAATATGAACATGCTATTTTGTAACAAAAACCTTCGAACAAAAAGTTCATGTTTTACTTACAGCTTGTGAGCTGGTGGTCGATCGTCTTGATGGTACAGATCCAGGGATTAAAAACAACCTCGAAGCAAAACCACTACTGAAGGCACTGAAGTTTGAAAAGTCACTGTGGTTGAAATGATCAGAACACAGTACTAACGTTGCATTATACTTCGCTGGTGGTGTTCCAAAGATAAATTCCAAACATTTCTTCTTCAGCTCTTCTATCTTGGGCAAGAAATGCAACGTTGATGTGTTACTGCCGCAAATACTGTAACACAGGCACGAACTTGTTCAGCCATGTTTTCAACTTGCTGTTAGGTCCTCTTCGTTAGCTACTGACGAGATGGGCTCTGCTATCTCTCCTCGCGCTTAAATCCGAACTTTCTTCCCGTGGGCGGTCGCAAGCCAAGGTGGGCGAGGCCATGACTACTAATTTTTGAACTTACGTAAGTTCGTAGGGCTTTTTCTGATTCACTCGTTTTTCCGACTATTTTCTTTCATAAGCTAGTACAGGGAATGGGAGTAGAATTACATTTTCACATGCAGCATGCATATGCAACTCGGAGTGAACTATGGTATTTCAAAAAGAGCTAGTATTAAACGTTTTTGGTGGAATGGCACCTTTAACTTGCGCTTAGCTGCTCCACTTAATACCCGCCGCTCCATGATCTTGCATTGACTTAATCATTAGTACTGTAAATGTTCACCTGCCTGTCAAGTTTTCTAACTAGCGCCCCCTATTGACAAATCCAGTTATAGCCTACAAACTATTTTCAGTAAGCTAACAGACTAGCTGTGTCCTAGACGTAAACAGAACTGAATTACTTTTACATATTACTGTACAGAAGCAATTAAAAGTAATTCAAACAAAAGAGACTTACTTAAACACCAGTATGCATTGCGTTGGTATGGCGGTGTAGGTACCGCCTGTCTCGTCTTTTAGGACTACAACTCCCATCAATAACTTCCGTGGTGACCTACGTCATGCCTGGGCGGGATCACCTACGTCACATCCTCCATGAAGCCATAAGTAATTGAGCAAACTTCTGTTCTATCTCTTTTGGTGCCGCGTGAGATCAGCACACGGACACAAGGAGATCCGCTCCTCTGAGCACCCAAGATAAAGATGTCTTTCTCCTGAGCAAAATAATGCAGTGCGGTTTTTGTTTACCATTGGCCACGGTAGAGCTACTTAAATCGTGCTATCTCTCTCTCTCGGTTGAGCTACAGCTGGTTTGTTTGTCTACTATCTGTAACGTTACGACTGCCGCCCAAGCAGTTTAATTAAAAGTTAGAAGCGACTGGATTCCTTCTAACTAAATCGCTGTGCACATTGTTGATCAGAGACTTTCCTTCACGAACGACAAGCGTCGGACCAAGAAATTCTCTGCACCTTCCATGGAATCAACTCACGTGCTCCTGTGGACTCCAAAAGTCTCGGAACATTCTCTATAATCTTGCACTGGAAGCAAGATACTGAAGTAAGGCTGGCATTTTTGGGCAGAAACTAGTCTTAGGAATTAGCTTTATGAAGTAGTGTGAATTTAAACTCAGGAACAGTTTAATTGTGCACACTGGTTTTGTGTTCTACATTGTTCTGTGTTCTCTCAGTTGTTTGTTTAATAGATAGGCTTTTGCATGCTCTCTATTCCTTCCTAACACCTTTAATTTCATTATTACACATATTTTGACCTCATCAAGACTTCAGTGGAATTAGTAATGTTATAAGCTAGTGGAGTTAGCTACCATGGCTAATTTGTTTTGTCTCATTAGCTAGCAACCCAGAGCTAATTCTTTTGTCCCCACCACGTGGTCACACAAACACACCTTAGCTAGCAACCCAGAGATAATTCTTTTGTTTTAGGCCACAGGCCTCACAAACACACCTTAGCTAGCAACCCAGAGCTAATTATTTTGTCCCCACCACGTGGTCTCACACACACACAAACACACCTTAGCTAGCAACCCAGAGCTAATTCTTTTGTCCCCACCACATGGTCACACACACACAAACACACCTTAGCTAGCAACCCAGAGCTAATTCTTTTGTTTTAGGCCACAGGCCTCACAAACACACCTTAGCTAGCAACCCAGAGCTAATTCTTTTGTCCCCACCACGTGGTCACACACACACAAACACACCTTAGCTAGCAACCCAGAGCTAATTCTTTTGTCTTAGGCCACAGGCCTCACAAACACACCTTAGCTAGCAACCCAGAGCTTTTTTTCTGGGCCCTAATTGAGGGGCCCTTTTCCGATACCAAGGATGAATAGCGTACACAACCTGTGGTTCAGGGGCCGGGTGGTTAGCACTATTGCTTCACAGCAAGAAGGTCCTGGGTTCAAGTCCAGTGGCCGACGAGGGCCTTTCTGTGTGGAGTTTGCATGTTCTCCCCGTGTATGCGTGGGTTTCCTCCGGGTGTTCCGGTTTCCCCCAAAGACATGCAGGTTAGGCTAATTGGTGGCTCTAAATTGACCGTAGGTGTGAATGTGAGTGTGAATGGTTGTTTGTCTCTGTGTCAGCCCTGTAGAACAGGATAAGCGGCTACAGATAATGGATGGATGCAATTCATTTGAGTAATTGCAAATCTTGCATGTGATGATTAACCACGGCTCGAAATTCGCAGTGGTCAGGTCGCCCGAGACGAATTAATTTATCATTTGGCGGGTAATTCCTATTATTAGCCAGCCCGGCTGGCTAGTTGAAAATAAAAAAATATATATATGAAGCGTAGATTCAGACACACCGTCAACTAAAGCCACCACATATTAAGCGTGTGCCGTGTCTGTGTAAATCGATGCGTTTATCGGCAGGACGGAAAATATCGAAGAATTCCGAATCATATCGTGTACGAGTCAGGCTGTCGTTTTTTTCACTACTGCGCATGCATACAGTATAACGCATCTCATTGAATATCGCGGTAATCATGTTATCAAATTCAATAGATGTGGCCACATTATCACCCATTTAAACACGTGTTTTTGTTGTTGTTTACATCTACATCTGCCAAAGCTACGTTGAGATGTGGAATTTTCTGAAAGGTGTACAGAAACCGCCTGAGACGGGGACGAAGCGACCTCGGTCTGAAGAGGAGAAAAAGGCCGCTGATAAAGCGTACGAGAAGGAGAAACGACAAAGGACTTATAAGCAAACGTGGGAGCAGGGTAGGCCTTGGCTGCAATACTATGCGACCGCCTGTCTGATGTATTGCACGCCGTGCTCTGATTTTTACAAGAGCCGACACATCAGTAAAAAGTCAGTCTTTGTAGAGGGCAGTGCAAATTTTAAATTTGAGAGCGTTGTCACACACAAGGGCAGTGAAAACCACCGCCTTGCTGTGGCTGCTGAAACTGCCCGTACAGCTACTATTGGCACCAACCCGGCCGAAAAAATTATTCAGACGTTGAATAAAGTAATGTTTGATAGACTAATGATCATGTTTAGAACTAGTCCACTTGTTATATTATAATTTTGGAGCTGGATATTTTTTTGGATTGATTGATATTGTGGTGCTCAAGTCTATTTTTGTATTTTTATGGACTAATTAATTTTTTTTCAAGTTGATTCCTAGTCAATATGAAGCTCCTAATGCTTTTTCTCTCATAAATGGTTAAATACAGAAAGCATGTTGGACATATTTTGGGTGCTATAGTCATGATAGTAGGCAGCACGGTGGTGTAGTAGTTAGCGCTGTTGCCTCACAGCAAGAAGGTCCGGGTTCGAGCCCCTTCGCCGGCGAGGGCCTTTCTGTGCGGAGTTTGCATGTTCTTCCCGTGTCCACGTGGGTTTCCTCCGGGTGCTCCGGTTTCCCCCACAGTCCAAAGACATGCAGGTTAGGTTAACTGGTGACTCTAAATTGACCGTAGGTGTGAACGTGAGTGTGAATGGTTGTCTGTGTCTATGTGTCAGCCCTGTGATGACCTGGCGACTTGTCCAGGGTGTACCCCGCCTTTCGCCCATAGTCAGCTGGGATAGGCTCCAGCTTGCCTGCGACCCTGTAGAAGGATAAAGCGGCTAGAGATAATGAGATGAGATGAGACAACAGTATCAAAATACTCGGGTCTTGAAGTAAATGCACATTAGTCATGAACAGTGGTAACTACTCTCTTTTGTGTTATTTTTGACAGAAGTAAAATTCATCCATGAATAAATTTTGGCCAGTTGATTTTCTGTTTGGCGAGTTACTTTGGAAGGTAACTGGTCCGGCTGGCTGGTGAAAAAAATATATGAATTTCTAGGCCTGTTAACTCATTCTACCAATTTGCAAATGTGTTTTACAAGCGAATAATGCATTGACTGTCGGGAGGGTGTATGTTCCTTTCCCTCATAAATGGAAGTAAAACACATCTGGAGCCTTAAACACTGCGTTCCATGAGGCTGGCAGGGGGAGTCGGCTCTCTTCTGTGGGATCTTTCACTAGTGTTAGAATGCTAGTTTAAGCTGATATGTGATCGATCTAACGGTAAAACAGGACGAGGGCTCGAGAACCTTTTTGACACGTTGAAAGGTTACAATTTTACGTGGCAACAGAATGTATCTGAATTCTGATTGGTTGTTGTGTCTGAATTCTGATTGGCTGTTGTTATATTATTGCCCTTCTGTTGTCTTCTTGAGCGGAGGGGGGGAGGGGGAGGAGGGAGTGACAGGGTTCTACAGAGAAAAGTTTTTGCCCCCGCTTTCAAATGAAGCCCCTCGAGAACCAATCAGTTCAGTGGATGTGTGTTCTCGGTATGGGACGTTTTCAAAAGAGAGGCGGGAGGAACCAAAGATTTCTGATCCAGAAGGCAGAGACTGTTTTGCTTTTTACGTGAAAATGTTTGAGAGCGAATATTCGTGAGCGAATTTTGCATGCTGTTTCACCCAGTGGAAACCTACAGGAACCATTTGTGTACCGCGATTTTTTTTTCTTCAATCAGAAATATTGGTCGGGACACGCCCATACTGTCCATACCCAATTCTACACCTCTGCAGTAAGACTCTTAACTCTGTGTGTGTGTGTGTGTGTGTGTGTGTGTGTGTGTTTTCAGCACCTGTAACTCTGGACCCCAACACTGCTCATCCTGAACTCATTGTATCTGATGATCTGAAAAGTGTGAGATGCAGCGATGAGGAACAGAAACTTCCTGATAATCCAGAGAGATTTGATAAATATCGGTGGATCCTGGGATCTGAGGGCTTTAACTCAGGGACACACTGCTGGGATGTGGAAGTTGAAGACTGTACAGAGTGGTTTGTGGGTGTGATGACAGAATCTGCTCAGAGGAAGGGGGTGATATTCTCCAGAAGTGGAATCTGGTGTGTGGGGTATTATGGTGATAAATATCGCGCAGTTTCTACACCAGATACAGTCACTCAGCTCTCAGTAGCACAGACACTCCAGAGGATCAGAGTGAAGCTGGACTGGGACAGAGGAAAACTGTCATTCTCCGACCCTCTCACTAACACACACTTACACACTTTCACACACACATTTACTGATAAATTACTGCCATTCCTATGTGTTACTGGTTCCCTAAAGATCCTCCCACTTGAGTGCTCTGTAAGAGTGAATCAGATCAGTTAGCATTGATGTTGTTTTATTGCAGTTCATTAATACAATACTGCAGATTAAAAGATTAGTGTTCTTTGTGTAAATCTTTTTTCCCCCTTTTGGAAACCCTGAAGCACACACTGTGATTTATTTTTTCAGGTGAATCAACTCAAAATATTGACAGAATATCTTGAAATAATGAATTAACTCAAATAATAAGATATCTTAAAATATATTATGATATATTTTGAAAGCACGAGGAAGTCAAAATAAGTGAAATAATGACACACTGTCTTGAAATAACAAGGTATTGACTCAAAATAATTACTCAGCGTTGAATTAAAATCACAAAAGTGTGTTTAAATGCAGAATGAGCTGAAAAGAATTTTATTTTATTTATCTTTTAAATAGTTTAAATAAACTGAGAATTTGTTTTAGTTTATTCTCAGTAAATGTCTTTACTGTATTTGTACTTGTTTGCATTTGCTGTTAATCTTGGATTAAGTGTGTGTGTGTGTAACTGTGCAGTGGAGGAGAATTCAAGCTCTAAGTTTCCCTCCACCAGCAGTTTGTGGTTTTGTAAAGATCAGATGGATTTGTATGTTAATGCTGCATTAGGTGATGATTCACAAGTTTAAATCAATTCTGAGTGAAATAAATTCACTTTGTTCATTCTGATATTAAACACTGTTAATCTGCAGAATAGGACAATTAAAATATGCACAAATAAATATATCTGTAATCTGTGTAATGTTTATTATTAACAGTTAAAATGTTCATGATGTGCACAGTTATATATTTGTACAGATGTGTGCAGTGGTGGTTGTTATCTTCATGATTAGTATCAGGGATGTGTTCAGTTTAATGTGTGTGTAAGTGATCACTGAGAGGATGTGGAAGAGAGAGAGGCAGGTGAGAGAGTCAGTCATTAAAGGTGTTAAAAGCAACAATTTTCTCAATGTTCTCTATCGTCATTTAACCGCAAGTTATATTTTACTCTCATCCATTATCCCTGGCTGCTGTATCATATGGGTTAAATCATGACAAGATCTGTCTCGTCTATAATAAATAAAAATTAAACATTTAGGCCTAGGTATTTTATTTTTGTCCCATGTCTTCCCACTACACAGTGTTCCAACTTTTTTGGAATTGGGGTTGTATTATTATTACAAAGCTTTGTTAAATACTTGATTCTGATTGGTTTACCGTCTGTTTTTTTCATGTTGTTATGGACCATGACATTACCAGAAGCAATAAAATCATTTTAAAACAATATCTTTTGTCAGATTGTTGAGTTTTTTTAGTATGTAACTGTGTAATATGTGGGATCATGTATAGTGAGCCAATTCTTATCGCAAAATAAAAGCCCTTCAGGGTGATTCAAGACCTTCTCTGCTTTGTGTTGGACTCCTGCATCACCCTGTCAGGGTGTATTTCATGATAATAACCAGCTTACTGTACATTATCGCTCACTCATTTACATGAACTTAATAATCTTTGACCTAAACTAACCTGGAGCCATGGGTTCTTTGCAAACGACCACTCACAATGCAAAAGTGCTGATGGTTTGTGCTGCTTACAGCTGTTCTAATAGATCAACCCTGGGGGAGAAAAAGAAAAACAAGGGCTACAGAAATGGACAAATTTCCCCATCCAGCTACCTCTGCTAAACAAACGAGACCATTATTGAGTACAAACACGATCCAGTTTTCCTCTTACAATTCATGTTTGAATTTTACCAAAAGGTCTGTTTTGTGTGCCAGTCTTCTGAACTTTTGGGATTAGTACATTTTTTTGAATGTAAGGTCAGAGATTTTGATTTGCAACACCGTTCATGACAACAGTCATGATGACAGCAGAATGTTTGAAGAGAAACAGAGATCATCAGTGTGTTTAAACTGCGAAACCTTTTAAAACTTGACTTGGAAACCTGACAGAATGGTGTTTTTAAGTGTCCAAATACTTTTGGGGGCCTTGAATAAGATTCCACAACCATCCCTAGTTGGACTAGTTTGACAGGTACTGTGGGTTTTTCCCTATCTTTCAATTCAATTCAGGACTATAAGTAGATTTTTATGAGGAACACTAATTTTGAAGCTGTACTGCCTTTCAGATTTTTCAACTTTATGTCATAAATAGAATTTTCCCCTGACACCCAATTATTTTTTGGTTAGTGGAGCAAAAGCTACTGAATTCAAATCACAGACTTCCAATTTTATTAGTTTTTTTTTAAATAGAACAATGAATGAACTGAGGGCCATGTGGCGCTAAATTCTCTGGTATTTTTTCCTGCTTCACCATGACCCAATTCAAGATACTATGTCATTCATCACGTGGTGGGCTTTCCTCATTCTTGCAAGGCATTGCGGAGTACAAATTTGAAACAGAAGAGAAAAATGGAGGATGTGAGTGTGCAAATGAAATGTGAAAGACCGATTACAGTAACGGAAAGCGAGAAGAAAAGACATTATGTTGTGAAGGAAAGGAAAAGAAGAAACCTTTATTTTATGAGAAAAGAAAAAAGAAGAAATCTTTGTTTTATTCGTCACATGCACACTTCAAGCATAGTGAAATTCATGCTCTGCATTTAACCCATCTGAAGCAGTGAACACACGCACACACTCAGAGCAGTGGGCAGCCACACCAGAGTGCCCGGGGAGCAGTCAGGGGTCAGGTACCTTGCTCAAGGGCACCTCAGCCCAAGGTCGCCCCACGTCAATATAACTGCACGTCTTTGGATTGTGGGGGAAACCAGAGCACCCAGAGGAAACCCATGCAGACAAGGGGAGAACATGCAAACTCCACACAGAAAGGCCCTCGCTGGCCGCTGGGTTCGAACCCGGAACCTTCTTGCTGAAGCAGGACCAAACTAATAAATATTGGTGGTCAGCGAACACCTCGGTGTGATCAGCTGTTCATTTAATGACATAATGATGGAACTGTCTGTGCAGGGTCAAAGGTAAACCTGTAGATGGCAGTAATGCAATACTGTGGATGCCAGCTGCTGTAAAACCCAAAAGAAGTAGCAGATAAACCTGCGCATGCGCACATGGACTTCCTCTGTCTTCTTGACTGCATGAAACGAGCGATTTGATGCACAGTATTTGCTTGGGAATCCCCTCAAATCACTTCCCAGCCACAGAATGGCCTATGTTTTTTTTTTTTTGATCCCCCGCTGGCCTAAATGCCCGAAGAGGGATTATGTGGTGGCGAAGTCCATCCGTCTGTCTGTCCAACCTTCCATCCCGGAAAGGGTTCTCACCTTTTGAAATCAACTCTTCTCACAAATTTTTGGAGGAATTTCACGAAACCTGGCAAAAGGCTTTGTTATAGGACAGTAATGTGCATATTGCAATTTTATTTGCAATATATTGTAGTGGGTGATATTGTGTTCTCAGAGCACCCTTGTTTAGATATTACAGAAATAAACACACAGTATAGGGTGGATTTTGATACTATTTCAAGAAGCAAAATGCTACCGTATTTCAAAATGACTGTTTACCGGGATGCTATTTGAAATCCCTGGGGAGAACACTGCTCTTTACTTACTTGTTTCAGGGTTAATTATTTGTTGCAGTCAACATTCATAATAAGTGTCCTATTCCTTTGATTGCTTGCATTCTGATAGAAGCAAGAGTGGGGGATACGTAAGTGAGCAGTGGCTCACAGTTGATCTTGTTGCGGGCATGTCGGACAGAATGTACCCACATGTGGCTTTGCCTGAGTTTGGGTTGAATATTTAAAGGAGAACTGAAGTCATTTTTAAACTTGCTTTATTTCTTAATTAACGTGTCATTCAATTATGTTTTCGGTTTTAGTAACCTTATATCGTGATTCGTATTGGCAATTAACTGCAATTAAATATGATACTTATCGGCCTGTTCAGTTTTTAGCCATGTTGAATTTAGTTCGTTTGGTCCACGGCAGGCGTCACTTATCCGCGCGATCTTCATGAGACTTTTGCGAGACTTCGAAATGTGAAGAGTCAGCCAGGTGTCAGTGCCACCATATTGAAAAATGTTTTCCAAATGAAATATTGCACAAAAATGAGTTTTCAATGATGATTACTGCCTACATTTTTCAAACTTTCCTGATTGCTATGAAAACAAACAAAACATCTAGCTTGATTACATCAGCATTCGAAAGAGGGCATGTGCATCTTTTGACAATGCTGGCAGATGTTGGTCACTTTCACTGTGTCCGAAATCGCTCCCCCTACTCACGATATAGGTCACTATATAGTGAGGATTCCATTTTGTAGTGCTGTCTGAAACCTTAGTGAGGATTATTTACACCCTATATAGTGCACTCAAAGTATCCCACAATGCATCATGAAAAGTAGTGTACGACCGATGGTCACTAACCAAGCAATATATCCCATCATGCATTGTGGTCGTGCTGAAAGAATTCAAATTTGATTTAATAAAAGACAGCGGCGGCATGGTGGTGTAGTGGTTAGCGCTGTCGCCTCACAGCAAGAAGGTCCGGGTTCGAGCCCCATGGCCGGTGAGGGCCTTTCTGTGTGGAGTTTGCATGTTCTTCTCGTGTCCGCGTGGGTTTCCTCCAGGTGCTCCGGTTTCTCCCACAGTCCAAAGACATGCAGGTTAGGTTAACTGGTGACTCTAAATTGACCGTAGGTGTGAACGTGAGTGTGAATGGTTGTCTGTGTCTATGTGTCAGCCCTGTGATGACCTGGCGACTTGTCCAGGGTGTACCCCACCTTTCGCCCATAGTCAGCTGGGATAGGCTCCAGCTTGCCTGCGACCCTGTAGAACAGGATAAAGCGGCTAGAGATAATGAGATGAATGAATGAAAAGACAGCGGCAAAGAAGAAAGTATTCAGCCTTTATTTAAAGGAACTGAAAGATGCAGATATTTTGTATTTATTAATGTGGGAAATACATGCATGTGTTTATTATTTTGAAAACCCACCAGCCGACTGATTTGGCACGTTTTAATTGTGCGACAGTAATGACGTAAATACCAGCACGACGGACTGGTGTCTGAAAGCATTTTTTTTTTTTATTTTACCAATGAACTCACTATATAGTGAGTTCATTGAACTCACTTTATAGTAATTCCCTATATAGGGAGTAATGAATGAGTGAGCGATTTTGGACACAGGGTTTGATTTCTGCTGAACGTTTTACGTCCTACGATGTCTCGCACAGGTCTCAACGAATCTCGTTTACAGCCATTCCTTTGACATATGGACTGATATATTCCATAGCATATTTCAAACTCTATTTCACTATTGCTATAGCAGTGAAAAAATAGCTATCAAAAATGCATTCCTATATTTAATAAAATGAGAAATAGAATTTTGATTATAAAAAAATTTGCCTTCAGTTCCCCTTTTATCCGAAATGCCGCAAATTTGCTCAATTATCGGTGGCTTGAACAATTCTGCTGAGGCTAGAGTCAGGTTTTTTAGTTAAAATGCGAGAAGGACCCCAGAAATCCAAGATGGCACTGCAAGAGTGGCAGCTAGTTGCAGTAGCTCCGAGCATGTTTATGTGTTTTGGTATGTTTTTGTACTTTTTTCTTGTTTCTTTCTGCACTAGTCTCAGTCGGTAGTGTGCACCTAGGGATGTACTACTCGTGAGACTGTGCATTTGTATTTTTCTCTTTCTCTTTCTGGTGCTACTTAAATCGGCATCAGCGGACCCTTTCAGCCATGGCTCCATTGTTTACATTCGGGAGCAGCTTTTAGTACTGTGCAACACCAAGGTACTCCCCGTGGAAAGACCGGTGATCCCCGCGGAATTAAGGAGAATGAGAAGGGGATGCAAAGCTGGAACAAAGTGCCGGGAGAAGAAAAGACGATATAAACCATGCATACCGTCTGTCATCATGGGAAACATAAGATCTCTCTCTAATAAGATGGATGAGCTAATGGCGCTAACCAGGCTGCAGAGGGAGTACCGGGAGTGTAGCCTTATGTGCTTCAGAGAGACTTGGCTGAATGAACTCTCACCGGACTCACACGTCACTCTGGATGGATTTCAACTCGTGAGAGTGGACAGGAAAGCCAAGGAGAGTGGTAAGAGGAAAGGAGGGGGTATAGCGATGTTTGTGAATGACAGATGGTGTAACCCGGGGCACATCAGGGTAAAGGAGCAATACTGCAGTAAAAACATTGAACTGCTAGCAGTTAGCATTCGGCCATATTACCTCCAGAGGGAATTCTCGCACGTTATCGCGATAACTGTGTACATCCCCCCGGTGGCCGATGCTGCTGCAGCCTGTGAGCTCTTACACACTGTAGTGTCAAAACTTCAGACATTGCACCCCCAGTCCCTGCTACTAATCTCTGGTGAGTTTAATCATGCTTCCCTGTCCTCCACTCTCCCAACCTTCACTCAGTATGTGAAATGCCACACCAGAGACAATAGAACTTTGGATTTAATGTATGTGAACACCAAGGACGCATATAGCTCATCATCCCTCCCCCCACTAGGCCGTTCTGACCACAATCTGGTTCACTTGTCTCCTACATACATACCTATGGTGAATAAACAACCACCCACCAAGAGGTAAGTAAGGAGCTGGTCTGAGGAGACCAGTATGGCACTGAGGGACTGCTTTGGCACCATGGACTGGGATGTGTTGTGTGAACCTCACGGGGATGACATTGATAGCCTGACAACCTGCATCATGGATTACATTAATTTCTGTGTAGAAAACACTGTGCCTATCAGGAGGGTACGGTGTTTCCCAACAATAAACCCTGGGTGACCTCTGAACTAAAAGCCCTATTAAACAAGAAGAGGGTTTTTAAATCTGGCGACAAGGAGGAGATGAGGAGAGTGCAGAGGGAGCTGAAGAAGGGGATAAGGAGAGGCAAGGACAGCTACAGGAGGAAGCTGGAGGAGCACCTCAAGGGGAGCAACACCAGAGAGGTATGGAGAGGCCTGAAAACCATCTCTGGCCACACAAAGGACAGTGGGAGGGGCCCTGTATCTGGGGGCCAGGACTGGGCAAATGAGTTGAATCTCTTTTTCAACTGATTTGACTGTGCCACCCCACCCTCCCCCACTCACCATAGTCCTGACCGGTCTGTGATATCACTCCACCACCACCCCTCTCCCCTCATTATACCTCTGACACCAACAGTTCCCTCCTCACACCACATCACCCCCCTCCATTCCCTGCCAGACCAATCCACACACTTCACCCTCGACCTCACTCTACAGGAGTCACACCTCGGCTACACCCCTCACCTCTCCATAACAGCTGATCAGGTGTTGAAGGAGCTGAGGAAGACCAAGACGAGGAAAGCTGCTGGCCCTGATGGTATCAACTCCAGACTGCTTAAGGACTGTGCAGATCAGCTCTGTGCGATACTTCTGTACATCTTCAACCTGAGCCTCAGGCTGGAGAGAGTTCCACTTCTGTCGAAAACATCATGTGTGGTTTGAGTTCCCAAGACTGAGCACCCCAGGGAGCTCAACCACTTTAGGTCAGTAGCTTTAACATCTCACCTGATGAAGATCATGGAGAGGATTGTTCTCTCCCACCTCCGACACCTGGTGAACAGCGAGATGGACCCTCTGCAGTTTGCATATCGACCGGGCATTGGTGTGGATGACGCTGTCATCTACCTGCTGCACCGGTCACTTTTACATCTGGAGGGCACTGGGAGCACTGTGAGAGTCATTTTAGTTGACTTCTCCAGTGCTTTCAGCACAATCCAGCCATCACTGCTTAGGGGGAAGCTGGAGGGAGCTGGTGTCGACTGCCACCTGGCTGCATGGATCATCGATTACCTCATTAACAGACTGCAGTATGTGAGGCTCCGACTGTGTGTCTGATGTGGTAGTCTGCAGCACGGGGGCTCCACAGGGTACAGTGCTCTCTCCTTTCCTCTTTTCATTTTACACATCTGACTTCAGCTACAACACGGACAGCTGCCACCTCCAGAAGTTCTCAGATGATACAGCCATCGTTGGACGTGTGTCAGAGGGGGATGATCTGGAGTACAGAGAGGTCATCACCAACTTTGTCACCTGGTGCGAACTGAACCACCTGCGCATCAATGCCAGCAAGACAAAGGAGGGGGTGATCAATTTCAGAAGGAAGGCTCCTCAAATTGCACCAGTGAACATCCTGGGTTTGGACATTGAGATCGTGGTGGAGTACAAATCCCTGGGTGTTCACCTCAACAACAAACTGGACTGGACAAACAACACAGATGTCATGTACAAGAAGGGCCAAAGTCGTTTCCACTTGTTGAGAAGACTGAGGTCTTTTGGTGTGTGCAGAACACTGCTTAGGACTTTTTATGACTCTGTGGTGGCATCAACGATTTTCTACGCTGTGGTCTGCTGGGGCTTTGGAAGTTCAGAGAGGGACAGGAAGAAACTTAATAAACTGGTCAGAAGGGCTGGCTCAGTCTTGGACTGTCCTCTGGACTCCATTGAGGAGGTGGATGAGAGGAGGATGTTAGCCAAGCTGACATCAATCATGGATAATCCCTCTCACCCCCTACATGAGGCTGTGGGGGCCTTAAGCAGCTCTTTTAGTAGTAGACTGCTACACCCATGGTGTAAGAAGGAGAGATACCTCAGGTCATTCATACCTACTGCTGTCAGACTGTATAACACCCACAACTTCTAATGTAGCACCGATAACTTGTTTGTCGTTATATTTACACTACTTCACCACCACTATCTCTGCCATCTCTCATCAATGTAATTGATATGTCAATCTTTTTAATCTTTCATTTGTCTAATTTTTATTTCAGTTTTATTTGTTATCTGTTTGACAATTTCTTGCTACTGTAACACGTGAATTTCCCCGATGTGGGATCAATAAAGTGAATCTAATCTAATATAAATGGAAGATCTAACCTGTAGATGACAGAGATAGTGGCTTGCAAATCTGAACAGAGCAGACATAAAAGAGACCAGCTACAAATATGTACGAGTATGTGCAGATTCTTTCGTAAAGGATAAGTTTATATTTCTACCATTTATGTGAACCATAGACAAACTATATATAAAGATGTGACATACTGTCAGTGAGATACATGTAAGCACGACTCCAATTTATAGTGCAGTTACAATTGCATAGCACAAAGCCCCAGTAAAATGTAGGTAGTTGAGCTCGGTAAAATGTTGCCTTCGAAGATGTCAAGGTTGTTTTTTTTTTGTTTGTGTTTTCTGTAACATTTGCCCACATCAGGAACCTATTAGAGACTTACAGTAAACTTGCGCTAAAAAGTAAATTATAGTGTACGTCAGTTGGTACCAGTGATGAAGCTAGTAGTTAACATCTGGTAATTCACGATGTCTGTGTAATTCACACTTGGTGACATCCGTACATCGTCTTCATACTCTACAACATTGCTGTACGGATCCACCCCTGACCATTCTTTTATCTTTTCCCTGTATCTGACCTTGTCACTATTACTCAATTCATGATATATTTGCGAATAATTATGTTTTGCCAATGTACTCTCCTAGGTCGCCATGGATGTTATACCACAAAGATGGTGGACACAACAAAATCAGAGAGCATCACGGGAGATTCATGATGTAAGTGCAAACAGTCTGTAAGGTCTGTGTGTCGTGGAAACTCCATCCATCCATCCATCCATCCATCCATCCATCCATCCATCCATTGTCTGTAGCTGCTTATCCTATACAGGGTCATAGGCAAGCTGGAGCCTATCCCAGCTGACTGTGGGTCAGAAGCGGAGTACACAAGTCGCCAGATCATCGTAGGGCTGACACATAGAGACAAACAACCATTCACACCTGCAGTCAATTTCGAGCCACCAATTAGCCTAACCTGCATATCTTTGGACTGTGGGGGAAACCGGAGCACCCAGAGGAAACCCACACAGACACGGAGAGAACATGTAAACTCCACACAGAAAGGCCCCCCTTCAGCTGCTGGGCTCAAACCCAGGACCTCCTTGCTGTGAGGTGACAGTGCTAACCACGACACCACCATGTCACCCATCATGGAAACTCTCAAAACCTAAACTCTCTGAGCAAAAATGATTCAAAGTCCAAGAGGTTACAGAAAAGTTTAGACTTTTATTAAATCAAATAATAAAAGCTGAGTTTGGTCTGCAGAGTGAACCAACTCAAAATCACAAAGTTCTCATTTTATACAGTTTCAAAAAAAACACAGTGTATACAAATAATCTCACTGCTTAACATGTCACAACATACCACTTCAGCATTTTCTAATGGGCATTACAACTCATGCTTCTCATATTTTGTATCAACTGAGCCAAATTTTCCAGTCTGAATGGTCAATTCAGGAAGAATCAAAACATATGATAAGAAGTGGTACATCATGAAAAACACAGCATTCAGAGTGTACAATACATGATTCAAAATGACGGGAGTCAAATTAGGTTGAGGATTGATAAGAAGAAGACGAAGCCTTTATTTGTCACATGTACACTCAAGCACAGTGAAATTCCTCTCTGCATTTAACCCATCTGAAGTTGTGAACGCACACATGCACACACAAGTGAGCAATGAGCACACACACATACCCAGAGCAGTGGTCAGCTATGCTACAGCGCCCGGGGAGCAGTTGGGGGGTGGGTGTCTTGCTCAAAGGCACTTCAGCCCAAACTCAGGCCATGGCTGCCCCATGTTAACCTAACCGCATGTATTTGGACTTTGGGGGAAACTGGAGCACCCGGAGGAAATCCATGCAAACACGGGGAGAACATCCAAACTCCACACAGAAAGGCCTCCGTTTGCCACTGGGCTCAAACCCAGAACCTTCTTGTTGTGAGCTGACAGTGCTAACCACTACACCACCATGCTACAGGCTGCAGGTACAGTACAAACGAACACAAAACTCAGGGCCTTGACCAGTCTACCACACCATAGGATAAAAAAAAAAGAAAATGCATATTGCAGCTTGTAACAATACCCAATTCAGAATAATTTGATAAAATGCATCCGATTGGCATGCAAAACACTCCAGAATGAACAATTGCTTTACTCAACATGGTCTCAGCTCACTCATTCCAACAAATGATAACACTGCAGGTGCTGGAGTTAGAATAATACACTTTTTGAATAGGCCTATGATTTAACAGAAAACAACCTGCAGTATAAACAATCTCAATGTCTTACTGTATTTTACTGTAATTATGATCTTTCATAAATCAATTTATTATTACTTTTAATTGAATCAACTTCATTTACTCTTTCCTGAAAATCAACATACTTGGCTTTTAATTAACATATAATCATAAAACACAACTGCTTTTGTGATTACATCATGGTGTGTGTGGTTACATATGAATCAAAATACAATCATCATAAACCAAATTATTGTTTATATGATGACATCAAGGCATGTGTGTATGGTTACATACCGTAGATGCCTCAGAAACAGGAGTAGGAGCCATCCTGTCCCAGCAGTTCGGGGAAAAACATAAGTTACACCTGGTGGCCTTCTTCTCAAAGAAATTGATGCCCGCCGAGAGGAACTATGATGTAGGAAATCGCGAGCTGTTGGCCATCAAGTTAGCCCTCGAGGAATGGCAACACTGGTTGGAAGGGGCCACCACCTGTTTGTTATCCTTACTGACAATAAAAATTTAGAGTATCTCAAGAAGGCCAAGAGGTTGAATACACGTCAGGCCATTTCTCCATAATTTCTCCATCTCCTTCCATCCAGGTTCCAAGAACACCAAAGCGGATGCCCTATCCCCGGCAGTGGAACCTTCTCCCAAGGACACAGAACCGCAACCCATCATTCCATCACAGCACTTCGTGCAATCCACCACATGGAATTTAGACAACAAAATCCATAAGTCACAACCACAGACCTTACCAAGTCACTTCCCACCTGATCTTCTCTTCGTGCCAACGCACCTATGCAGCAAACTCATCACCTGGGTGAATGCATCTCCTGCCACTGGTCACCCAAACAGTCAACATGCCTACCAGATGTTGAAGAACAGGTACTGGTGGGACGACATGCTCTCAGAAATAAACCAGTTCATCTCTTACTGTTCCGACTGTGCTCAGGCCAAGGTTCCACAATCTCCTCCCACTGACAAGCTATGTCCTCTACCTATCCTGCAGTGACCCTGGTCACACCTTGCGATCGATTTCATCACGGACCTCCCTTCCTCACAGAACAATACCACCATCATGGTGACCATTGATCATTTCTCGAAAGCCTTGAAGCCCATTCCTCTACCTGGTATCCCTATGGCCGCTCAGACAGCAGAGCTACTGTTCCAGCAGGTCCTCAGGTATTACGGCATTCCAGAAGACATCATCAGTGATAGAAGACTGCAATTCATTTCTAAGTTCTGGTCCAGCTTTATGGAGAGGTTGGGAGTGTCCATAAGCCTTACCTCCAGCTACCATCCTCAATCCAATGGACAAGTAGAAGGAGCTAACCAAGAAATCGGCTGCTTTCTACAGATCTAATGTATGCACAATCAGGGGGACTGGGCACATTTCCTGCCATGGGCCAAGTATGCACAGAACTCACTAAAACATTCTGCCACTCAACTAACACCATTTCAGTGCATACTCAGCTACCAACCACCTTTGTTCCCCTGGGACAATGCACCCAGCCAGGTACTGGCCGTTGATGAATGGTTCAAGTGCAGTCAAGCCATTTGGGAGGAGGTTCATCAGCGGTTAGAAGTCGTCTGTGCCAAGTACAAGACATATGCCAATAAACACAGAGGAGAGACTCCTACTTGCCTTCCCGGCGACCGAGTATGGGTGGCCACAAAACATCTATGAGAGACCAACACCTGTAGAAAGCTCCAGCCACACTACATCGGGCCATTCAAAGTTCTCCAATGCAGCAACGAAGTCTCGTACCGCCTGGAACTTCCACCTCACAGCCGAGTGTCTCCCACATTCCAGGTCTCAAACCTCAAACCTGCCATCCCAGGGCCCCTTTCCAACAATACACCTACCCAAGAACACCCCTCTTTGAATCTGGAAGGGGAACCCATCTACCAGTACAACAAGATCCTCGACTCCAGATAAAGAGGAGCCCAGATCGAGTACCTGGTGGACTGGGAAGGGTACAGGCCAGAAGAACAAAGTTGGGTCAAGTCTAAGGACGTAATTGACCCCCTTCTGAAACAGGACTTCCATGCACAGCACCCCAAAAAGCCAGCACCCAGAGGTAGAGGACATCCCCCAAAGAGTGTAGCTCCCAGAGGTAGCTCCTCGGGGGAGAGGCTCTGTCAATAAACCCGCTGAAGACGAGCAAACTACAATCATGGACAAATCGGACTACAACTCCCAGCACACACAGCGCCCTCTATCTCCTGCCTACTGAATCACAGATGACTCACATTTCCACAATCACCTGTCTCTCGAGATAAACCCCAGTCTCACACTCATCCATTGTGAAGTATCATCCTGAAATTTCAGTTCATACCAAGCCTTGTATCTTTCTGACTGCTTTACTGCCTTCTGACCCTCGCTTTGTTCTTCCTCGTTTTTCTTGCTCTTTGTTTTATCCTCGTAAGACCGTTTGCCAGTTGCCTGATGCACGCTAGCTTACTGACTACGATTCCTGTCTCTCGATTTGGCTTGGTTTTCTCTTTGAAAGCTGTCTTCCACTGCACATACATCTGTACGTGCAGCGGAAGATGTATGTGCAGCAGTAGTTGATTATTGTTTGCTTTGAATAATATTTGTGTCATTTGAAAGTCCACCAGATCTGCAAATTTCAGTATTCCTGACTGTAAGAATAATGTATTTGTACAATCCCAGTAACCAGCCTTGTGTATAATCCTTATTGCTCTTTTTTGGAGAATGAATCATGAATGTATTGTATTTTTGTAATTATTGCCCCATACCTCTGCACAGTAACTTGAATAAGGTGAAACCATGGAGCAGTAAAGAATCTGGAGTGAATTGTGATCTAGAAACTGTTTGACTTTGTTTAACATTGCAATACTTCTTGATACTTTGGATTGCATGATTTTTTATGTGGTTTCCAGCTGAGTTTTTCATCAATAGTTGTTCCAAGAAATTTGATTTCCTTAACTCTTTCTATAATAACCTCATCTATTTGAATATTTATTTGTGTGTTTTTGTTTTGTTGTTACCAAATAATATTACTTTGGATTTGTTCAAGTTTAATGATAATTTGTTACTGATGAACCATATTATTAATTTACTTACAGTATTTCTGTTGTGATCTCCTGCAATAGTTCCATTAAATTATCACCAGAAAAGAGGATATTTGTATTGCCATCAAACAAGACAAGCTTCATTACTTTAGATACACTACATATGTCATTGATATATAGTATAAAAAACTTTGGTCCGAACACTGACCCCTGGGGGACACCACAAGTTATGTCCAAACATGAGGAAGAGCAATCTCCCAGCTTCACAAACTGTCTCCTGTTGCTTAAGTAGCTTTTAACCCAGTTTAAAACTATCCCCTTATGCCATATCTTTCCAGTTTTTTATTAATATGTCATGATTTATTGTATAAAATGCCTTCCTTAAATCAATGAATATTCCAACTGCATGTTTTTTCTGCTCTATGGAATTGGTGATTTCTTCAACTAATTCTATTAAAGCCAGTGATGTTGATCTATATGCTCTAAATCCATATTGACTGTCACTAAGTAGTTTGTTTGTCAATGAATTTATCCAATCGGTTATTAAAAAGTTCTTTGAGAATTTTGGAGAATTGCGGAAGTAGTGAGACAGGTCTGTAGTTTGTGAAGTGATGTTTGCTCCCAGATTTGTACAGAGAAATGACTTTTTTGCTGTTTTCATTCTGTTTGGAAATGTACTGGTTAGAAATGACAAATTACATATATATGTGAACGGTTTGGATATTCCATCAATAACATTTTTCAATATCATCATGTCAATGTCATCACAGTCAGTAGATTTTTTTTGTTTATACATTTCCCAACAAGATCAACAATTTCTTTTTCTTCCACTGCTGTGAGGAACATTGAAAAAGGATTATTATCTATCAAATTGCCCAGATGTTCCTGGATCTGGGATTTGTTCTGCTAAGACCGGTCCTACATTTACAAAGTAATGGTTGAAGCTATTAACTACCACATCCAAATTATATTCATCTTTGTCATTATTAAGAAAGTACCTTGGATAATTATGTCTTTTTTTATAACTTATTTTTAATTGAAATTTTCTTTCAACAAATACAGTGTCAGGTTTTAAACACTTCACAAAGCAATTATTCTCACATCAGTGTCCTTATTGTCCAGTGGTGGTGCCCTCTTGCTGTGTCCTATAATCTGTCAATTTCTCCAATTTTTCCTGGAATTGTGTCTCTTGTAATCGTAGTTTGTGTAATTTTTTCCATTACAAATAATTCTTCCACAATGCACACCCACTGCTCCACTGTCGGTGGTTCTGCTCTATACCATAACCTTGTTATTGCTTTTTTATTTGCTGATAGCAGAACTTTAACAAGATACTCATCCTCTTTTTGTATTATATCTTGTGTCAAATTTCCCAAATAAAGTATCTTACAAGATTTGGGTATCTCATATCCTATTTTTCTTAAACCCCACCATATTTTATCCCAATATCCTATTATCTTTTGGCAAGACCAGAAAATATGGGCTACATCCATGTGTCCACATAGCCTCCAGCATGGATGTTGGTTACATTCAGTTTCCTTCCTAATGTTTGGAGTTATAAAAAATCTGACTACATTTTTCCAATTAAATTCTCTCCAGATCCTGGAGCTAGTGGCCGTGCACTGTGTTTTACAAATATTAAACCATTCCTCCTCAGTTATCTGTTTCTTCAACTCTTTTCCCCATTTTTCTTTGATATAAAGAGAGGAATTCTTCCTACATGACAACAAACCTTTGTAAAGGGCTGAGATTACTTTACATTGTTTCCCTCATAAGCTTTCAAAAACACATCAATAACTTCATTGTCAGTGTCAGTTTTTATCTCCTTATCATAATAATCCCTTATTCGTCTATATCGATATTGATCATGTTCATCCAATCCAAATGTATCCCTTAACTTTTCAAAGCTCTGCAGCTTCCCCCATTCGACCATGGTACATATCGCTGTAATGCCTTTTTTTTTTACTCCAATGCTTAAACCCCTTATCATTCGTACCAGGTACAAACCTCGAATCAAATGCAAACCAACTCAAAATTTTTATTTCTTTCTCCAATTTATGTCTTTCAACAACCTTGTTCCATATTTCTACTGTAGTTTTGGTTATTAAGTCCAATTGGTTACCTAACTTGCGGAATAATCCTTTGTGTGCAATTAAGTTTCATATTTCAATATCTTTTTGCCCTATTTCTATACTTTTCCATCTTGCAACATACTCATCCTTGCACCAATATATCAGAGGTCTTATGTGTGCAGTGTAAAAGTATTCCCTAAGGCTTGGTAAAGCCAGACCTCCTTTGTCCTTTGGGAGCTGCAGAGTTTTGTATCTGATCCTGGGTTTCTTTCCTCTCCATATAAACCTCGATATCCACTTATCCCATTCAATGAATTATTTTTGTGGGATCATCACTGGCAATGACTGGAACATATATAAAAGCCTTGGTAGAATGTTTATCTTAATTATTTCTATCCTTGAGCTAAAGTCTAAACTAGTTACTGACCATCTCTCCAAGTCCCTCCTAATTTCTTGATTTAGTTTTGTGTAATTCACATCATAAAGCTTGTTTAATCCTTTTGTGACATTTACCCCTAAATATTTTATTGATTTAGCATTCCACTTGAGCTTATAAGTTTCCTTTATCTCTTGAGATGGAGAATAATTTATTGACAAAAATCTGTGTTTTTGTGACATTAATTTTGTATCCTGAGTAGAATCCATAGTTCTCTAATAGTCTCATAATTTTTGGAAAACCTTCATTAGGTTGTTTTAGGAAGATTAATACATCATCCGCGAACAACCCTATCGTGTTCCTCCTGTCCTATTGTCACCCCTTTAATTTCTTCCTCCTGCCTAATCATCTGAGCGAATGGTTCGACAAACAGCGCGAAGAGACTTGGTGAGAGGCAACGACCCTGCCTCATTCCCCTTTCCAGATTGAATCGATTTGTCAAATTACCATTTATTTTGATCCTTGCCATTGGTTCCTGATATATTGACCTAATACAGTTCACAGAATCCTCATTAAATCCTAATTTTTCCAATACCTTATACAGAAATACCCAATTCACGCTATCGAAAGCCTTTTCCGCATCTATGCTTACCAGAATTACACTTTCTCCCTTCTTTTGTACCTTTTCAATGATATGTAGACTCCTTATGTTATCTTGCATTTGCCTTTCTCTAATAAAGCCGGTCTGATCCTCATTGATCAAATCCTGCATAAATGTCTCTAACCTCTTAGCTATAATAGAGGTGTAGAGTTTATAATCCACATTTAAAATTGATATTGGTCTGTAATTACAACAGTATTCTTTATCTTTACCCTCCTTTGGAATGATGGAAATAATAGCCTCTTTCCATTAGGGAGGGATCCTGCCTTTCTTGAGACTAAAATGAGTCACATAATAGTGGGGTTAACTCCCCTTTAAATGTTTTATAAAAGGAGGCATCTAATCCATCAGCCCCTGGTGATTTCCCCGATTTAGCCCGACTAATTGCCTTTTCTATCTCTTCCACAGTTATTTTTGAAGTCAACATCGCATTCTGTTTTGTACCAATTGTTGGCAAATCTAATGGCCCTTTTCCACTACCCTTTTTCAGCTCACTTCAGCTCGCTTCAGCTCACTTCAGCCCGACACGGCTCGTGTTTCGACTACCAAAAACCAGCACGACTCAGCTCGCTTCAGCCCTGCTTAGCCCCTAAAACTCGCACCGTTTTGGAGTAGGGCTGAAGCGAGCCAAACTGAGCCGAGTGAGGCTGGAGGCGTGAGCAGACACTCCCCTGTGCACTGATTGGTGAGGAGGAGTGTCCTCACACGCCCCGCGAGCGCGCTGGGATCTGTAAACACCGCAAACCCGGAAGAAGAATAATTACGAATTACGAGAATTTCTGAAGCCTTATGCGCCTCGCCTCATCTATACGCTCTTGCCAGTATCTGTCCGCGTTGTCGGTGACAACAAGCCACAGCACCAAGACCAGCAACACTAACGACTCCATGTCCTCCATGTTTATTGTTTACTATCCGGGTTGTGAGACTACCGCTTAAAAGCTCACTGATGTCACTGTTTGTGCCGCTTAACAACATCACCTGACGTCCACCCACTTTCGCTAACTCCACCCAATGTGTCCACCTACTTCCAGCCAGCACGGTTCAGCGCGGTTGTAGTCGAAATGCAACTCCAACAGCCCCGCTCAGCCCGACTCAGCACGGCACGGCTCAGCCCGACTCAGCCGCGTTTGTAGTGGAAAAGCGGCATAATTGGTCTAAAAATTCCCTTAAGTCCTCTTCACCCACTGAGGTAGGCTGTGTATACAATTTACTGTAATATTCCTCAAATATTTTTTCTATTTCTTCTGGTTCATATAGGATTTTATTAGTTGAAGGGTCTCTTATTTTATGTATATTATTTAATGCTTGCTGTATCTTTATACGTCTAGCAATACTTTTAGTGGCTTTAGATCCCCCCTCATAGTAAGTTTGTTTCATAAACCTAGCTTTCCTTTCCACCTCTTCCAACAGGATATCATCTACTTTTTTCCTAACTTCTTTAACCTGGTTAAGTATTACTGGATCTTTTGTCTGTTTATGCTGGTGTAACGGTTCGGTGTTGGTGGGTGGAGCACAGAGGACGGCAGGACAGAGATAAGGTTTGACAGACTGTTTTATTTCTACACTTTTCAGCATAACAATCGATGTGTACTTTGCAGACACACACGCTCAGCGTCTGGGTCAGGAAGAGCTCCCTTCCGCTCTCGCTCTCCCTCCTTATATAGGGCGCGGTCACTGGGAAGACACACAAACACAGGTTAATTGCTCTCAGGTGTAGTGATTCTGCCACTTACCTTCCCTGACTTCGCCCTCCTGTCACAGACCGGCGCTTGACCACGCCCCCGCTGCCACATACCCCCACCGCCCGATTCAGGCCGGGTGGCCATCCGGCCTGCAGCCGACTCCCCCCCCCCTTGACGGGAGAGGAAGTCCGCCATGACCATCTGTGCCCCCGGCCTGTGGACCACCTTGAAATTGAAGGGTTGGAGCCCAGATACCAATGGGTGATCCGCGCGTTGGCATCTTTCATGCGGTGGAGCCACTGGAGGGGCATGTGGTCCGAACAGAGGGTGAAAGGGCGCCCCAGCAGGTAGTACTGGAGGGCGAGAACCACCCACTTGATGGCCAGACACTCTTTCTCTATGGTGCTGTAGCGCCCCTCACGCACCAACAGCTTTCTGCTGATATACAGGACAGAGCCGTCCTCCCCCTCCCCCTCCTGGGACAAAACCACCCCCAGCCCTCTGTCCGACGCATCGGTCTGCAACATAAAGGGGAGAGAAAAGTCAGGGAAGTGTAGAAGTGGCCCTCCACACAGTGCAGCCTTTACCCCAGAAAAAGCCCGCTGGCATTGCTTCGTCCACTGGACTGGATCTGGTGCCCCCTTTTTAGTGAGATCAGCCAGCGGGCTGGTGACGTCCGAATAATTAGGTATAAACCTACAATAATAGCCAGCCAGCCCCAGGAACTGTCTCACCCCCTTTTTGGTCTTGGGCCTCGGGCAGGCCGCAATTGCTGCGGTCTTGTCAATTTGGGGACGCACCTGCCCGTTGCCCAAGTAGAAGCCCAGATACCGTACTTCCACCAGCCCAATCGCACACTTCTTTGGGTTGGCTGTGAGACCCGCTCGCCTCAGCGACCTAAGGACGGCCCTTAGGTGTTCAAGGTGCCTCGGACAGTCATTACTATATATGATAATGTCGTCGAGATAGGCGGCCGCATAGGTGGCGTGGGGGTGGAGGACCCTGTCCATCAGCCGCTGAAACATAGCGGGCGCCCCAAACAGCCCAAACGGAAGTGTGACGAATTGGTGTAAACCAAACAGTGTGGAAAAGGCCGTTTTTTCTCGGGATAGTGGAGTCAAGGGGATCTGCCAATATCCCTTCGTCAAATCCAGTGTCGAATAAAAGCGAGCCGTGCCTAGTCGATCGAGCAGCTCGTCAATACGAGGCATTGGGTACGTGTCGAATTTAGACACCGCATTGACTTTTCTATAGTCCACACCGAACCGGACCGACCCGTCGGCCTTGGGTACCAAGACCACCGGGCTGCTCCAGTCACTGTGGGAGTCCTCGATGATGCCCATTTCGAGCATGGTCTCAAGTTCTTCCCGAACCACCTTTTTTTTGTGTTCGGGTAGCCTGTAAGGGCGGCTACGCACTACCACCCCCGGGGGCATCTCTATGTGGTGCTCTATGAGGTTAGTGTGACCGGGCAGGAGCGAGAACACATCCTAAAACTCGGTCTGCAACTGGGCGACCTCCGTGAGTTGGGTCGGGGAGAGGTGGTCTCCACAGGGGACCGGAGAGGTACGTGATGCCAATGCCCCTTTTTGAACCTCCGGCCCCAGCTCCGCCTTCTCTGGAACCACCGACACCAACGCCACAGGGACCTCCTCCTTCCAGAGTGTAAGAAGATTGAGGTGGTAAATTTGTAGCGCCCCACCCCTGTCCGTTCACCTCACCTCATTGTCGACGTCCCCGACTCGCCGTGTGACCTCAAAGGGACTTTGCCACTTGGCGATCAATTTGGAGCTCAAAGTGGGCAACAGTACGAGTACTTTATCTCCCTGGGTGAACTCCCTAAGGCGCATACCCTTGTTGTACAGGCGGGCTTGCCGTTCCTGGGCCTGCCGCAAATTCTCCTGGGTTAGGTGGGTGAGCGTGTGGAGTTTTGCGCGCAGGTCCATAAAGTATTGAATTTCATTCTTGCTTTGTGAAGGTCCCTCCTCCCAATTTTCCCGCAGCACGTCTAGGATGCCACGCGGCTTATGCCCATATAATAATTCGAATGGGGAGAACCCCGTGGAGGCTTGGGGAACCTCTCACACTGAGAACAACAAGGGCTTGAGCCACTTATCTCAATTACGTGCGTTCTCACTTACGAATTTTTTAATGATATTTTTAAGGGTGCGGTTGAACCATTCTACTAAACCGTCCGTTTGTGGGTGATACACACTGGTGCGGATTGGCTTAATCCCCAATAACCCATACAGTTCGCACAGTGTCCGTGACATAAATGTAGTGCCTTGATCAGTCAGAATCTCTTTCGGGATTCCGACTCGGGAGATGACGCGGAAGAGTGCCTCTGCAATACTGCGTGCTGAGATATTGCGCAGAGGCACTGCTTCCGGGTATCGCGTTGAATAGTCCACCAGAACTAATATAAAGCGGTACCCTCGTGCTGACCGATCTAATGGCCCGATGAGATCCATCCCAATTCTCTCAAACGGGGTCTCGATCAAAGGAAGAGGGCGCAAAGGCGCTTTTGGAATGGTCGCTGGATTTACTAACTGGCATTCGCGGCATGCCGTACACCACCTACGAACATTGCCGCGAATTCCCGGCCAATAGAATCGGGCCATTATTCGGGCTAGTGTCTTATCCTGCCCTAAGTGTCCAGCCATGGGATTAAAGTGAGCCGCCTGGAATACCAATTCCCGGCGGCTCTTTGGAATCAAAAGCTGCGTGACTCGCTCTTTAGTTTGAGTGTCCTGCGTCACTCGGTAGAATCTATCATTCATAATCGCAAAGTAGGGGAAGGATGGGGTGGCGTTCGGCTGGAGCGTTTGACCATCGATTACTCTCACTTGGTCAAACGCATGTCGCAGAGTCTCGTCTCGTGATTGTTCTCATGGGAAATCCGCGAGGGATTCCCCAATAGAGAGAGGAGGAGCCGGCGGCTCCTCACTCTGACGCGGAGATGACGTAGATGGCTCTGTGACAGCTGCTCCCGCCAAATTGACACCGGGACCTCCCCCTGTCAAATGGCAGGACCCACTCTTTACTAGGTGTGTCATTAAACCCCGAAATCCCGGCCAATCAGTCCCCAAAATTAAAGAGTGGGTAAGGCGAGGATTAACCGCCGCCTTCACTATAAATTTTTCCCCTCTGAAAAAAAAATGTGGACCGACACCAAAGGGTAGCTGTGAACATCCCCATGCACACACAACACCTTCACCCCCTGTGCTCCCTCCACTGCCTCGTTTTGAACCAGGCTTTGGTGAATTGAGGTCTGGTTACAACCAGAATCCACCAACGCCTGATATGTATCCCCTTGGATACTCACCGGTATGCGATACGCTCCGGCCCAATCGAGGGCGGCCTCTGGCGTGTCGGGGATCCGAACCACCGCCGTGCACTGCTGTTGAAGGTGGCCCGGCTCCCCGCAGCACCAGCAAACTGGCCCGGGCTTTCCCTCTGCACCGGTGATCTGGGGCTCACTCACCTGAGGTGGGGGAGAGACAGACACAGAAGGGAGAAACGGGAGGGCACTGCGGGTGCGGCGGGCCGGCTGGGGTGGTGCCGGCCCCTGCCTCTGCGGTGGGGGAATGGGACGAGGATGGGACACAGGAGGAGGGGGAGAGAGAGAGAGAAGAGGAGAGAAGAGAAGATGCCATCTGCTGTCCTGCCGCCGGGACAGCCGCCAAATGGTCCTCCGCCAGCTCGACTGCCTGATCCAGCAATGCCGGGCGGTGGCACCGGACCCACTCCGCGGTTCCTGCTGGCAAGCGCGCGACGAACTGCTCCAGCACCACCTGATCGACAATCTCCTCGGCGTCACAGTTGTTGGCCCTCAGCCACCGCCAGCAGGCATCACGGAGTTGCTGGACAAACGTGAACGGCCGGCCGACTTCCTCCAAGTGCAACGCGCGGAAGCGCTGGCGCTGCTGTTCTGGGGTGCACCCCACGCGCTGGAGGACGGCCCGGCGGAGGTCCGCGTAGGCCAGTCGGCGGTCGGCGGGGAGCTGTAGCGCGGCCAGCTGTGCCTCTCCCGTTAGCAGGGGGAGGAGGCGTGCCACGCGCTGCTCCATCGGCCTCCCCGAGGCTTCGGCGACTTGCTCGAAGAGCGTGATGAACGCCTCGGGGTCGTCCTGTGGGCCCATCTTGGTGACGGTGAGGGGAGATGGGCCCGGGGTAGGAGCACTGGTGGACCCCGCCGATGCGAGGAGGTGCCGGAACGCCTCTCGATCTTCTTATTGGGCCAACACCAGGGCCTCGAACCGCTGTTCTTGCTCCTTTCGGAGGGTGAGTAGCTCCTGGTGCTGGCTTTGCTGGGCCGTGGCGAGGGTGTGGACCAGTTCAGCGAACAGGGAGGACTCCATGGGACTGTTAGGCTGCTGTGCTCCAGATCCCGGGTTTCGGCACCACTGTAACGGTTCGGTGTTGGTGGGTGGAGCACAGAGGACGGCAGGACAGAGATAAGGTTTGACAGACTGTTTTTTTTCTACACTTTTCAGCATAACAATCGATGTGTACTTTGCAGACACACACTCTCAACGTCTGGGTCAGGAAGAGCTCCCTTCCGCTCTCGCTCTCCCTCCTTATATAGGGCGCGGTCACTGGGAAGACATACAAACACAGGTTAATTGCTCTCAGGTGTAGTGATTCTGCCACTTACCTTCCCTGACTCCGCCCTCCTGTCACAGACCGGCGCTTGACCATGCCCCCGCTGCCACAGCTGGTTTTCCAGTTCTTTTAATTCTTCAATTTGTTTCTGGTACGTTTCTAACCTGGCTTTTTTTTTTTAGCAAAAGCTGTGTACGAAATCAGCTTCCCCCTTATTACAGCTTTTAGGGCATCCCATAAGATTGTTGGGTCTACTTCCCCATTATCATTTTCTTCCCTGTATCTAATTATTTCCCCTTTTAATTCCTCAACTAATCCCTTATTGTTCAGTATACCTTTGTTAAGTCTCCATACCGTATTTTTCCTCTTGTTGTTCAGATTAATTTCTAGGTAAATTGCACTGTGATCTGATATATGAGTTACCCCTATCCTGCACTCCTTCACTTTGTATATATCTCCCTTATTCATTAGAAAATAATCAATTCTGGAGTACATTGCATGAGGGACCGAGTAGTGGGTATAATCCCGAACAACTGGGTGGAGTTCTCTCCATACGTCTATCCATTTCTGACATTACCATCTTCATATATCTATTAACTTGTTCTTTGCTTCTCTTCATACTTGTTGTGTCTAACCTGTAGTTTAATACCACGTTGAAGTCCCCACCACATATCAATGTTCCTTCCGATTCCAAATTTATAAGATCAAATATTTTCCAAAAAAAAGTTTTCCCACTTTGTGGAACGGCATACACATTGAATATTGTCACCAGTTGGTTTTCTAATTTACCTTTAACCATAATATATCTTCCCTCTTTATCAGCAACTTCCTTAATCAATTCAAACTTCATCATGTTAGCAATCAGTATTGCCACACCCCTCTTATGATTTTGTCCAAAAGAACTAGAAAATGAATTCCCGTAGCCTAACTTTTTAAACTTTTCATGCTCCTCTCGCGATACGTGTGTCTCCTGTAAAAAAAAAATATCTACATCTTCTCTTTTCTAAACTTAAAGCTTTACCTCTTTTTTTATTATTCAGGCCACTGATATTCAGCGACACCACTTTTTATATCATTATATTGCATTGTTTATATCCCTCGAAATGATTCCTAATCCCTCCACTATAATATTATCAACCCACATTTTCCTACGAACCAAATATGAACAAGCACTGAAACTTAAACTGAACTCCCAAGCAAATAAGGACCTTATTCCCCATGGGCAAGGACGTGTTATCCTAATGGGCTTCATGGGCAGCTGCCCAGGGCCTTGGCCACTAGGGGGCCTCAGAGGTAGCGAGATCGGAAAATATGAAACGATATTTTCAGAAGTTTTGATCATATTGATAACATTTTTGATGCATTTCACCACCCATAAGGAAGCCCACCTTGTCCCGTCTGTCAGGGACCAGACAGGAGAGGAGATCAAATGCACTCAAACCACAGTTTAATAATAACAGGGGAAAAGGGAGTTGGGAGAATGTGTATGTGTGAAGTTCAGTGGCAGGAGGACTGAGAGGCAGGGATGGCTGGTGGGAGCGTGGTGGTGACATCTACCATCCAAGTACTGACCAGGCCCAACCCTGCTTAGTTTCTGAGATCAGACGGGATCAGGCGTTGTCTGAGAGGTGTGGCTGTAGGCTGACAGCACTTGGGTTTCAGGTAGTCTCCCAGCAGTAGTCCCTCAGCAGGCTGGAGTAGTGAGCAGGCTGGAACACAGAGTCACAGATCAGATAGCAAGATAGGGGACAGAAATGCAGGGTCAGGTTACCGGGGCTGAAGAGTAGGGCTCCAGGCAGGGCTGCTCACACCGGGCTGATGGAGAGGCAGGCGAGCAGCAGGGCTGGGCAAGCTGGAGATCAGGCGAAGGTACAGGAGAGGCAGGCAAGAGGCAGAGTCGACAGGACAGAAGGCAGATCTGGTTACCGGGGCTGGAGAGCAGACAGAGTCAGACGGAACAGAAAATTGTCAGGAGTCAGAGTAGTAGGAACACAGAGCAGGTATCACGCTGGAAGTTGCAGACGATCTGACACAGAGGCTTGGGAGAACTGCAGCTTAAATATACACAGGGGGGAAGCAGGTGACCGGCAACAGCCAATGACAGTCACAGAAAGTTAATAAGAGGAAGTGAGAGTGGGCGTGGCCGGTAATGCTGAGTGGAGATGTTACCTGAAGAGAGAAGCCCACAGGTAGGACCATGACAGAACCCCCCCCCCCCCCAAGGGATGGCTCCAGAAGTCCCTAGCCACAGATCCACCAAGACGGGCAGGAGGAGGGGGAATACCGGTGGAGGGTCAGAACTCCTCTGACTGGTCAGTGTCCAAGGCCTCAGGATCTGTTTCAGAATCGGACTCGGGGACAGTAGCAGTTGGCGCATCGTCATTCCGACAAGGACCCCTTGGTCGACCCCTCCGGTTGGCCGGCTGGTCCGGATGCAGGCAATGAAAGGTGCTGATGAGGGTATGGTCTAAAATTCTCCCAGCAGGAACCCACGTCCTCTCCTCAGGACCATAGCCCTCCCAATCCACCAGGTATTGGAGGCCCCTGCCCCTGCGCCATGACTTCAGCAGTCGCCGGACGGAGTAGACCAGGCCACTATCGATGAGACGAGGAGGAGGAGAAGGTGCAGCTGGGACCAGCGGGCTCTCGTATACTGGCTTAATCTTTGAGACGTGGTGCACTCTCATAGACTTGGGCAGTCGGAGCCGGACAGCAGACTGGCTGATTATCCTCTGGATTGGAAATGGTCCGACGAACCGAGGTGCCAGCTTATGAGACTCCACCTGGAGGGGCAGGTCCTTGGCTGACAACCACACCTTCTGGCCCACCCGGTAGGTGGGCGCAGGCGTCCTCTGCCGGTTGGCTCCAATGGAGTAGCTGGTGACTGACTTGAGGAGTGCAGCGCGGGCTTGAGACCAGGTGCGGCGGCATCGGCGTGCATAGGTGAGGGCAGACGGGCAGGTGACCTCTCCCTCCTGGCTGGGGAACAGGGGTGGTTGGTAGCCATACACACAGTGGAATGGGGACAGTCCAGTGGCTGAGCTGGTGAGGGAGTTGTGAGAGTATTCCACCCACAGCAGGTGCTCACACCAGGCCCAAGGGTTGCGTGATGCCATGCACTAAAGTGCCTTCTCCAACTCCTGGTTTGTCCGCTCAGACTGGCTGTTGGACTGGTGTCGGAATTCGGAGGTGAGGCTGGCGGTGGCCCCGAGTAGGTGACAGAATTCCTTCCAGAAAGAGGAGGTGAATTGTGGCCCCTGGTCCGAAACGATGTCCCTGGGCAGCCCATGGATGCGGAAGACCTGCTGCAGGACGATCTGGGCGGTCTCTTTGGCCGACGGTAGTTTAGGGAGGGGAACAAAGTGTGCCATCTTGCTAAAACGGTCCATGATGGTGAGTATGACAGTCATCCCATTAGAAGGGGGCAGACCCGTAACAAAATCCAGGGAAATGTGGGACCAGGGTCGCATAGGCATGGGCAGAGGCTGGAGCAAACCGGCAGGAGGCCGGCTGGAGGACTTATTCTGATTACAGGTAGGGCAGGCTCAGACGAAGTCTCGCACATCCCTGCTCATAGAAGGCCACCAGAACCATTGGGCAAGCAGGTGGTAGGTGCAAGTGGAACCAGGGTGGCAGGCTAGACGGGAGTCATGTCCCCATTGTATAACCTGGGATTGCAGGTCTTCAGGAACAAAGAGGCGACTTGCAGGGCATGCACTGGGGCTGGGTTGGTCACGGAGGGCTTCCCGCACTCGTTCTTCGATGTCCCAGGTCAGAGCAGCAATGATACAGGGGTCAGGTAGGATGGGAGCCGGATCCTTGGAGGAGGCATCATCCTTCTGGAACTGGCGGGAGAGTGTGTCAGGCTTGGTGTTGCGAGATCCGGGCCGGTATGAAAGGGTGAAATTGAATCTAGTGAAAAAGAGAGCCCAGTGGGCCTGTCTAGGGTTGAGTCATTTGGTGGTGCGGATGTATTCAAGATTCTTATGGTCTGTCCAGACCAGGAATGGGACTACGCACCCCTCCAGCCAGTGACACCATTCCTCCAGGGCGAGCTTGACCGCCAGCAGTTCCCAGTTGCCTATGTCGTAATTGCGTTCGGCCGGCGATAGCCGGCGGGAGAAGAATGCACAGGGGAGGAGTTTGTTGTCATCTGCTGACCTCTGTGAGACCACTGCCCCAACTCCCACATCCGAGGCGTCCACCTCAACGATGAATTGCCGCTCCGCATCTGGCATCTGGAGGATGGGAGCGGTGGTGAACCGAGCCTTGAGGGTGGCAAAGGCTTCGTTGGCAGCCGGAGTCCAGGTGAAGGGCTGTTTGGTGCTCATCAGGGCAGTAAGGGGTGACGCAATGGTGCTGTAATTATGAATGAATTTCCTGTAGAAATTTGCGAAGCCCAGGAACTGCTGAAGTTTCTTCCTACTCTCTGGTACTGGCCATGAAGTCACTGCTGAGACTTTGGCAGGGTCCATCTGGATGCTCCCCTCTGCCACGATGTACCCCAGGAACACCACAGACTTGGCGTGAAACTCACACTTCTCTGCCTTGACGAAGAGGGAGTTTTCAAGGAGACGATGGAGCACTTGCTGGACATGCTGGGTGTGTTCGGACAGGGTCTTTGAGAAGATCAGGATGTCGTCGAGGAAAACGAACACGAACTTGTTCAACATATCTCGCAGGACATCATTCACCAGAGCCTGGAATACCGCTGGCGCATTGGTAAGGCCAAACGGCATCACCCGGTATTCATAGTGACCGGTGGGGGTGTTGAACGCGGTCTTCCACTCGTCTCCCTCCCTTATCTGAACCAGGTGGTAGGCATTCCAGAGATCGAGTTTGGTGAAGATCGTGGCTCCCTGGAGCAGCTCGAAGGCGGAGGTAAGCAGTGGGAGAGGGTATCGGTTCTTGACGGTGATGTCGTTGAGACCCCTATAATCGATGCAGGGGCGCAGGGACCCATCCTTCTTTCCCACGAAGAAGAACCCAGCACCAGCGGGAGAAGAGGATGGACGGATGAGGCCGGCAGCCAGAGAGTCACTGATGTAGGCCTCCATCGTCTTCCTTTCTGGGGCGGACAGAGAGTAGAGACGGCCCTTGGGTGGTGCAGTGCCTGGGAGGAGATCAATGGTGCAGTCGTAGGGCCGGTGAGGAGGCAAGGAAGTGGCCTTGGCTTTGCTGAATACCTCCCGAAGGCTGCGATAACACACTGGGACATTAGTGAGGTTGGGGGCAGAGCTGGCGGGTGGAGTACGAGGGGTTAGAGTGGCGGCTCGTAAGCAGGTCCGGTGGCAGTCCTTGCCCCATTCTCTTATCGCTCCAGTGGCCCAGTCGAGGTGAGGACTGTGCTGGCGGAGCCATGGATAGCCCAGGATGAGAGGTTGGCCGGGGGAACAGAGCAGGTGAAACTGGATGGTTTCGTGGTGGTTGCCTGACAGAGTCATCGGAACAGGGGCAGTGAGGCAGGTGACGGTGCCAAGGAGATGGCCATCCAGCGCCCTGGCTGGAACGGGAGAGGATAAGCGATGGCTTTGCAGACCCAACTGGCGCATAAGCTCGGTGTCCATGATGTTAGCCTCGGCGCCAGAGTCAACCAGGGCGGCCAGGGTGTGGGTGGAATCCGACAGATGAAGGCAAACTTGGAGCATAGGTTTCTGGCTGGTGGAGGATTGGATGATCATAGAGCTCAGCCGGACCCCTCCTACGTCCGGTGAGCTTGGGTTTCTCCGTGCACTGATGGCTGACTGAGTCTGGCGGGCCCTCTCTTGTCGACGGGTCTGGACCCGGCGGTCAATGCGGACGGCCAGGGCGATGGCCTCATCGAGTGTCGATGGTTGTTCGTACGAGACCAATTTGTCCTTCATGTAGTCAGTCAGGCTGTGTAGAAAGGCGTCCACCAGCGCCTGCATGTTCCACTTGAACATGTTCCAAGGTCCGGAAATCGATCGAGTAGTCAGCCACCATTCGTCTGCCTTGGTGAATACTCATCAGTCCTCCGGATGCCTCTACCGTCGACGAGCCCAGGTCGAAGACCTTAATCATCTCCGCTGCAAACAGGGAGAAGGAGGCACACGCCGGTGTCTGGCGTTCATACTCAGCAGTCCCCCACAGGCGGGCGCGGCCAGTCAGATGAGTGATGACGAAGGCCACCTTCGCTGCCTCCGACGTGAAGGTTCTGGGCTGCAGGTCGAACAGCAACTGGCAGCTGGTCAGGAAAGCACAGACTTGGGAGGGGTCACTGTCAAAATGCTCCGGACTGCCGACCTTGGGTTCCGGGGAATCGAGTGCAGCAGGAGCACCTCCCGGAGCTGGCCAGTCAGCGGCGGGTATGACAGGGGCTAATGCAACGAGGGGCGGCGATGGTTGACTCTGAGGAGCAGGGGGTGCTAGGGCGGTGAGCAGCTGGATTGCTTGGTCCAGTCGTTGTTGCTGTAGCTGTTGCTGCTGCTGATGACCAAGCTGGGTCAGGGCTGCAACGTCGGCAAACATCCGACTGACATCTTTCGGTGCGCTGCAGCCGGTCTAGAGCAGAGGGTTCGGGCGCTGACTCCATGTCTTGGTCAGATCGTTCTGTCAGGGACCAAACAGGAGAGGAGATCAAATGCACTCAAACCACAGTTTAATAATAACAGGGGAAAAGGGAGTTGGGAGAATGTGTGTGAAGTTCAGTGGCAGGAGGACTGAGAGGCAGGGATGGCTGGAGGGAGCGTGGTGGTGACGTCTGAGGTCTACCATCCAAGTACTGACCAGGCCCAACCCTGCTTAGTTTCTGAGATCAGACAGGATCAGGCGTTGTCCGAGAGGTGTGGCTGTAGGCTGACAGCACTTGGGTTTCAGGTAGTCTCCCAGCAGTAGTCCCTCAGCAGGCTGGAGTAGTGAGCAGGCTGGAACACAGAGTCACAGATCAGATAGCAAGATAGGGGACAGAAATGCAAGGTCAGGTTACCGGGGCTGAAGAGTAGGGCTCCAGGCAGGGCTGCTCACACCGGGCTGATGGAGAGGGAGGCGAGCAGCAGGGCTGGGCAAGCAGGAGATCAGGCGAAGGTACAGGAAAGGCAGGCAAGAGGCAGAGTCGACAGGACAGAAGGCAGATCTGGTTACCGGGGCTGGAGAGCAGACAGAGTCAGACGGAACAGAAAATCGTCAGGAGTCAGAGTAGTAGGAACACACAGCAGGTATCACGCTGGAAGTTGCAGACGATCTGACACAGAGGCTTGGGAGAACTGCAGCTTAAATACACACAGGGGGGAAGCAGGTGACCGGCAACAGCCAATGACAGTCACAGAAAGTTAATAAGAGGAAGTGAGAGCGGGCGTGGCCGGTAATGCTGAGTGGAGATGTTACCTGAAGAGAGAAGCCCACAGGTAGGACCATGACACCGTCGCATAAATCACCCGTCATTGTCAATATGATCACTGTCCACCATGTCTTCACACGCTACGCCAGCTTGAGTTCGATGATTTAATTAATGACTTCGCTTTCCAGAAAAGTAGGAAAGTGCCCTTGTAAGTTGACCCATGGCTGTCAAACTGAATTGCCAAAGCTGTGTGCCACTGCTGTTTGGGACATTACGTGTGTGAAAGGATGAAATGTTTCACATAGCCTAACATTTTGAGATTTATTTCTGAGAAGCAAGATATTTTTCTTTCTTTGTTATCGCACTTTGTTTTCACAAGTTAAAAGTCGCCTGGATTCCAAAATGAAAACGAACGGTTATATACCAAATGAATGTTCTTGTTCTGAATACTAAAGAAACTGTTGTAGGCCTAGGTTATGTTCTTGACATGTTGTTCATTGACTCACTCATTCAAAGGCTTCTTGAGGCTAAACTTTAGTTAACCAGACTTGTTAACCGTGATGTCTGATGGATTTTTTCACCATGCAATTGTCTATTTTACCATTGCTTTTTCTCGATTAAATAGGTGTTGATGGATATAAAGTTTTATTGTTCAATAGTATTTCTAATTGTGCCGCTGTCATTATTTAAGTTTCTGTGTCTAGTTAGACAGGCACGTCTGAGGGGGTGAATTTGCTGAGTGCAGTTGACAACAGGCGGGGGTGGGGCCTTGGGGGTGTCTGCCCAGGGCCTCGGCAAGGGTTAACGCAGCCCTGCCCATAGGTCCTGTCTCCCTGTTGGTGGGAGTGAGGGATGACCTTTGGTGTGCAAAGAGCCCCCCCTAGTGATTTGGGGTAAACCTGAAATAGGTCTTCCCATCCTACTAGAAAAGTCCAACAATCACTCGTGTTATAGTTCTCCTTGTCGATTCTTATGTAAACATTAGAGAAGTCTTGTGCTTCTGGGGGAGAGGGATGGTTTTAAAATTCCCCATTTTCAGTCTGTTTCAGTGAAACCCTTTTTGGCATACTAAAAAAAAAAACTGTCTAGCACAGAAATAAAATAAAAATCACAACACAAAAGTTAACTATAAATCAGATAGTTCCCCCTGTAAATCTCTCTGGTGGTCTGCTATATAAGCAGGTCTGGACACTACAGCATCTGACTCTCTCCCAGTCTCTTAGCTCGCTCATATGAGCCCGCCTCCCGCTTCACTAAGTCCATCATGCCACATCTTCTTCGACCCGGAGGCCTCTTTCCCTCAATTCTTCCTTCCATCACAATAACCAACAGTTCTCCGTGTCTGAAGGTGTGACCTAGCCACGCTTTCTGTCTTTTTCGAATTGTATCAATCAGCGACCTTTCTTCTTCAACCCGCCTTAGTACCTCCTCATTGGAGACTTTGTCTGACCATAGGATGTTTAGGGTCTTCCTCCACAACCACATCTCACAACTCTCAATTCTCCTGATCTCATCCTTTCGCATTGCCCAGCTTTCTGAGCCATAGAGCAGAGCGCTCCAGATTACTGTCTTAATTATTCTCTTCTTCAACGGCAGGCTAAACGACTTGGTCAGGAGCTCTTTTCTCTTAGAGAATGTGTCTTTTGCCCTTGCGATTCGTGACTTGATCTCTATGTCGCAGTACCCCTCTTGCGTCAATATGCTTCCAAGGTAGCAGAACTGTTTCACTTGGCTCAGTAGTTTACCATCAAGGCGTACTGCGAATTCTTCCCCAGGCTGTTTCGAGATTTTCATCACCTTGGTTTTCTTGGCGTTGATTTTCATGCCATACTCCACTGCAGTCTCCTGCATCTTGTCCATCATAATTTGTAGACCACAGGCTGAGCTGGCAACTGTAGCCTGGTCATCCGCGTATCTCACTGTCTTGATGAGATGTCCACCTACTCTAATGCCTTCATCCACCTGGTCTAGCGCTTCTCTTAACATAGCTTCTGCATAGATGTTGAACAGCAAAGGGGACAAGCAGCACCCCTGTCTGGTTCCTCGTCCTATCATTGCAGGATTAATCAAGCCGTCCTTAAGTCTAACTGCTGCCATCTGACCCATATACAGTGTTGCGATCAGTCTACGATCGCGCCAGTCGATCCCTATTCCCTTGAGCAACTCTAGGAGTTTCACCCAGTCTACTCTGTCGAACGCTTTCTCATAATCCATGAAGCACACGTATATGTCCTGATTGTGGTCTATACACCTCTCACTAAGCAATCTCATAACTGCTATTGCCTCCCTGGTGCCAACCCTTTTCTGAAAACCAAACTGATCGTTGCTGATAAATGCTTTGGCTTTTGGTTCTATTCTGTTTGTCAGAACACGCAAAATAACCTTTGAGGCATGCACGATCAGGCTGATGGTTCTGTGTTCATCGCATCTTGTTGTTTGAGATCTTCCTCTGGCCAAATACCGGTATTATAGATAGTGTAGCATAGCTCCACAAAAGCCTTGAGTCCTTCAGCCCCTAATGTTTTCCACATTTCCGCTGGTATTCCATCAGCTTCTTCTGATTTCCTGTTGGCTAGATGATCAATCGCCTGCAATATTTCCTCCTTCAAAATGTCAGGCCCACGGCTGTCTTTATCAACCTCCTCCTCCAGCTGTAAGGGCAGCTCGTCTGGTTTCTCTTCACTTGCGTATAAGTCCTCTATGTATTCCTTCCATCTGTTGCTAATATCCTTTGTCTCTGTCAGCAGGATTCCATCCTTACTGAGCACATTATCCTGTTTCTTCCCACCTCTATTTTCCTTGGAGAGCTCCTTCACCTTTGCGTACACCAAGTCAGACCGGCCCATTCTTTCCAGATCTTCCAGCTCTCTACACTGACCTTCCCACCAGCTTACACGAGCTTTATCTGTTTCTCTGCGTATCTCATTGTTCAATTTCCTGTACATCACTCTTCCGTGCTCCGTGTTTACATTCTTCCAATTCCTCCTTTCCTCCATCTTATCCAGCATCTGCTCGGTGACCCAAGGTTTCTTTGCCTTCCTCCATGTTTCATAACCGATATTATCCTTTCCACTCTTTAATATAGCATTTTTTAACAGGTTCCACCTATTCTCCACGGTGTCCCCAGAAAGCGCGTTCCCATCTTCAAGATATTTATCAACATCCTCCATAAATTTATCATGGTTGTCCTTTTTAAGGTTCTCTCTGTTCCACTTCTTGATCTTTCTACTGCCTACTACTCTCTTTAATCTTAGTTTGGCTTGCATCACGACTAGGTTGTGATCCGAGTCGCAGTCAGCTCCTGGGTAGGCCCTAGCCTGCTTCATGCTGTTCTGATATCTCCCTCTAGTGATGATATAGTCTATTTGTAGTCGACAAGTATCTCCTGGGGCCTTCCATGTGTATCTCCTTCTAGGGTGGTGCTCGAAGCATGTGTTAGTAATCGTGAGACCTCTGCGCTTGCAAAAGTCTACCAGCATGTCACCTCTTTCGTTGCGTGTATCGAGACCAAAATGGCCTGTCACTGAGCCGTCTTTCCCTTTGCCGACAACTGCATTCCAGTCACCTAGCAGTATTAGATAGTCATTCCCTTTCCCATTGTTCAAAACTTCTTTGATGTTCTCATACATCTCCTCTATTTCCTCATCTGTGTGAGTGGTGGTAGGCATGTATACCACCACTATCATGATGTCCACTGGTTCTCCGCGTAACTTTACCATCATAAGTCGATCACTGAATGACTCAACTCTCTCCACACATTGTGCAGCATGGCGATCTAATATAAGAGCGACACCTCTCTCACGCGTTGTTCCTCCAGAATAAATGACTCATACTTCATCACTGTAAAAGTCACCTTTCTCCTTCCAGTGCACCTCTGTCAGACCGAGGATCTGAATTCTCAACCTACTCATCTCCTTTTTCACATTCTCCAGCTTTTCTTCTCTCGTCATTGTACAAACATTCCAAGTACCAATTCGCAATCTAGTATTGAAGGGATTTTGCATGTTGACGACCTGAGAGGTCCCCCTTCCTCTCCTGCTGGATGCGACACCTTGCATAGCTAAGGTCCCGTTCACGTCCTTACTCATATCATTCATTATAACTGTCATGGATGCAATAGGGTATCAAGGGGAAAAAAAAAACTGAGGTGGTTTCCCATTGCCTTCCTCAGTCACAGTAGTCAACCTCACTGGACTTGTGATCCTAGCCACGTAACTGACTAGCATCTTATTACATTGCCGTTGGCCACACTGGCTCGTCCGCCTCCGCAACATCCACCACGCTGCTGCCCGTGGCAGTATGCATCAGCTTCTCCGTATCCCTGGACGGGAGGCTAAGGGAGTGTTATCACTTGCCCAAGGCAAACTCCCAGACTAGCGGAGGGAAGGAGTCGTCTTACTTCTCCATTGTAGGCCACCCCCGAAGGGATGCACTACCCGCTGCCCTGTAAATAACTTCAGTAATATCAAAATAAATTGGTTATCTGACCTGTTTTAGTGTCTCTGTTTACTCACCCAGCCACTGTAAAAGTTAACTTAAAAACAGGAGACATTTAGTTCTGGGTTCACTGTGGATTTTCCCCCTTACACCCCCTTCTCGGTATACTTTATCTTTCTATCTCATTTTTCAAAAGTTTTTTTCTTTTTCATCTTTTAAACTCTTGTAGCCTTTCCCTTGCCTGACTCCCTGCTTCTCGGCATTCCTCCTGGGCGGTGGTCGTCCTGTTCATCCCCGTCTTCTCTCCAACGTGTTGCCATGTAGAGGCTCTCAGGATGCGCTCCTCCAGTGGGGGGCCATTGCTGCGCCTCTCCGGTACCGCCAGCCCTCTGTTCCTCATCTCTCGCGCTGCTTCTTCAGTGTTGTTATAGATCTCGGGTCCATCCGGCCAGTGGATCCTTATCCTACTCAGTGGTGTTTGGAAGTGGATCTTTTTGCTTTTCAGAGTCTTTTTAATCTCAGAGTAGGATTTACATCTCTTCATCACCTCCATTGGATAATCGTGATCAAAAAATATCTGTCTCCCCTCGATTTGTATTTTCTACTTCCAGGCTTTAGACAGAATATTTTCTTTGGTCTTGTATTTCAAAAAGTTGACCACTATGGACCTCGGGGTTGCTCCCGGTGGCGGTTTCTTCCCGAGGTTTCTGTGTGCCCGCTGTATATGCAGTTCAGTTCCCTCTGGTATCCCGAGCTCCCGGCGTAGGAGCCTGTCCACTAGATCTGGCACAGATTCGTCGTCCTGTTCAGCCACGTTATAAATTCTCAAATTGCAGCGTCTTCCGTGTCCTTCCACTTCGGTCAACTTCTCTTGCAATTTCATTTGCTGTTTTAATAGGGTAACAATGGCTTCTTTCGCATCCATGTTCCACTCTTCCAGCTCTGAAATCCGTTCCTGTGCCTCAGTAATATCTTTTCACTGCTGTTGTATTTCCACGATGTTTTCTGCCATTTTGTGTGTCGTCTCCTCTGTGAAGCCGGCAAACTCCTTTCTCACCTCTTCTTTAAATTCATCTTTGAATTTTGAGAGGTCCTCTTTCATTTCCCTCTTGAGGTCTCGTATTTCCTTCGTGATACTCGAGAGTCCCTCTAGTACTGAGCGGAGTTGTTTAGGGTCAGGGTCACCATTTTTGTCGTCGGCTAACTCCTCTTCAAACTCGTCTTCTTGGTCTTTGGATGTCATTTTTTTCCTTGAACTTCTCTGTTTTCGTCCCCCACTCATTTCGTGTCAATGTAGAAATTGTATTTTCAATCCTTTCATAGCTTTTTGGGGGGATTATTGTTTAATCGACTCAGGAGCTCTGCTCTACACTGCCATCTTCTCAGCCGCCATTTTTTCTCCCCCGATAATTATATGTCTTGACCCATTTTTTATAATACTGTTCAAAGTGCTCCAAATCCCTTTGATATTATTTCTGTTTTAGTCGAATAATTTCTTATAATATTCTTTCTTAGCAGCCCTTGTAATATTAGTTAATTTATTTTTATATCTATCCTCTGCCTCTTTAGTTTTCTTCTTTATGAACTCTTGATACAATTTATTTTTCTTTTTGCAGGCATTTTGTAAACCCCTTGTAATCCATGGACATACTGTATGTTTGACTTTTTTACTGTATTGAACAATTGGGCAATTTTTATTATATAATGATGTAAATATCCTCAAGAATTCCTCATATGCTTTATGTCTTTTAGTCGGTATATTTCATCCCAGTTTTGTGCCAGCAAGTCATTTCTAAAAGTGTTCACTGATTCCTCTGATCTAAGTCGTCTGAAAAGTTTTGTGGTTTCCAGTTTATTATTCCCAAATTTTGTTTCATAAACTGTGAAAACTGGTAAATGATCACTGATTATCATTTATCAATAGTCCACTTACTAAATTGTCATTAATACTGTTAGTGAATATATTGTCTATGAGGATGGCTCTGTGTGAGGTGATTCTGCTGGGTCTAGTAATTTTCGGGAATAAGGCCATACTGTACATTGTGTTGATAAAATTGTCTGTCATTTTGTGTTTATTTGGATTGAGTAGGTCAATATTGAAGTCTCCGCATATGAAGACTGTGTTGTGACTCACTTTTGAAAACATTTCCTCTATCCAGTTGTTGAAGACCTCAATACTAGAGTCTGGAGCTCTATACAGTATATACAACTAACAATTACGTTTATATGTTTCTCTCTGCAAATTTCAACTGTTATGCATTCCAGTGTGTTGTCAATTACTGTTGATATACTTTCCATCATATTGAATTTCAAGGCCCTATCCACAAATATGGCCACTCCCCCTCCACTCTTGTTTTGTCTATTTATGTAGTTGAATTCATAGCCCTCCAGCTCAAAGTTCATGCCTTTGACGTTATGTCTCCAAGTTTCAGATATTGCTACGATGCTGAATGGTTGCGAAAACTGATGTAGATATTCCTTGATGAGATTGGAATTTGAGAGTTTGCCATCTGCTTTAATACTCTGATTGAACTCTTCATCAGTGTAATAACAGCAGTTGTTAATGGCAGAGAAGATCATATTCCAAATTCTGTGATTTGTAATCAGTGTACTCAAATGATTTTAGTTCCAGTAAATCCTGTTCCGTAATCCTCTGAGATGTGGCTCATGGTCCCGCTCATGATGGTCACTGATACTTTTCCAGGTCCTCGATGTTTTTAACAACCAACACTTTGGCCTCCTCAGGTGTACCGTTTAGCTTTATAAACACCTTGCAGTTTGTAGTCCAAGTGTTCTGAATTTTCCTCTGTTTCTTTAAGGCGCGTGCGCTCCTGGTTATATCCGCATTTTGTTTGGTCAGATGCTTGTTTACGGAGATGTTGGATCCCTTTTACTTTTACCCTTGCTTTAATAGTGCGGCCTTATATTTCCTGTTGACAAACCTCATGATGATGGTCTGCTTCTCGCTGGTGTTCCGGATCCGCAGCATTTTCACTTCTTCTACCAAGTCCAATATGCTCTTCTGCTGCAGCCTGACAGCAGAAACTTCTTCAGTTATGAAGTTGAGTGGTTTTTTTATGTCATCGACTTCCTCAGCAGTGGGGATCTTCTTTGGACTCATATAGCCTGGAAGCAAGTTGCTGGGACAGCCAGCTTTCGCTGGTAAGGTGTTAGGAGAGAGAGGCAGGTGAGAGAGTCAGTCATTAAAGGTGTTAAAAGCAACAATTTTCTCAATGTTCTCTATCATCATTTAACCGCAAGTTATATTTAACTCTCATCCATTGTCCCTGGCTGCTGTATCATTTGGGTCAAAACATGACAAGATCTGTCTCGTCTCCTTTGACTGAAAACACAAACTCCCACTTCCATGATTCTCAAAAGTCCAGACCACATCACATTCACAATCACTCGATTTCAATTAATCACTGTGAAATCTCACTTGGTCTTTACTCGGGACGTTAGTGAGCTGCTTATTCTGTGTTTGATATCCCAGTTTGTGATCATTATCGAGTCTCTCCCTGTCTATTTGCTCATCACCTGCACTGTGCCTGCTCGATGGTTTTTAAGTTCACTTTGTCCTGACAAATTTTCTGCCTCAAAGTGTTTTAATAAAACCGAACATTTTAACCCAGCCTGTATATCCAGAACTGTGCACAAGCCTTTTTTCCCCACACCTTTAATCTGGATTATATTTGATGTGTAATTACACATACGAGTGACAAGTGTCAATTTCAGTTTTACTTTTCCAGCAGTTTCTTCGAGATCCAGACTTGTGTGTGTTGTGTAAAAACAAATCATATATAAAACTGTAGTTTGACTTCTCACACACATCTGGACCTTTATCCAATGTTTGATTCGTTCAATATTAGTATATTTTATGATTATTTTTTGAAATTTGTTCTTTGGAGGAGGTGTTCAAGGAGAGCAGAGATAGGAGATGATTTTTTTTCCATGTGACATAAAATGTGTGTTTATGTCACATGGAAAAAAAACCCATCTATCTCTGCTCTCCTTGTTTCCTCTGAGTGAGAATTGATACATCCATAAAGCTTTTATTTTATGGAAGGATGATGGATGCAGGAGCAAGAAATCAAGAAGGCATCAAGTCGAGTAGAGATGCTCCTTATATCTTGATCCATAAAACTTATTAAGGAACAGTATTCCAATGTTTTTCTCAGAAGCCATTGCATGTACAGTGTCCTTCATTATTATTGGCACCCCTTGTAAAGATGCAGGGCTCTCAAGTTTTGAAGACAGGTAAGAGTGACATCTGGCCTGGCCCGGCCTCCATAAGGGAGGGGGCGCGGGGTGGACGGGCCGTGGGAATGGGGGTGTTTCATTAATAATATTATTATTAGTTTTGTTGTTGTTAGTATTAATTGATCAAACTTGTGGAACAAAAGACTTGACACATGGCACAATTTAACCAAATACAAAGTATTTATTCAAATTTTCTGTGCGTCTTCACAACAAAAATAACAGTTAACTCTATTTTCCCCTCACTTTTGATGTAGGTATATAACGCTGGTGTGTGTGAGTGAAAGAGAGAATAGATAGAGAGAGATTATGACTAGTGTTTTTTATTGTACATGTTGGTTGCCTTTTTGGACTCTTATCATTTTTGGTGTAGGCTCCCATTTAAAACAGTTTGGCTCTAGCCCAGCCATTTTGAGGGTCATAATGGAGGACAATGTCCCGTCTAAAGCCAAGCTGTTGCGTGTCGCTGTTTTGTTTAGCCCGACCATTGAAAACACCCTCTCAGCATCGACATTTGAATGCAGCAGAACTAAAACCAAGGTTGCAATCTTTGACAGCCTTCCAAATTGGTTCAAGCCAGTCACCTTTGAAAAAAGGAACCAAGGGCCTCTATTACTCAAATGTTTTCCTTTTATCGTAATTAATAATGAGCAAGTCATGTTGTGTGCAAAATATTTCTTACCTTGTTCTTTGTTGAGGACATTTTCCCTGAAAACTCCTCAACATCAAATGATGTTGGGTCCTCAGGCATGGCAATGTTCCTAAGCTGGTAGTCAATGAACTCCTCACTTATTTGGTCCTGCTCTTTGGGGTCATGATAAGGAAGGAGTACCTGAAATCTGTGTGTACGAGACTGATTAGAATACAGTGAGAGACAGATTTTTTTTGTGATCATGTGTGTGTGTGTGTAAAGTTATAGTAAACCACCCCCCGCCTTTTTTTTTTTTGGAGTCGCCGGACCCACCCACCTCTTGCGTTCCGGGACCTCCCACTTCACAAATTAAGCACTGGCTATAACATAAGCCTAGCGCAATTCATCCTACACGATGTTCGTCATTTTTAGAGGAGGCTGAGCCTCCCTCGTTGTCTTAGAGCAATCGCCCGTGATACAAAGTATCATGAAGATATCTTCAGTAGTTTTAAAGATATGGCCTGGAAATGAAAAAGTGACCGAACAGACAGCCGGACAAACGGAACCCGTTTCTGTATCCCCCACCAAACTACTTTTGGGCGTGGTAAAAAAAAAAAATCATGTTCAACACACAGACACACAAAGAGTTAGGTGTTTTACTGTATTGGACAGTGTACTGCATCTTCTCCCAGACTCTGAACTGCAGGTTGGCCAGATGTTTTGCCACATGGATCAGTGCTCCTGAAAGCTCCTCTGGATGCTGCAGTGTGCTCTGGGCTCTGCAAAAACATTCAGGAGTCAGTGTTGCTGTGGGTTTGGATTCAGAAACACAGAGAATGAGAGAGACAGGAAGCACATCACTCACCTTTTCACTGTGGCCTTGTAGTTCTGTAAACAAACATCAGTGGATATGATTTACATTTTTACACCACTGAAATGTGACGTTTCTGATGATGGAAAGAAGTTTTACTTTCTCACAGTATAAATACTGACTAAATGACCCTCACTTCTAAGAATGAGACGTCTTCAGCTCTATACAGCAACATGAACTGTATGAACACACAATGCTGGTACAGCGATAGAAAAACGTCAGTTTACCCAAAACCTGACTCGACAAAACAGTTCCATTCTCAAGAAGGAATGAAATCAGCTTCATCCTCATGGAGGGACATGCCCACATTTAAAAAAAAAAAATTGTGAATCACAAGAATCAACCTGAAACATTATGAACTGGTCCAACTCTTCCGATCTGGCCATTTTGAAAAAAAAAATCCTTAAATATTTTTCCCCAGAATTTAAGTTGCATAAATAATACTATATATTATATGGACATGAGTGTTTTACTGGGAAATACGCCACTCATATTTTTCATACGTGCTCCATCCAGGACATGGAGAACCAAAACCATGACATAAATCTCTACATGTGACTTGTGAGGAAATCGATTAATTGTTTTGATAAATTTAGGTACTTGTTGTTTGTGAATGTGTCTACATAATAAAAAACCTCAAAGATGTGAATTTTCTCTTCTCATGTTGAAAAACTTGCATGTTTCATACGAACTACAGCATGGATCTGAGTGATATATTTCAATATCATTGGCTGGTGTTGAGTGGTATATCAGACATATTCCATTCAGCTAGCATGATATTGAACGACTTGAAGATGAGTTAGCTGAATGGAATATATTTGATATACTACAAAAAAAGCCATCCATTATTATTATTATTATTATTATTATTATTATACATACACATTCCTTTCGGTGTTCAACATGTCTTTCAAAATTCTTTCAAAATCTTCCGTATTTAACAAATCAAACCTGGCGGCCATGTTTGTTTATAAATCTTCACAGTTGCTCGCTCGTGTGGAAGTTTTATGTCTCTGACGTGTGACAACATCGTAAACCATATTCAACGCTCATTCTCCACTGGGTAGAGGGGTGAAATACATGTAGGATAAGAGATATGATAACAATATTGCATGCTATCAAAATGAGAACTTTGTGATTTTGAGTTGGTTCACTCTGCAGACCAAACCCGGCTTTTATTATTTGATTTAATAAAAGTCTAAACTTTTCTGTAACCTCTTGGACTTTGAATCATTTTTGCTCAGAGAGTTTAGGTTTTGAGAGTTTCCATGACGGGTGGCACGGTGGTGTCGTGGTTAGCACTGGCGCCTCACAGCAAGGAAGGTCCTGGGTTTGAGCCCAGCAGCCGATGGGGGGCCTTTCTGTGTGGAGTTTGCATGTTCTCCCTGTGTCTGCATGGGTTTCCTCTGGGTGCTCCGGTTTCCCCCACAGTCCAAAGACATGCAGGTTAGGCTAATTGGTGGCTATAAATTGACTGTAGGTGTGAATGGTTGTCTCTCTCTATGTGTCAGCCCTACGGTGATCTGGTGAATTGTGTACCCCGCTTTTCGCCCATAGTTAGCTGGGATAGGCTCCAGCTTGCCCACGACCCTGTATAGGATAAGCAGCTACAGATAATGGATTGCTGGATGGAGTTTCCACGACACACAGACCTTACAGACCGTTTGCACTTACATCATGAATCTTCCGTGATGCTGTCCGATTTTGTTGTGTCCACCATCTTTGCGGTATAACATCCATGGTGACTGAGGAGAATAAATTGGCAAAACGTAATTTTTCGCAAATATAGCACCAATTGAGTAATAGTGACAAGGTCAGATACAGGGAAAAGATAAAAGAATGTTCAGGGATGGATCTGTACAGCAATGTTGTAGAGTATGAAGACGATGTACGGATGTCGCCGAGTGTGAATTACACAGACATTGTGAATTACCAGGTGTTAACTACTAGCTTCGTTACTGGTACCAACTGACATACAAGTCTTGTGAAGATCGTGTGGATAAGCGACACCTGCCATGGAACAAACAAACTAAATTCAACATGGCTAAAAACCGAAAAGGCCAATAAGTATAATATTTAATTGCAATTAATTGCCAATATGAGTCATGATATAAGGTTACTAAAACCAAAAACGTAATTGAATAACACATTAATTAAGAAATAAAGAAAGTTTAAAAATGACTTCAGTTCTCCTTTAAATACTCAACCCAGACTCAGGCAAAGCCACATGTGGGTACATTCTGTCCGACACGCCCGCAACAAGATCAACTGTGAGCTACTGCTCACTTACGTATCCCCCGCTCTCACTTCTATCAGAATGCAAGCAATCAAAGGAACAGCACACTTATTATGAATGTTGACTTCAACAAATAATTAACCCTGAAACAAGTAAGTAAAGAGCAGTGTTCTCCCCAGGGATTTCAAATCGCATCTCGGTAAACGGTCATTTTGAAATAGCATTTTGCTTCTTGAAACAGCGTCAAAATCCACCCTATACTGTATGTTTATTTCTGTAATATCTAAACAAGGGTGCTCTGAGAGCACAATATCCCCCGCTACAATATATTGCAAATGAAATTGCAGTATGCACGTGACTGTCCTATAACAAAGCCCTTGGCCAAGTTTCGTGAAATTCCTCCAAAAATTGTGAGAGGAGTTGATTTCAGAAGGTGAGAACCCTTTTCAGGACGGAAGGATGGACAGACAGATGGACGGACTTCGCCACCACTTAATCCCTCTTCGGGCATTTAAGCCAGCGGGGGATTAAAAAAAAAGCATAGGCCATTCTGTGGCTGGGAAGTGATTTGAGGGGATTCCCAAGCAAATAATGTGCATCAAATCACTCATTTCGTGCAGTCAAGCAGACAGAAGAAGTCCGTGTGCACATGCGCAGTTTTATCTGCTACTTCTTTTGGGTTTTACAGCAGCTAGCATCCACAGTATTGCATTACTGCCATCTACAGGTTTACCTTTGACCCTGCACTGACAGTTCCATCATTCTGTCGATAAACAAACCGCTGATCACACCGAGGTGTTCACTGACTGCCGATGTTTATTAGTTTGGTCCTGCATTTCCTTTCATTCGCAACATAACATCTTTTCTTCTCGCTTTCCGTTACTGTAGCCGGTCTTTCACGTTTCACTCGCACACTCACATCCTTCATTTTTCCCTCCTGTTTCAAATTTGTATCCCACAATGCCTTGCAAGAACAGGGAAAGCCCACCACACGATGCATGACATAGTATCTTGAATTGGATCATGGTGAAGCAGGAAAAAATAGCGGAGAATTTAGCGCCATGTGGCCCTCAGTTCATTCATTGTTCTATTTAAAAAAAAACTAATAAAATGGGAAGTCTGTGATTTGAATTCAGTAGCGTTTGCTCCACTAAACAAAAAATAATTGGGTGTCGGGGAAAATTCTTTGAATGACATAAACTTGAAAAATCTGAAAGGCAGTACAGCTTCAAAATTAGTGTTCCTCATAAAAATCTACTTATAGTCCTGAACTGAATTGAAAGATAGGGAAAAACCCACAGTATCTGTCCAACTAGTCCCACTCGGGATAGTTGTGGAATCTTATGCAAGGCCCCCAAATGTATTTGGAGACTTAAAAACACCTGTCCATCAGGTTTCCAAGTCAAGCTTTAAAAGGTTTCACAGTTTAAACACACTGATGATCTCTGTTTCTCTTAAAACATTCCACTGTCTTCGTGATTGTTGTCATGAGCTGTGCTGCAAATCAAGATCTCTGACCTTACGTTCAGTATATATATATATATTAGTGCCGTCAAGCCGCGATTAATGTCACGACTGTCATAGTTAACTCGTGATTAATCTCAATTTAATTGCACATTTCGTCACACGAAAAAACATTGCAATTCTCTTACCAGCATAAAAAAGTGAATAGACTTGTTTTGTACCAATAAGAACTGCAAACTGAAACTTAAGCTGAGCACCGGGGCACTTCATCCCGAGACTAACAAAGAGAACCATAAATGAAGTAATCTACTGCTTGAGTTAGTCTATCAGAGAGACAGGTTACACAGTGACGGTAGGCTTGACATGCTTGATTATAATATAAAGTACACTATTATATTAACTGTAAGTTGTTCGTTGATAAATATTGCATTGACTCTGATCTTTACTGTTTCAGCTCACTTAACACATGTTGTACTTTTACACTTTCTGCCTGTTGATGCGTCGCGCTGTCCAATCAGAGGCGGCCCAATTTGCATATTACAGGAAGGATTTCTGGGATAGTATTGAGTTTACAGTTCAGAGGGATCTGGCTTCTTTAGACGCTGTCTTCTTAAAACTGAATGAATATTTAAAAAGAGCCAAATGAGCCAGTCTTTTGAACGGCTCTTTTCAAAGAACGGATCCCATCAAAGAGCCATAAATCCCATCTGTACTAGCGCGCCCTGCCCGCGCTGGTTCTTTGAGGGAGGAGGGCAGAGGACTCGTGCTGTGCTGCTATCGGTTTTCTAAGCAAAGTCTATATTCCAAGTTCCTGGCAGTTTCAAAAGCTTATGAAAAACCTACATCATGTCACAGAGCGTTAATCTCGCGATAAAAAAAAAATTATCGCCGTTAAAATTGAGTCAAGTTAACGCGTTAATAACGCGACATTTTTGACAGCACTAATATATACACAAAACAGACCTTTTGGTAAAATTCAAGCATGAACTGTAAGAGGAAAACTGGATCGTGTTCGTACTCAATAATGGTCTCGAAAAAGACACAGTGCTCGTTTGTTTAGCAGAGGTAGCTGGATGGAGAAATTTGTCCATTTCTGTAGCCCTTGTTTTTCTTTTTCTCCCCCAGGGTTGGTCTATTAGAACAGCCGTAAGCAGCACAAACCATCAGCACTTTTGCATTGTTAGTGATCTTTTGCAAAGAACCCATGGCTCCAGGTTAGTTTAGGCCAAAGATCATTATGTTCATGTAAACGAGTGAGCGATAATGTACAGTAAGCTGGTTATTATCATGAAATACACCCTGACAGGGTGATGCAGGAGTCCAACACAAAGCAGAGAAGGTCCTGAATCACCCTGAAAGGATTTTATTTTGCGATAAGAATTGGCTCACTGTACATTATCCCATTTATTACACAGTGACGTACTAAAAAAACTCAACATCTGACACAAAATATCTCATCTCATCTCATTATCTCTAGCCGCTTTATCCTTCTACAGGGTCGCAGGCAAGCTGGAGCCTATCCCAGCTGACTACGGGCGAAAGGCGGGGTACACCCTGGACAAGTCGCCAGGTCATCACAGGGCTGACACATAGACGCAGACAACCATTCACACTCACATTCACACCTACGGTCAATTTAGAGTCACCAGTTAACCTAACCTGCATGTCTTTGGACTGTGGGGGAAACCGGAGCACCCGGAGGAAACCCACGCGGACACGGGGAGAACATGCAAACTCCGCACAGAAAGGCCCTCGCCGGCCCCGGGGCTCGAACCCAGGACCTTCTTGCTGTGAGGCGACAGCGCTAACCACTACACCACCGTGCCGCCCCCACAAAATATTGTTTTACAATTATTTTATTGCTTCTGGTAATGTCGTGGTCCATAACAACAGTTTGTAATAAAGAAAAAACAGACTGTAAACCAATCAGAATCAAGTATTTAACAAAGCTTTGTAATAATAATACAACCCCAATTCCAAAAAAGTTGGAACACTGTGTAGTGGGAAGACATGGGACAAAAATAAAATACCTAGGCCTAAATGTTTAATTTTTATTTATTATAGTCGAGACAGATCTTGTCATGTTTTAACCCGTATGATACAGCAGCCAGGGATAATGGATGAGAGTTAAATATAACTTGCGGTTAAATGACGATAGAGAACATTGAGAAAATTGTTGCTTTTAACACCTTTAATGACTGACTCTCTCACCTGCCTCTCTCTCTTCCACATCCTCTCAGTGATCACTTACACACACATTAAACTGAACACATCCCTGATACTAATCATGAAGATAACAACCACCACTGCACACATCTGTACAAATATATAACTGTGCATGTCACAAACAGTTTCACTGTTGATAATAAACATTACACAGATTACAGATATATTTATTTGTGCATATTTTAATTGTCTCATTATGCAGATTAATAGTGTTTAATATCAGAATGAACAAAGTGAATTTATTTCACTCAGAATTGATTTGAACTTGTGAATCATCACCTAATGCAGCATTAACATACAAATCCATCTGATCTTTACAAAACCACAAACTGCTGATGGAGGGAAACTGAGAGCTTGAATTCTCCTCCACTGCACAGTTTTTCACACACACACAGCGAAACATTTCATCCAAGATTAACAGCAAACGCTAACAAGTACAAATACAGTAAAGACATGAGCTTTCAAATTCTCAATTTATTTAAAATTATTTAAAATACATCAAGAAAATTAAATAATCTTTTCAGCTCATTCTACATTTAAACACTTTTGTGATTTTAATTAAATGCTAATTCATTATTTTGAGTTAATACCTTGTTATTTCAAGACAGTCTATCATTAATTCACTTATTTTGACTTCCTCATACTTTCAAAAGCTATCATAATAATATATTTTAAGATATCTTATTATTTGAGTTAATTCATAAATTTCAAGATATTCTGTCAATATTTTGAGTTGATCCCCTTGAAAAAAATCACAGTGTGCGCTTCAGGGTTTCCAAAAGGGGGAAAAAAGACTTACACAAAGAACACTAATCTTTTAATCTGCAGTATTTTATTAATGAACTGGAATAAAACAACATCAATGCTAACTGATCTGATTCACTCTTACAGAGCACTCAAGTGGGAGGATCTTCAGGGAACCATAAACATGTAGGAATGGCAGTAATTTATCAGTAAATGTGTGTGTGAAAGTGTGCAAGTGTGTGTTAGTGAGAGGGTCGGAGAATGACAGTTTTCCTCTGTCCCAGTCCAGCTTCACTCTGATCCTCTGGAGTTTCTGTGCTACTGAGAGCTGAGTGTCTGGATGTGGTGTAGAAACTGTGTACTGTTTATCACCATAATCCCGCACATACCAGATTCCACTTCTGGAGAATATCTCCCCCTTCCTCTGAGCAGATTCTGTCATCACACCCACACTCCACCACCTACAGTCTCCAACTTCCACATCCCAGCAGTGTGTCCCTGAGTTAAAGCCCTCAGATCCCAGGATATACCAATATTCATCAAATCTCTCTGGATTATCCTGAAGTTTCTGTTCCTCATCGCTGGGTCTCACACTTTTCAGATCATCAGATACAATGAGTCCAGGATGAGCAGTGTTGGGGTCCAGAGTTACAGGTGCTGAAAACACACACACACAGAATTAAGAATTGGGTATGGACGGTATGGGCGTGTCCCGACCAATATTTCTGATTGAAGAAAAAAAAAAATCGCGGTACACAAATGGTTCCTGTAGGTTTCCACTGGGCGAAACAGCATGCAAAATTTGCTCATGAATATTCGCTCTCAAACATTTTCACGTAATAAGCAAAACAGCCTCCGCCTTCTGGATCAGAAATGTTTGGTTCCTCCTGCCACTCTTTTGAAAACGTCCCATACCGAGAACACACATCCGCTGAACTGATTGGTTCTCGAGGGGCTTCATTTGAAAGCGGGGGCAAAAATGTTCTCTGTAGAACCCTGTCACTCCCTCCTCCCCCTCCCCCCTCCGCTCTGGGCTCAAGAAGGCAACAGAAGGGCAATAATATAACAACAATCAATCAGAATTCAGATACAACAACCAATCAGAATTCATATACATTCTGTTGCCAAGTAAAATTGTAACCTTTCAACGCATCAAAAAGGTTCTCGAGCCCTTGTCCTGTTTTACCGTTAGATCAATCACATATCAGCTTAAACTAGCATTCTAACACTAGTGAAAGATCCCACAGAAGAGAGCCGACTCCCCCTGCCAGCCTCATGGAACGCAGTGTTTAAGGCTCCGGATGTGTTTTACTTCCATTTATGAGGGAAAGGAACATACACCCTCCCGACAGTCAATGCATTATTCGCTTGTAAAACACGTTTGCCAATTGGTAGAATGAGTTAATCATCACATGCAAGATTTGCAATTAATCAAATGAATTGCATCCATCCATCCATTATCTGGAGTCGCTTATCCTGTTCTACAAGGCTGACACAGAGACAAACAACTATTCACACTCACATTCACACCTACGGTCAATTTAGAGCCACCAATTAGCCTAACCTGCATGTCTTTAGACTGTGGGGGAAAACTGGAGCACCCGGAGGAAACCCACACAGACACGGGGAGAACATGCACACAACACACAGAAAGGCCCCCGCCGGCCGCTGGACTTGAACCCAGGACCTTCCTGCTGTGAAGCAACAGTGCTAACCACTACACCACCATGCTGCCCAATGAACTGTATACTATTATTATTCATGAATTATTACAGTTCTGAACTTCAAATTTTAAATGTCTGGACTTTGGAGAGATAATGGATACTCTTTTGGTGGAACACAACAGAGCAAAATATTGCGACTCTATTATGTTGACCTGAAGTTGGCGCCACTGAGGGTTGGCATTGGGTTTATGTCCCCACCAATGTTAATACCAAACCTAAGCCATTGTCTTACTGTATTGGACGGTGTACTGCATCTTCTCCCAGACTCTGAACTGCAGGTTGGCCAGATGTTTTGCCACATGGATCAGTGCTCCTGAAAGCTCCTCTGGATGCTGCAGTGTGCTCTGGGCTCTGTAAAAACATTCAGGAGTCAGTGTTGCTGTGGGTTTGGATTCAGAAACACAGAGAATGAGAGCGACAGGAAGCACATCACTCACCTTTTCACTGTGGCCTTGTAGTTCTGTAAAACAACAAAGCAAATATCAGTGGATATGATTTACATTTTTACACCACTGAAATGTGACATTTCTGGTGATGGAAAAAAGTTTTACTTTCTCGCAGTATAAATAATGACTAAATGGCCCTCACTTCTAAGAATGAAACGTCTTCAGCTCTCATCTCCTCTTCTATGGCTCCGATTGTGTCTGAAAGAGATGATATGTCTTTGCTCAGATTCTCAATCTTCTCCTTCATCATCTGACTCTTCTGCTCCTCTTCCTCTCTCAGTGCAGTGATCCTGACTGCCTCTTCATCTCGTAGAAACTGGTGAAGCTTCTTAAACTCCTCCTTAATCTGACACTCTGTGTGTTGGGCCTGAATCTGCAGTGAAGAGGAAATCAAATGAAAGATCACTGATTATGCAATGAAACAAAATATAATTATAATATCAAACCCATGTTATTGATTCTAACCTTTATATGTTCTGCAGTCTGACTCCATTTCAGTTTCCAGTCTTTAAATATCTTCAGTTTCTCCTGTAGGGGCTTCAGTGCAGTTTTGAGCTTCTCCTGAAATAAATTAACACGCTGCATGGAGTCTCTGTGTTTTTGATAAAATTTGAACTCAGATGTACTAAATTGATTACAAAGTAATTGTCATAATTATGAACAACAGCATTTGTTGACATGTGACCCATGAGTTCATATGTACGTTTTATTTACCTTACAGTCTGTTACTGCCTCATCAATGGGGCAGAATTTGTGGTTGGTGTGTTTTCTTGAAGTCTGACACACCACACACACCGGCTGTTGATCATCCAGACAGAAGAGTTTGAGTTTCTCACTGTGCAGACTGCAGACTGTTTCAGACCCTGATGAAGATCTCAGACTTCTCTCCTGTAAGAAAGTCTCACACAGGTTATTTAAGGCCAGGTTTATGGGAGGATCAGCCGCAGATGACTTCCTCCTACAAACAGGACATTCTCTGGATCCTTTGGTCTCCCAGAACTGCTGCAAACACACTTTACACACACTGTAACTGCAGTGCAGAACAACAGGATCCTTGAAGATTTCACAGCACACAGGACAGGAGAAATCCTCCTCTGAAAACTTAGAAGCCATGATATTTTGCTGCTGTTGTTGTTCTCTCTTGTCCGAATGCTCAGAGTTTCAATTCCACTTCTGTGAAAAGTAATCACACCCTGATTTCAGGTTTCTTTAAAGTTAAATAGATGACTTTGTAGGTTCAGTTAATCATCACTTCCTTTCACTGTGCTGAAAATGAGACACAGATTTCTCCATAAACTGAGAATAAATCTCAACTCACCAGAGCAGAACACTGCAGGCTGTTAATGAAGGACTTCAGTCGTGTCAGACTTGGCACTTCCTTAATAGGAGGAGTTTTCGAGAGACACATTATGACCTGTTACACTCCTCAGTTACATCAGAAACAGCACACGACACTTACTTATGTTTAAGCACTGAGAATTAACTGTAATTTTGGTATAAATTTATCCAGTTATGAATTTCACTCTTCTGAACTGAAAATAATGTTTCACTTCTGGAATCATTTAAAGTCGATCTTGCAGTTTCAGACACAAGACCCAGAATGCTCTAATCATCAGTGGGATGAACTGGATCTCAGTCAGAAGAGTTATAAGCTCTTATAAACAGCAAATGATACTGCACCTTATCCTCAGACCTGAATAAGGAAGACACCCACGGGAAACAGCGCAATGGCAAATAGTCACATACTGTACTGAGTTTATAGTTTTTAATAATATTTACTCTACATAACACAGTTGATGCAAATCCTGTAGCGCTACAACTGATGCAAGATGTTGATGATCATAAATGGAAAGTATTTACCAATATTGAATGGCATATGTTATTCATCATATTTGTATAATCTCATCTCATCATCTCTAGCCGCTTTATCCTTCTACAGGGTCGCAGGCAAGCTGGAGCCTATCCCAGCTGACTACGGGCGAAAGGCGGGGTACACCCTGGACAAGTCGCCAGGTCATCACAGGGCTGACACATAGACACAGACAACCATTCACACTCACATTCACACCTACGGTCAATTTAGAGTCACCAGTTAACCTAACCTGCATGTCTTTGGACTGTGGGGGAAACCGGAGCGCCCGGAGGAAACCCACGCGGACACGGGGAGAACATGCAAACTCCACACAGAAAGGCCCTCGCCGGCCACGGGGCTCGAACCCAGACCTTCTTGCTGTGAGGCGACAGCGCTAACCACTACACCACCGTGCCGCCTATTTGTATAATACTGTCTGATATTTTGTTGCTTTAACTGTTTTATAGAAGGGGGTCAGTTGTAACATTTTTCAGATTTTCTTAAAAATACACACCTCATTTACAGAAAAGTAGGGATATTTTCCAAAATGCAATAAAAACAAAAATCTGTGATTTGTTAATTCACATGTATCTTTATTTAACTGACAAAAGTACAAAGAAAAGATTTTCAATAGTTTTACTGACCAACTTAATTGTATTTTGTAAATATAAATGAAGTTTGAATTTGATGCCTGCAACACATTAGAAAAAAGTTGGGATGGAGGCAAAATAAGACTCAAAAGTTTATCGGATATTCAATTCACACCATTTTGGAAGATTTCACAATAAGGAGCTTAATTGGTAACATGATTGGGTATAAAAGGAGCAGCACCAAAAGCTCAGTCTTTGCAAGAAAGGATGGGTTGTGGCTCACTCTTTGTGCCAAAGTTTGTGAGAGAATTGCTTGTTATTAAAAAAAAAAATCTCAATGCACGATTACAGAGAATTTAGCTCTTTCAAAAACGACAGTACATAACATTTTGAAAAGTTTTAGGGAATTCGGAGACATTACAGTGCATAAAGGGCGAGGTCGGAAATCACTGTTGAATGTGCGTGACCTTCGAGCCCTCAGGCGCCACTGCCTGGGAAACTGTCATGCTAATATGACAAATATAGCCACATGGGCTCAGGAGAACTTCAAAAGCTGTTGTCATGTAACAGACTCAGGAAATCATGGATTACAGCTTGAAAGTTCCGACACTCCAATCAACTAAAAAATGTACAATTTAAATGGGAAACATGCTTCAGTTACACTGTGTTCGCTATACTTTCCAGGGGTGCCAATAATTGTGGAACATATTTTTTTGTTGAAAATAATTATTTCTTAATAAGTCATTTGTTTTTCTCTGAATAAATTTAGTTCAATTAAACGTTGGATTTTTCCTCATTTTTTCAGCGTGAGATGAAGCGACTTCACTAAAAGGTGGATTTTTTTTCTAACCCTTTTCACTCATCTTTACAAGGGGTGCCAATAATTGTGAAGGGCTCTGTACATGCAATGGCTTCTGAGAAAAACATTGGAATACTGTGCCTTGCTAAGCTTTATGGATCAAGATATAAGAAGCATCTCATGACTCGACTTGATGGCTTCTTGATTTCTTGCTCCTGCATCCATCATCCTTCCATAAAATAAAATCTTTATGGATGTATCAATTCTCACTCAGAGGAAACAAGGAGAGCAGAGATAGGAGACCTTTTTTCCATCACATGTGACATATGCACACAGTATAACTCCACCTCCTCCAAAGAACAAATTCCAAAAAATAATCATAAAATACACTAATATTGAACGAATCAAACATTGGATAAAGGTCCAGACGTGTGTGAGAAGTCAAACTACAGTTTTATATATGATTTGTTTTTACACAACACACACAAGTCTGGATCTCGAAGAAACTGCTGGAAAAGTAAAACTGAAACTGACACTTGTCACTCGTATGTGTAATTACACATCAAATATAATCCAGATTAAAGGTGTGAGGAAAAAAGGCTTGTGCACAGTTCTGGATATACAGGTTGGGTTAAAATGTTCGGTTTTATTAAAACACTTTGAGGCAGAAAATTTGTCAGGACAAAGTGAACTTAAAAACCATCGAGCAGGCACAGTGCGGGTGATGAGCAAATAGACAGGGAGAGACTCGATAATGATCACAAACCAGGATATCAAACACAGAATAAGCAGCTCACTAACGTCCCGAGTAAAGACCAAGTGTGAGATTTCACAGTGATTAATTGAAATCGAGTGATTGTGAATGTGATGTGGTCTGGACTTTTGAGAATCATGGCAGTTGGAGTTTGTGCTTTCAGTCGAAGGAGACGAGACAGATCTTGTCATGTTTTAACCCATATGATACAGCAGCCAGGGATAATGGATGAGAGTTAAATATAACTTGCGGTTAAATGATGATAGAGAACATTGAGAAAATTGTTGCTTTTAACACCTTTAATGACTGACTCTCTCACCTGCCTCTCTCTCTTCCACATCCTCTCAGTGATCACTTACACAGACATTAAACTGAACACATCCCTGATACTAATCATGTAAATAACAACAACCACTGTACACATCTGTACAAATATATAACTGTACATTTCACAAACAGTTTAACTGTTAATAATAAACATTACACAGATTACAGATATATTTATTTGTGCATATTTTAATTGTCTCATTATGCAGATTAACAATGTTTAATATCAGAATGAACAAAGTGAATTTATTTCACTCAGAATTGATTTGAACTTGTGAATCATCACCTAATGCAGCATTAACATACAAATCCATCTGATCTTTACAAAACCACAAACTGCTGGTGGAGGGAAACTTAGAGCTGGAATTCTCCACTGCACAGTTTCTCACACACACACACACACACACACACACACACACACACAGCTAAACATTTCATCCAAGATTAGCAGCAAACACTAACAAATAGAAATACATTAAAGATATGAGATATCAAATTCTCAATTTATTTAAAACTATTTAAAATGCATCAATAAAATTAAATTAAATAATCTCACATGTCAACCTTTAGTTCCCCATGCCCTTACAAAATCTGTACTTTTCCCTTACATACTAGCCTGGGCCCGCCCATCCTAAGCGTGACGCAACACGAGGGCCTGTTCCAAGCTTAAGACCTCTGCATGCTCTTGCGACAAGGCTTTCGCAGACAGCTTTTCGCAGACAGTTGTAATTTATCGTTGAGCGGGGAGTAATAGGCGTGCACGATGTTATTCACCGCTACAACGCAAGGGGGCATGAAGTCGCGAAATCGCTAGGAGTAGTTGGTGGGTGTGGTTAGTGGAGTGTTTATCCTCCGGTTACTTTTAATGACTAGAACTGGAGTCGTATAGATGTACGTACTTCCTCACTTCCTTGATCAACCGCTCTTCATGCTGCTCCATCTTCGCTCGTGTTTTTAAAAATGGCGGTAGTGAAAACAAACCAAACCGGGAAAGTAGGGAAGCGGAAGTGCGTGTACAGCGGATATAGAGTGGACCAATCAGAGCCCTCTTGTCTGCGACGCTGTCTGCGAGGCTTCTGCGGTGGTCACAATTTTTGGGAGGTGCGTGCAGAGCGTCTGCGAAGGTGGGGGGGCTACGCAGACGCTATCTGCGACACCGTCTGCGAGGACTGGGTTGTCAGAATAAATTGGCCTTTAGTCTGGCCAGGCAGGCTATCTACAGCATTTCCAAGCTCCCAAAAAATCGGGAACCAATCAACTTTGAGCATCTCCAACGGCCCTGCGTAGAGGCGTGTTCAAGGCACTGACGTAGTAGAACTGTGACCGGAAGCCATAGATTGTTTACAGAATCTATGCCGGAAGCGCTTCATTCACATCACGAACATGGAGCAGCGGCAAGCCTTTAACACGGCGGTAGATGCTGTATTGAAAGCATTCAACGGGAAGTTCTCATTGAAAACGGAGCAAAGAGCAGCCCTAGAGGTATTTATTGAAAGGAAGGACGTTTTCGCCTTGCTCTCGACCGGCTCTTCAGCTCCTCCTTCTTCTTCCTGTTACTCAAGCAGTTTCCGTCGCGTCACATACGTCAGAGGAAAGAGTGATGTGATTGGTTTAAGCTTCGTCACAGCCTTTTCTGGCTTCGACCAGTAGCAAACTGAGGCATTTCAGGGAGGCGGGTCAACCACGGGCTCTGGGAAACGGTTGGGCTTAATAGCTTGGCCAGACCAAATGCTCAGAGAGCTTTGAAGTCGCGTTAGCCAGGCTACTTACATACACCCATGAGCCCTTATACACAAGAAAAAATTCCAATATATAATCCAAAGCACTGATTGTTTTTTTTTCACATTATACACTCCTATTGTAATAGGCATATTTATCACACTGCATCAAGTTAAAGGGATCAATAAGCATGTACTGAATAAAAAGACATTTTAGATCCCAGAGAAAACAACTGAATTAAAAAGGACTATTTGTCCAGTCAAGTAAACAATTATCTCCTAAAGAGAATGACTGATCTACAAACTTATTTAATATACATTGTATCTGTAATACCAGAATTATTGATGTAAATTTTGCAAATAAAATGTATTAATATTAAATAGTTCGGGCGGCACGGTGGTGTAGTGGTTAGCGCTGTCGCCTCACAGCAAGAAGGTCCTGGGTTCGAGCCCCGGGGCCGGCGAGGGCCTTTCTGTGTGGAGTTTGCATGTTCTCCCCGTGTCCGCGTGGGTTTCCTCCGGGTGCTCCAGTTTCCCCCACAGTCCAAAGACATGCAGGTTAGGTTAACTGGTGACTCTAAATTGACCGTAGGTGTGAATGTGAGTGTGAATGGTTGTCTGTGTCTATGTGTCAGCCCTGTGATGACCTGGCGACTTGTCCAGGGTGTACCCCGCCTTTCGCCCGTAGTCAGCTGGGATAGGCTCCAGCTTGCCTGCGACCCTGTAGAAGGATAAAGCGGCTAGAGATAATGAGATGAGATGAGATTAAATAGTTCATAAAAATTACACAAAGTTCTATTTGACAACTGTTGACATCACCTAGAATATTCCATTCCACCAAAGAAAATTACTTGAAATATAACACCAGTGCTAAGTAGGTATGTTATTAAAATAGTAGGTTACATGTAATTAATTATATATAATCATGTCAAACAGTAAATGAAGGTTAGTAAAAGTTCCATTTGAGAAAAAAGTGTTGACACCACAAGCAGTGTTCAATCCAACTAAAGATGACTGAACCACATCAAGTATATCATGTAAACAAGGATAAGTGAAAATATTAATAAATTATGAAGTTAAATTGAAAATCTTCCCAGTAATTTATAACAAGAATTTAAATCTTATTCCTTTTTGGAGTGTTCTTTGTTGTACAAAGATGTTGCAGATTTGGCACTAGCTATAATATCACTGCTTGGGTAGCAGTTGTAGCTCCTCATCACACTTCATTTTAATTTGCAGATATGCAGTTAATGTGTCTGCAGCCATATTTTTTCTGTCCTCAGTATGAATTTTCCTAACCAATGAAAAAGCCCTCTCACTATCTGCATTGTTATGTGGGAGGCACAGCAAAGCAGTAAAAAGTTGTTTCAGCATTGGAAACCTGGCAACACCCAGAGCAGTTTATACATCGAAGAGCTTTCCCCAATATACATCTATTATTTTCCTGGTCAATAAAAGAAAATCAGAGCACGGCAAATATGTAGATGCCAACCCTCCTGATTTCGGTGGGAGGCTCCCGATTTTAGCCTCTGTCTCCCTCCTCCCGATCATATTTGTTAAAAACTGGATAATCTCCTGGTTTTGGGAAATCCCTACCGCCAAGTTAAAAATACTCACGATCATGTCCAATCAGAATCGTATGAGAAACACTGCTGACGTCAACTGATTTTTAACCAATCAACGAACAGAACGACAGTCACTTCCGTAATGTAGGATTCACCCAGGCTGTCTGACATTTTTTACAAGCAGTCATTCATCATAGCCACTAAACCCAATACCAAATGGCACAAATATGAATGCAGATACCAGGTTGCATGGGAGAATTAATTTCCATGGATAAGCAAATGTTCGACCAGCCAGTTACACATTTTAAGGTAAAGATACCTTAAATCAGAATATAATGGACATTTGAGTGTGAAATTAAACTAGTCTTCCATACCATTTCAGAAACAAACTGTACAACTTCTAAAGTGTTTAGTGAAATTTTGCATGACAGAGAATTTGTTTGGTGAGTGTGTTTGAATAGTGTGGTAGTGTCTTAGTGCTATTTTGAATTTATGCTTGAAAGTTTTAAGTGAAAGTTTACAAGTGAATTATCTGGAAAGTGATTGATGTTGATAGAGTTTTGAGGTTTTAAGTGAAAGATTACTAGTGAGTGTATTTTGAATATCATAGTCGCCACTGAAGTCCACTCGATCCTTGTTTACCGTCAATGGATCGGTCACTCGTCAAACAGTCCGCCAGAATCCGAGTAGGGAATGGCTGAGCGCAGCTGTCAGTCAAACACAAGTTGGCCAATGGGAATGCATTCCTGGACAGCCCACCCACACGTGAAGTTTGTGCCAAAACTGCAGGCAAAAAGTCAGGGAGCGCAAATGAGAAAGCTGGAATCGCAACCAAAATAAATTACGTCAAACAAAACTGAGAAAGCCGCGGAACAAAAATAAAAGGTTTCTAAAGAGTAATAGACTGATATTTTGCACGATTACACGAATAATTTGTTTGCCAGTCTAAAAAAATTGACTTTTTTTTGTTTTTTTGCATTTTGATTTGTCGTTTTTGTTTACTATTTCAAAAGTATTGTATGAACATTTTGGCACAAAATTGATTCCATAATATAAGGAAAAACATAATAAATTTGAGAACATATGCAGGGTTCTACATTAACTTTTGAAACCACTTGTCCTGTCGGGCAAGTTGAAAGGAAATGTACTTGTCCGAATGTGAAGTTGACTTGTCCAAAGAAATATTTGAGAAAACCCCCCACAAATAAACTATTTGTAACCCAACAATCTTTATTGCATTTGTTTCCGAATTCACAACATATGCATAATATCTATGAATCAAAAGTAATCAACACTTGATATGAGGCAAAAGTTCAAAAATATAGTAAAACAGACTGATACCATAATTCACCAATTATTATGCTGAAGTTCAGAAGCAATATATTCCAATAGAGTAGAAATTATGAACATATAAAATTTTAAGAACAAAATAACTATACTATGAGATCCAGAAACACTAATCATTATCTACTAGTATACACAGATCAGTACTCTGCAGTCCCGTAACAAATATCACAAAAAGTAACATTATCATAAAATTTATGACTTGATGAGATATCACTAGTTTGGACAAGAGAAACAAAACAACAATGCTACAAATAAAAGCAACTGATAACAAAATTGACTGATTAATACTGTAAATCACTGATGATTATACACTGAAATCTAGTTATCAAATGACGAGATAATATATCTTGTTATGAAAACCTCCACACCTCTATTGACTCACAGATGAATGGATACAAATAAAGTTTCTATTCATCTTCATCTATCAACCCTTGAGTTCTGCGTGTTCTGACCCCATTGGCCAACCGGTATTGGCTGGTTTCGCAAGTGGAATATTGCGCATGCGCACATCGCTCTTTCCGAATAGAAACTTCCGGCGATTCATCAAAACAATATGTCGAGTGAGATGCTTCGGAAATCATGTGAATAAACTGATAAATTTGATATGTAACCCGAGTATCGGCGTATTTTGGCACTTGTCCGATCGGACAAATAACTGAGACGATGAACTTGTCCGACGTAAAGTATCACTTGTCCCGGACAAGCGTTAATGTCGAGCCCTGCATATGGACTATTATCAAGTGAAATAATCTGCCAGTGCAGTAAGATAATTACACTTGGTAAGATTTCTTGAAATAAGAGAAAATATATAGGCATTAGACAAGTGAGAAATATCGTAAAACAAGTGGTTAAACACTCATTTCAAGCTCTTCATTAAGTTAAATAAACTCAAAATTAGCCTGTAAGTGCTTCTTTGATTGTTGTTTCTTTCTAATTTTGGAAGAAAATATCTTAAAACAGGAGCAACTAAACAAGATGAATAGTCTGAATTCAATAATTGTTTGTCTTAAAATAAGACAAAGCATTTACACTAAATGAAATCAAGCACAGTGACCTCTTCAACAATATTTATTTGAATTGCTTCTTCAAATAGCAACAAATGCTTGAAACATTGCGCACACAAATGTGCAAAAAGTTATAATGCAATTAATGGCATACATTGTGCACTATGTCATCATTATTTAACTAATAGTAACTCTTTTTCTAGAAATAGTCATGGTAAAGTTGCATTGTTTTGTGTTCCTCTCACAACTGGTAAACCTAGTTAACTGTGATCAACATTGAAAGCTACCGAAACTCACTTTTTAAAGCAGAACATTTGAGGCAGATGTGTTGATGGAATACAAGTACTTTGTATTAGATAAACAACAAACAAATTAAAGTGTAAATTTCTATATTACAACACTTGGTCAAAACTTTCCAACACATACATGAAAGTCATATACAGCCCCGATTCCAAAAAAGTTGGGACAAAGTACAAATTGTAAATAAAAACGGAATGCAATAATTTACAAATCTCAAAAACTGATATTGTATTCACAATAGAACATAGACAACATATCAAATGTCGAAAGTGAGACATTTTGAAATTTCATGCCAAATATTGGCTCATTTGAAATTTCATGACAGCAACACATCTCAAAAAGTTGGGACAGGGGCAATAAGAGTCTGGAAAAGTTAAAGGTACAAAAAAGGAACAGCTGGAGGACCAAATTGCAACTCATTAGGTCAATTGGCAATAGGTCATTAACATGACTGGGTATAAAAAGAGCATCTTGGAGTGGCAGCGGCTCTCAGAAGTAAAGATGGGAAGAGGATCACCAATCCCCCTAATTCTGTGCCGACAAATAGTGGAGCAATATCAGAAAGGAGTTCGACAGTGTAAAATTGCAAAGAGTTTGAACATATCATCATCTACAGTGCATATCATCAAAAGATTCAGAGAATCTGGAAGAATCTCTGTGCGTAAGGGTCAAGGCCGGAAAACCATACTGGGTGCCCGTGATCTTCGGGCCCTTAGACGGCACTGCATCACATACAGGCATGCTTCTGTATTGGAAATCACAAAATGGGCTCAGGAATATTTCCAGAGAACATTATCTGCGAACACAATTCACCGTGCCATCCGCCGTTGCCAGCTAAAACTCTACAGTTCAAAGAAGAAGCCGTATCTAAACATGATCCAGAAGCGCAGACGTCTTCTCTGGGCCAAGGCTCATTTAAAATGGACTGTGGCAAAGTGGAAAACTGTTCTGTGGTCAGACAAATCAAAATTTGAAGTTCTTTATGGAAATCAGGGACGCCGTGTCATTCGGACTAAAGAGGAGAAGGACGACCCAAGTTGTTATCAGCGCTCAGTTCAGAAGCCTGCATCTCTGATGGTATGGGGTTGCATTAGTGCGTGTGGCATGGGCAGCTTACACATCTGGAAAGACACCATCAATGCTGAAAGGTATATCCAGGTTCTAGAGCAACATATGCTCCCATCCAGACGACGTCTCTTTCAGGGAAGACCTTGCATTTTCCAACATGACAATGCCAAACCACATACTGCATCAATTACAGCATCATGGCTGCGTAGAAGAAGGGTCCAGGTACTGAACTGGCCAGCCTGCAGTCCAGATCTTTCACCCATAGAAACATGGGTGCAAGTATAAAATTTCAAAAACCTGTAAAGTCTGACAAAGTCAGATGTGCATTGCACAGCCATGCGTGTGTGTGTGTGTGTGTGTGTGTGTGTGTGTGTGTGTGTGTTACAAAGGGGGGTGAGCCCCCCTTAGGGCTCGAAAAAAAATTTAAATTACAAGTTAAAATGGTCGTCTCTCATGCAATCTCATGCAAACATTTATAATATTAATAGTTATATGATTTGCATATTCACATCAAATGTTTAATACATTTCATCAATTCATCTGAAATAATATTTCAAGTAAAAGGCTTGATATTTCAAAACATCTAGCAACTACTAATTTAAATGTTGAAACAACCATTTTTAATATGCTTTTGCTGTGATACCTTTTTTACAATATATACACAGCTTGAGTTAAAATAAGGGGCCACATGTCTTGATGTCCTCAGAAACTCCTGGATTTTAGCAAATAACAAGATTCAGCTGGCAGCGGGGGCGTGGTCAAGCGGCGGTCTGTGAATGGAGGGCGGAGTCAGGGAAGGTAAGTGGCAGAATCATTGCACCTGATGTGAGTTAACCTGTGTTTGTGTGTCTTCCCCAGTGACCGCGCCCTATAAAAGGAGAGAGAGAGCAGAGAAAGGGAGCTCTCTCCCCAACCAGAACACTTGTGTGTGCGTGTGACTGGGAAAGTGGAAAGTAACAGCTGAAAAGCTAAAATAAAAGAGTTTATGGGAACTCAGTTCTGGCCTGCCGTGTTTCTGTGCTCCACCCACCTTAAACTGTTTGTTAGGGGTGGGCGATACTGAGAATTTGGGTATCGATCCAATACCAAGTAAATACAGGGCTAGTATCGCTGATACCAATACTTTTTACTTGAAATGTTATGATCATTGAATAATTTTGTGATTTTGCCTTTTTTAGTTGATTATGAGTATGATAAAACACAGGACAAAGATTTTAGGCAAATAAAAATGTTTTTTTATTAAGTAACTACAACAATATAAAACAATGTAACAGGATATTAATAATAAAATAATTCCCTTATCACCTTCTGCTACACAAAATTGTTTAAGGAAAAATGTCACTAGTGCAAAATAACAAAAAAGCAACAATGTAACAAAAATATAAATATAACAATGTAACAAAAGTATAAATATAACAATGTCAACAACACCACAAAAAAATACCTTCCATTGCACGCAAATATTTGTGAAAAATAAAGTCAGTAATAAAGTAACAAAGTCAGTAGTGCAAAATAAGTAAACAAAAGCAACAATGTTATAAATATAACAATATAAACAACACAACAACAAAAAACTTCCATTGCACACAATTATGTGTGAAAAATAAAGTCAGTAGTGCAAATCAGGTGTAAACTACAAGTGGCTCGTAACCTTTGGCTCTTTGCTCACAAAGCCCTCCAAGGAAGTATCCCTTGAGGTGCCCTTTTGGCTCTGTTCCCATGTTGATAACAGATTTAAAGGTTTTTGTTCAGGAACAGTAACATGTTTACATTCTTCCGTTTTATTGCACTTCTTCTCTGAGTTATTAACTGTCCCGCCTTAGAGAAAATCCTTTCTGCAGGTACGGATGTTGCAATTACTCCCAGATGTTTTTTTGCAATCTTGCTCAGAGAGGGAAATGTACAGTAGGTTCATTCATTTTCCACCAAAGAAGTGGGTCTCCATCCCGTGGAATTGGCTTCTCTTCTGTGTACCGGCGGATTTCAATAGTCACATCAGTGCCAGCTGTGCGATGCTGCTGCGATTCCAGGATTTGAGTGTTAAACTCTGTCCATATCCCGCCTTTTGCTGCAGCTGGGGATGGAGGAGCTCCTGCAGGGTAGTGTGAGGTAGTTGCAGGAGCCATTGCTGAGGCAGTGCTGGTGGCAGAGCTTGTGCTAGGTTGAGGATCTGATTCTGAATAGACTGAGGACTGGCTCAGTGACTGCATTTCAGCAAAAAGTTTTTTTTCACTGTGTTAACATTTGCCATGTCCCAGAACCCAAAGTTTTTAAATCTTGTGTCCAGGTAGGTGCTGGTACTGAGACCATAGTGGGTTTCAATATTCCTGAAACGGTGCTGGCACTGTGCTGACAGCACAGCAGCTAGCTTGCTGCCTTGGGCCTCATGAGATGCAGCTGATCTAAGAAGTAATGTTACCAGGGGGATCACCTTTGAAACTGACACGTGTTTTTCAGATGATATCTCCCTCGTGACTTCTTCAAATGGTCTCAAGACATCAAGGGAGAGACGAACCATGGACCAATCCTCTTCACTCAAGCACAGTGAGCTCTTGCCAAGAAGGCAAAGTACGGTGGTCACTGCTTCCTTTTGCTCACAAAGTCTCTCAAACATGTAAAATACAGAGTTCCAGCGTGTTTCAACTGATTGGATCAGTTTGTGCTCTGGAAACTTCAATTGTTTCTGTATTTCTTTGAGCTTCTCTGTTGCTTTTGTGCTGTGATGGAAAAAAGCTACAATAGCACTGCATCTGTGTTGGATGTCGAGAAGCTCAGGGAGGGTCTTAATGGAGTCTTTCACTACCAGATTAAGGGTGTGTGCAAAACATGGATAATGTGCCCAACCTGCTCTGTGTACAGCAGCAACCACATTGGCAGCATTATCCGTGACCACAGCCTGAATTTTGGCAGTTATGCCCCATTCATCTGTGATTCTTTTAAATTCCAAGCAAATATTATCAGCACTGTGCTTTCCTGAGAAACTACTGGTTTCTAGCACATATGCTTGCATTTGCCAGTTTTCATCAATAATATAGCAAGTGACAGTTAAATAAGCCTCTGTGGCTCTTGATGTCCACATATCAGTGGTCAATACAGCACTGTCAGCAGCATCCAGACATTTTCTTATTTTTGAGCGACACTCTTCATACATTGAAGGTATTTTCTCTCCCGTGAAAAATTTCCTACTTGGAATTCTGTAGCAGGGATCAAGTGTCTTGATTAAACTCTTAAAACCCTCCTGTTCAACCACAGAGAGGGGTTGTAGGTCCTTCACGATCATCTCGGCAATGCTCTTCGTGATATCCATGGCTCTTTGTGAATTATTTAGGTGACATAACAAAATGATTAAGATAATTAATTCTGTAACTGTAATCTGCATGTAGCCTAAATAGGAATACTATTTTTCCTTCAACAGTTAACACAAAAGGGTTTTTATATTCAGCCATATTCATATTTCAGTTTTGAGACATGTATCTTTATATAAGTGTATATTTTTTTAGTTTCAGTAAAACAACTAATTTTTTTTCAACTGGCTGAATATATGATAATAGTTTAACCCTTTGATGCAAAACATATGCACACCCCTTCTAATGCACAACATGGGTCAAAAATGACCCGCATTCATTTTCCAGGTTATTTAATCCTGACTGAGTTTTTCTTTGCTGTATCTTTTGAAATCAATTTATTTTATGATTGAATATTCCAAGTATTCTTTAAATATCCTGTTTTTAATTACCACAAATCATTAATTTAATTTTTTCTTTCCTACTTTATGAACAAAAATACTTTTTATATTACTACACATGGGTCATCCAAGTGTGATTTAAAATTAAATGTCTTAATACTATAATAATAATTTGTTTCAAGTAATTACTTTAGCAGTGAATGGGGCCAGTTATTTATTTATTAACTGTGTAGTTAGCTAAGCCAACTACAATAAAATTAGCTAACTAAAGTAGAATATGTCAACAGCTCGGTAGCTAATAGTAATTACTTGTAACTTTCTGACAAGTAATCTACTCACTCTCAAGGTAAACTAAACATAACCAATTTTTTTCTAAGGTAATGTTCGAACAATTGAAAAACATTACTTGCATGTATTAGATGGGCAAAGGGCGCTGTGCTGAGCTGTGAAATGTCTGACACAAGCACAATTCACAGTTCCCACCAAACGCTGTAGTAAATGCATGCGGGTCGGTTCTGACCCATGTGTGTAAACTTGATATAGAATTACAAAAGCTGTGCTTGTTCATAACTTAAGAAAGGAAAAATAAAAATGATGATTTGTGCTAAACAAAAACAAGATATTTACTGCATATTTGGAAAAGTAAATGACAAAATTAATTTATTTCAAAAGTCTCATCTCATTATCTCTAGCCGCTTTATCCTTCTACAGGGTCGCAGGAGCCTATCCCAGCTGACTACGGGCGAAAGGCGGGGTACACCCTGGACAAGTCGCCAAGTCATCACAGGGCTGACACATAGACACAGACAACCATTCACATTCACACCTACGGTCAATTTAGAGTCACCAGTTAACCTAACCTGCATGTCTTTGGACTGTGGGGGAAACCGGAGCACCCGGAGGAAACCCACGCGGACACGGGGAGAACATGCAAACTCCGCACAGAAAGGCCCTCGCCGGCCCCGGGGCTCAAACCCAGGACCTTCTTGCTGTGAGGCGACAGCGCTAACCACTACACCACCGTGCCGCCTATTTCAAAAGTATATCATAGAAATACTCAGCCATACATGAAATAACCTGGAAAATGAATGCAGGTCGGTTTTGACCCATGTTGTGCATTAGAAGGGTAGTGATACAAAAAGGGTTTTTATTCAAAAAGTAAGAAAGGAAAAAATAAAATAAGGATGTATGATGATCAAAAACAAGTTAATTGAGGAATACCTTGAATACTGAATGATGGAATTAATTTATTGCAAAGATATAGAAGATAAAAACTCAGCCGGGTCACTTTTGACCCATGTTTTGCATCAAAGGGTTAATTAGTCTGCTGAAATTGCATCTCTGATCACCAGTTACGCTGTGAAAATATTACTTTATGCTGGAGATTACCTGGATATTCCTGAGTTTTGGGTTGAAGAGTCTCTTCCAAAGACCTCTGTGTCTGTCGGAGGTCTGGCCTGGGTTTGGGGATCTCCCCCTCCCTCAACTTTTTTTGCAGTTCAGTGTTCTCTCTGGGGTGAACTGCTTTAATATGTTTAAATAAATTGGTGGTGTTACCACAGTAGTGAATAACTTTTCTGCACACATCACATGTGGCATTGTCTTTGTCAACTGCAGTGAATAATGTCCACACAGCGCTTCTCTTTCTCTCCGCCATCACGGCCTGCACTCAGTCAGCGCTCTGACTCTCCGCTCTCCGACACAGCAGGGAGGGAGAGGGGCAAGGTGTGAGCGGCAGAGAGCGAGAGAGACAGGTGCGCTGTTTACACAGACAGATTTAGAGAGAAACTAGGCTCGCATGAACTCTGCGTAAATTCGAGTAATTTACTGGATGTATTGAAGAGAAACTGTGACGAAAGTATCAAACTCATCACACTAGTATCGATTCGATTCCGATATTCACCTTGGTATCGATACTATCGATACTCAGATCGATATACGCCCACCCCTACTTGAAAGTGAAAAAGAGGAAGCCTGAAATAGTGGAGCCGAAGATTAGGTGGTGGAAACTAAAAGGGGTTGAACATCAGAAGGAGTTTAGGGAAGGAATGAGACGAGCATTGAGTGGTAATGGAAGTCTGCCAGAAGATTGGGATACCACTGCTATACTAGTAAGAGAGGCAGGAAGGAAGGTGCTAGGGTGGTCATCGGGAGGGAGGAAGGAAGACAAGGAGACATGGTGGTGGAACAAAGAAGTGCAGGAAATTATAAAAGAGAAGAGGCTAGCAAAGAAGAATTGGGATGATCAGAGAGACGAGGAAAGCAGGCGGTTATACAGAGAGATGAGACAGAAGGCAAAAAGAGCGGTAGCAAAGGCAAGGGATGTACAGCAGGTAAGAGTGATGAAAGATGTAAATGGAAATGTGCTGACAAACAAAAAGAGTGTATTAAGTGGGGCGCCATAGTGGTGTAAGTGGTTAGCATGGTCACCTCATAGCAAGAAGGTTCTGGGTTCGAGCCCAGCGGCTGGCGGGGGCCTTTCTGTGTGGAGTTTGCATGTTCTCCCTGTGTCTGCGTGGGTTTCCTCCGGGTGCTCCAGTTTCCCCCACAGTTCAAAGACATGCAGTTAGGCTAATATGGGACGGCCTTGGGCTGAGGTGCCCTTGAGCGAGGCACCTAACTCCCAACTGCTCCCCGGGTGCTGTTAGCATGGCTAACACACATAGTATGTGTGTTTTCACTGCTTCAGATGGGTGAAATGCAGAGAGGAATTTCACAGGTGTGTGATGAATAAAGTTGTGCTTTCTTTTCTTTCTTAAGAAGGTGGAAAGAGTACTTTGAGGATTTATTAAATGAGGAGAATCCAAAAGAGAAAAGGTCAGATTTGCTGGAAACAGCAAATCAGGAAGTAGAGTCGGTTAGTAAGGATGAGGTGAGGGCAGCCATGAAGAGAATGAAGACTGGGAAAGCAGTCGGACCAGATGGTATCCCGATGGAGGCTTGGAGATGTTTGGGTGAGACCGCTGTGGAGTTCCTAACGAGATTTTTGAACAAGATCTTAGAGAATGAGAAAATGCCAAATGAATGGAGAAAGAGTGTGCTAGTCCCAATATACAAGAATAAGGAAGGTGTACAGAGCTGCAGTAATTACAGAGGAATAAAATTGATGAGCCACACCATGAAGTTATGAGAAAAGGTATTGGAGGCGAAATTGAGAAGACAGGTAACAATCTGTGAACAGCAGTACGGGTTTATGCCAAGGAAGGGCACGTCGGATGCAGTTTTTTGCTTTAAGAATGTTAATGGAGAAGTACAGGGAAGGCCAGAGAAAGCTACATTGTGTGTTTGTAGACCTGGAGAAGGCATACGATGGAGTGCTGAGAGATTGGTTATGGTATTATATGAGAAAGTGTGGAGTGAATGAGAAGTATATTAGAGTGGTGCAAGACATGTATGAGAACAGTGAAACAGCAGTGAGGTGTGCAGTTGGAACAGCTGAATGGTTCGAGGTGAAGGTGGGACTTCATCAAGGATCTGCTTTGAGTCCTTTCTTGTTTGCCATAGTGATGCAGGGGCGTAGCACCAAATTCTGGGCCCTGTGCACAAGCAGTGGCCATGGGCAAAAAAAAAAAAACTCAGCAGTTAACAATGCTGAAAGTATCTAACAACAAGGGCGTACTACCAGTCCGGTCAGTTATGTAGCCACACATTAATCTAACAACTCTTAAATGAATAAAAAAAAAACCTAATCACACAATACTTCCCTGAATCTTTGTTTTATTTGCAGAATGATTAAAAGTTGTAACAGTAAATGCCACCAAAGGTCGCCAAACATAATAGGCCTGCATGAAAATTGAGCACCTTTGCACTGGGCTGAAGAGAACAGATTTTTGTCAAGTAGCTTATTTATTACATAAAAGAAAATATATTCATTTGCATCATAAACTATGTGGCATTTTATTTTTCTTATGGATGTGACAAACATGTAAACTTTTAGTCTCTTATTCTAATTAGGCTATAGCCAAACATAGCCTTCAGTAAAACACAGAGCATGACTTTAGTGTTGCTTAACACATTACAGTAAAAATAGCTAAAATTATGTGCTTTCATTTTAAACTAAAGGCTCACCTTGTCTCAGATCCCCAGTATGAGAGGATGAGGGGTCTGCTGCTGCATCCCCCTCTGTGACAGTCTCTGAAACTGAGTGCCATGCGGTTCACAAGTTAGCTTTGCTACTAATTTGACAGCCTACCCTTATGAACCTATGACATTGAGACTAAATTAGGCTATTAGCCTCATTATGTTATGGCCCAATAATAAATATTAATTTAATTTTTGATTAGTATACTATTGCAATGCAAACAAAAAAGGCATCATGTTATTTCTAATTTTGTGTTGTGCAGTTTTTAGCACTGACAACCACGGGTGTTCATTTACTGTAGGCTATTTGCTTTCACATTTGGGCTCACCTTTCTTGGGAAAGAAGTTTGTGAGCAGTTGCTTTCCCTCATTTCTTTTCTTGTCTCTTTCCTGCCTCTCTTTTCGTTTCTGAAAACCGGATTTTGTTTTCTTGTGCATCATCTTCCATAGCACAGATTGCCTACAATGCGCAGTGCTGCTTCAGCAGAATGAACGCTACGTTAAAGGTGTCATTGCATCGTTTTTTCATTAATTGTGCAGTGGTCTCTAGTATGAATGAATGCCCTGTGAGCCAGTTTTGGTGAAAAAAATGCTGTGGTGCTCCTGTTTCAGGCTGTTCTAGTTTGGTGGAGAAGTGGGTGAGGAGAGAACGACAGGATTTCAGCTCTTACTCATGAATATTCATGAAATGTAAACATATCGCTTCTGATTGGTTAACAGCACTGTGACGCTCCCTCCAGTGGGTTATGGGCGAGGCTATGACAACTAATTTTTGAAGTGACATAAGTTCGTAGGGCTTTTTCTGATTCTCTCGTTTTTCCGTCTATTTTCTTTCATAGGCTAATACAGGGAATGGGGGTACGAGAACATTTTCACGTGTAACATGCATATGCAACTCAGAGTGACCTATGGTATTTCAAAAAGAGCAAGTATTAAACGGTTTGTTGTGGAATGACACCTTTAATTGCGCCTCGTTAAAAAGCCTGGTGAAAGCGGACTAAACCATTTAGTGCAAAGGGTGGGGGGGCCTGTCCCCAGGCACTATCAGTGTTGCCAGATTGGGCGGTTTCCCGCCCAATTGAGCGGTTTTGAATTCTACTTTGCAGGCAAAAAATGGCTTGGGCTGGTTGACAAAAATTGGGCGGGTTTGACGTTAGTTCGGCGGGTTTTTATCAGATGTTTATAAATATTTCGCACGAACGTTCTGTGTGAGAATGCAGCCAGAGACACTTATATAGCCTTAGAAGGACTTTGATGCAGCACATTCTATGTACTATCTACGTCCACTAGTCTACATCCAATCCAATCCATATTAAACACTTCTGTGACCCAATCAGAGATCGTGGGCATCACACGACACAGAGTGCAGTTAGTGAACGACGGCTAGTCAAGATGCCAAAGTGGGCAAGATACAAAAAAAAGTACAGAAAGGAGTGGGAAAATGACCCAGATTTAAAGTTATGGATAGTTTCATCGAATGACGGAGAGAAGGCACACTGCAAAGTTTGCAACACCGACATAAGAGCTCACCTCAAGGACTTGAAAGACCACGCTGCAACTAAAAAGCACAAGATGAAGTGCCAGCCAACGGTCAGAACTTTTACGGTGAGGAGAGCTAACACGACTGATATCGGTGATGACCAGAAACGTCGTGAACTACGGATAGCAACATACGTTGCTTGCCACACTTCGATTAATGCATCCAGCCAGAGCAGTGATCCTGGGATTGAGATGCTGGCCTCTTCTGCCCCTCGGACCTGCTTGATCCATCCTGGTGCCCTGTGTCTGGTCGGAGTTTTATCGCCCCACTCCTGTGAAGGACGGCCCCATGAGGACAGTTGAGGGATATACCTGTTAAAACTGTTAATATTATAGTCAGGCTGTCTGTTGTTGCTCAAATGAGGATGGGTTCCCTTTTGAGTCTGGTTCCTCTCGAGGTTTCTTCCTCATGTCGTCTGAGGGAGTTTTTCCTTGCCACCGTCGCCACAGGCTTGCTCTTTGGGGATAGATTAGGGATAAAATTAGCTCATGTTTTAAGTCGTTCAAATTCTGTAAAGCTGCTTTGCGACAATGTTTATTGTTAAAAGTGCTGTACAAATAAACTTGATTTGATTTGATTTGATTAATGCTGTGGATGAGTTATCTGACATACTGCAGGATGTTAGATAACTGTAAGACTAATATGAATGTGTGTAATGTAGTGCAGAAACTGAACTCATAAACTAGTTTCTTTATACAGGTAGGTGTTCTCCTGCACTGCCTTTTGGCATGCAGCACCTCCACCGGTGCCTTGTTTGCTAGCTGCAGGGTCGTCAGCTGGGGACCACCGTTCATAGATGTTTCGCCCCTTACCCCAGAACATCTCCTGGTGGCGGGGCAGTGAACAGGGACGTCTTCCTGCCACCCCCTGCAGCTAGCATTCTTAAATCGTGCCTGCTCCCCACGCTACATCCCTCCGTCTCAGCCAGAGCCAAAAACTTGCCTTCTCTGCCTCCTCAGATAGCCCCCTGATGGCCCTCTGCAAACTGGTGCCACGCAGGCCTAAGTCTCTCAGCAGCCGGGTTGTCAAGTCTGCCACAAAGCCTCTTACCCCTACCTCCACAGGGTATAGCCTCGTACTCCATCCGGCTTCCCTGCACTCTACCAGTAGGTCAAAGTACTTTGCCCTCTTCCTCTCGTGGGCAGCTGCCAACCCCTCTTCCCATGGCACAGTCAACTCTACCAACAGTGCTTTTCTCTCCACTGTGGTCCATAATACCATGTCAGGTCGCAGGGAGGTGCTGCAGATCTCTTGGGGAAATTGAAGTTGCCTACCCACGTCCACTGCCAGCCTCCACTCTGCACCTTGATTGAGGAGCTTTGATGGTAGTATCCTTCCTAATCCGGCTGGCAGTTCTCCCTGCCTGAGGAAGTGGATGCGATGTTGGGCTCCCGCTGTCTCTTCTCTGCTCGCCTCACGCCTTGCTGTTTCCACGATCTCGGCCAGCTTTCGGAGGATCTGATCGTGACGCCATCTCAACCTCCCCTGTGTCAGAGCTGTCCTGCATCCTGACAGGACATGTTGTAATGAAGTGTTGTTGGTACCGCATAGGTCACAGGCTTGTTCTGTCCCCAGCCACTGATGTAAGTTACGAGGGCAGGGTAAGGTGTCATACGTTGCTCAGATTAGGAAACTGAGGCGGGCCTGTGGAGTCTTCCAGAGATCCGCCCAGCTGACAGTTTTTCTCGTCATCCCCTCCCATGTTGTCCAACGGCCCTGCTGGCCCTGAGCAATGGCTTTGACTTTGAGCTCCTCCTGCTCCATCCTGGCCATCTCAGCAGCCACCAGGTCCTTCCTCTCCTTCTTACTTGCTCTGGACCACACATGGGGTGGCTCCCTCCATCCAAGGCCTGCCCTCCCTAGCTGGACCATGCCAACCACTTCCTGGTGTTGTATCCTGCTTACTACCCTCTGCACCTCCTCCTCCACCTTCCACTTCCTCCCAGTCTTAACCCGTGCCCACTGGTCCTTCACCGCTGCATCGGAAGACTCCCTCAACTCCATTACAAGCCTTGCCTTCTCCTGCCTATACCCAAGGGTGATGGACTTCAGGGGCAGTTGGAGTGCATTCCATCCATACAGGCCTGTTGCTGAAAAGCACTTTGGGAGCCCCAGCCATTTACGGATGAAGGCATTGGCTTTTGTCTCCATCCGAGTTACAGCTGAGGAGGTGACCTCACAGAGCTTCAGCGGCCACATTACTCTTGGGTACAAAGTAAAGTGGTAACACCACACCTTGTACTTTCCGGGCAACTGGCTGGCGTCGATCTTCTCCAGGCCTGCTGATAGCTGCTGCAGAATGGTCCTCCCCATCGACTTGTCTGAGAGACTGGATGTATATTGTCTTCCCAGACTGCGGATTGGCTGGTCAGCAATGAGGGGGATGTTTTCTCCTCCTATGGTGAACACAGCCCTGTCATTACGTTCTCCCTTGCGCATAGAGAGGCTCCTAGACTTGCCCGGTTTAAACTTCATTCTGGCCCAGCTAATCAGCTCATCCAATCGTCTGAGCAGCCTTGACATGCATGGAGCCGTTTGTAGAAGGCATGTGATGTCGTCCATGTAACTTCGTAATGGGGGAAGCCGTCGGCCCTGCGGCAGTCTGACTCCCCCCACCACCTGCCTTGCTCCTGTTAGAATGACCTCAAATGCAGCCACAAAGAGGATGGGGGAGATGGAACACCCCATAGCAATGCCTACCTCCAGTTGCTGCCACTTGGTGGTAAAGTTTTGCAGTCTGAAGCACATGTGCATATCCTGAAAGTAGCTTGCTATCATGGCCTTGATGTTAGTGGGGATATAGAAGAAGTCCAATGCAAATGCAATGAGTTGGTGGGGCACTGAGCCATATGCATTCGCTATGTCTAGCCACACTACATGCAGGTCCTTCTTCTCCCTCTTTGCTGTCTGGATTTGATCCCATATCATTGAGGCGTGTTCCACACACCCTGGGAAACCGGGAATCCCTGCCTTCTGACAGCTGGTGTCTATATATCCATTGGCCATGAGGTATGCGGTCATTCTTCTCGCCATTACTGAAAAGAAGATCTTCCCCTCAACATTCAGCAAGGCTATACTTCTAAACTGATCGAGGGTTCTAGAGTTTTTCTCTTTAGGAATTGGGACTGCTACCACCCTCTGCCACTCAGCGGGGATGGTCTGTTTAGTCCAGGCAGTTTTCATCAGTGTCCACAGGAGTTTCAGCACTTGTGGGCAGTTCTTATAAAGTTTATATGGGACTCCATTTGGCCCTGGTGCTGATGATGACCTTGCCTTGTGGACAACTTGCCTTACTTCGCTGAGTTTAGGGGGAGACACATCGAATTCTGTTGTTGGTTCAGCTGGCTTGGGCACATAGCCTGGCGAGCTCAGCTGTTCACTCCTGGCTGGGTCGCTATACTGGGCCTGGATGTGTTTCTCTAGGTCCTCCTTGGATACCTCCAACACTCCACTGGTTTTTTCCTCCAGAAGGCCTCATGCATGCCGGAATGGATTCTTGAAGAAGTTCGCCCTCTCCTTCTCCTTCCTTTTCCTCCGTCGTCGGATGCGCTCGGCCCTTCGTAGGGCAGCCAGCTTTCTTCTGATGTCTCTCCAGAGGGCCTTTAGACCCTCTTTCTCTGCATCTTCTGCTTTCCTCCAGTGCTTCCGGAGACGCGTTCTATCCACCACCAGGTCCTCGATTTCCTTCTCCCTCCTTCCCTTGGCCCTTTTGCCAGCTTTCTGGCTGACAACTTCGCTAAGCCTGCTGTTACATTCTTCATACAAAATCTCGCCAAACAGGTTCAGCCTTGATTCTACTGATCCACGCAGAGCATTCTGGAGCAGTCCACTCAGATGTTTATCCAGCCTTCTCCACTCCTCCGTCTCATTGGACTTTGGCCATTTGATTCTGTTCCTCTGCACTAAGGTTTTCAGGCTTCTGGTTTGTGGGGATGGCCTTGTTCCTGGGTTGCTTGGGGGTGCTGATGGGATGGCTTCTTGGGGATCGTGACATTCCCTCTCTTCCTCCTCCCTCCTCTCGTCCTGTTCTTCCTCTACGACACTGGGCCCGACGGCACTGTGGTTTTCAACCTGGCCTTGGATCCCACTTGTCTGACCTGCCTGAGCAGTGCAACGTCGCTTGAGGCTCTCTCCACACTTTTTCTTCCCCATATGGATATGAAGACCCCTAAGTGTTGTCATTCTTTCCCATCCGCACCCGCACTTTCTAAGAATCTTAGTCTCGTTAGTCATCATACTAATGTCCGAAACCGTGTGATCCGTCCTGGTAGGCCCTTCTTCCATCCTGCCTCTCGGAGGGCCTTCGGGCTGTTTCTTCTTTCTTATTTTTGTGGTTTGATTTAAATAAGAATGACGCAATCCATTCTCCATTTTCTCTTCTCATGTTACATTCAGCCATGCATCGTTGCCTAACTTTTTTTTTTAATTGAAGTATATAAAACAGGTACAATCTAACAAATCCACAAAAATCAGGACAACAGATGAAGAAAATACATGGATGTAGACAAAAATAAATTAAGTAGAATAACTAGGACTATAAAATTAATAAAATAAGCAGGATAAATAAAAAGATAAATAAATAAAAGACAAATAAAAATAAATAACCTCAGCAATGCAGATGTCAGATATGCATCGTAGCCTAACATAGCCTACATAATATTATGCATGTGCGTCACCTACTGGTGCATGTAGGATTCAGAACACAGCAGATGATTGCAAAGGTATAATCTGATTCAACCATACGTAGCCTAGTACCAGACAGCAGATTTTTCACCTCCAGCACTGATGGTCTCATGTTGCCATTTAGAAGTTGTTTGCATTGTTGTTCGATTTACAAATAGTATACTGGTCTTTAGCTGCATATTTTTACTTTACAAGATAGGCATCAAGTGCATTTTACATTTTGGGCAGTTTTAAGTGCATTTTGGCGGGTTTTGAACATATTTTGGGCTGGAAAACGTCAGCAGTATCTGACAACACTGGACACTATATGTAGGCTAGGACACACAATTCAATCCATTAATCAAACGATTTATTTACCCAAAACATTACATTTACATTAGTTAGCAACATATATTGTGATCTTTAAATGGTATTGATATTTAAAGGAAAATAAAATTACAGACTCCTCAAGGGCCCTCCCCCCACTTGGGGCCCTGGTAACTCAGTCCCCCTTTTCCCCCCCACTACCAGTGATGGATAGCTTGACGGACGAAGTGAGGCAAGAGTCACCATGGAACATGATGTTTGCAGATATTGTGATATGGTGAAAGTAGAAAGGAGGTTGAGTTGGGTTTGGAGAGATGGAGGTATGCTTTGGAACGAAGAGGAATGAAGGTGAGCAGTAGCAAAACAGAATACATGTGCATCAATGAGAATGGGGATGAGAGTGTAGTGAAGATGCAAGGAGTAGACAGAAAGAAAGTTGGTGATTTCAAGTACCTGGGGTCAACTGTGCAGGAAAATGGGGTCTGCGACAGTGAGGTCGAGAGTGCAGACAGGGTGGAGCAGTTGGAGAAGGATTTTGGGAGTCATTTGTGATAGGAAAGTCCCAGCAAAAGTGAAAGGTAAGATGTATAGGACAGTAGTGAGACCAGCTGTGGTGTATGTATTGGAGACAGTACCCTTAACGAAGAGACAGGAGGCAAAGTTGGAGGTGGCGGAGTTGAGGATGTTAGGGTTTGTGATGGGAGTGACAAGGTTGGACAGGATAAGGAACGAGCACATCAGAGGGACAGCACATGTGGAGAGCTTGGGAATGAAGCTAAGAGAGATGAGACTGAGGTGGTATGGGCACATCCTGAGAAGAGATGCAGAGCATTTTGGAAGGAGAATGTTGAGGATGGAGCTGCCAGGCACACGAAAACGAGGAAGCCCAAAGAGGAGATACATGGATGTGGTGAGAGAGGACATGAAAGTAGCAGGTGTGGTAGAGAAGGATGCGGAAGACAGGGAGCAATGGAGATGAAAGATCCACTGTGGCGACCCCTGATCGGGAGCAACCAGAAGAAGAAGAGGAAGGAGAAGAAGAAGAAGATTCACTTAAAAAAAAAATCAGTGTGTGCTTCAGGGTTTCCAAAGGGGGGGGGGGGGGGGGGGGGGCTTGCACAAAGAACACTAATCTTTTAATCTGCAGAATTTTATTAATGAACTGGAATAAAACATCAATGCTAACTGATCTGATTCACTCTTACAGAGCACTCAAGTGGGAGGATCTTTATGGAACCATTAACACATAGGAAAGGCAGTAATGTATCAGTAAATGTGTGTGTAAGTGTGTGTTAGTGAGAAGGTCGGAGAATGACAGTTTTCCTCTGTCCCAGTCCAGCTTCACTCTGATCCTCTGGAGTTTCTGTGCTACTGAGAGCTGAGTGAATGGATGAGGTGTAGAAACTGTGAAATATTTACAGTATCATCATAATACCCCACACACCAGATTCCACTTCTGGAGGTGATCGCCCCCTTCCTCTGAGCAGATTCTGTCATCACACCCACAATCCACCATGTGCAGTCTCCAACTTCAACATCCCAGTAGTGTGTCCCTGAGTTAAAGCCCTCAGATCCCAGGATACACGGATATTTATGACCAAATCTCTCTGGATTATCACTGCGTCTCACACTTTTCAGATCATCAGATACAATGAGTCCAGGATGAACAGTGTCGGGGTCCAGAGTTACAGGTGCTGAAAACATACACACACTTTGGTCCAGGTGAGCTAAAAATTAAAATTGCTCTCACATTTCTTAGTATCAAAAGGCACATATACATTTCTTAATCAACACATATACCAACTTTCAAGACCATACCACTCATAATTTTCAAGTTCTGCTCCGGAAACAAAACCTACCCCGAAGACTAGGTCTGAAATTGTTTCCATGGAAACATGAAAAATTTAAATTTCTCAAATTTCTTAGTATCAAAAAGCACATCGACATCACCTTGTTAACATGTATACCAAGTATCAAATCCATATCATGAATAGTTTTGGATATATGCTCCAGAAAGGAATATTGCTCTGAGAAACTAAATCAAAATCTATTTTTTATGTAAACATTTGAAAAATACTCTTTTTCAAAAACCCAAAATGGCAAAAGGCACCAGTTCACATGTTGCTTGATATTTATACAAAGCATCATGAAGATATCTTCAGTAGTTTTAAAGATATGGCCCAGAAATGAAAACGTGATCGGATAGACAGCCGGACAGCCGGAACCCGTTTCTGTATCCCCCACCAAACTACATTTGGGCGGGGTAAAAAAATATATATATATATTCATGTTCAACACACAGACACACAATGAGTTAGGTGTTTTACTGTATTGGACGGTGTACTGCATCTTCTCCCAGACACTGAACTGCAGGTTGGCCAGATGTTTTGCCACATGGATCAGTGCTCCTGAAAGCTCCTCTGGATGCTGCAGTGTGCTCTGGGCTCTGCAAAAACATTCAGGAGTCAGTGTTGCTGTGGGTTTGGATTCAGAAACACAGAGAATGAGAGAGACAGGAAGCACATCACTCACCTTTTCACTGTGTCCTTGCAGTTCTGTCGAACAAACATCAGTGGATATGATTTACATTTTTACACCACTGAAATGTGACGTTTCTGATGATGGAAAGAAGTTTTACTTTCTCACAGTATAAAAACTGAATAAATGACCCTCACTTCTAAGAATGAGACGTCTTCAGCTCTATACAGCAACATGAACTGTATGAACACACAATGCTGGTACAGCGATAGAAAAATGTCAGTTTACCCAAAACCTGACTCAACAAAACAGTTCCATTCTCAAGAAGGAATGAAATCAGCTTCATCCTCATGTAGGGACATGCCCACATTTAAAAAAAAAACTCTTCCGATCTGGCGATTTTGAAAAAAAAAATCCTTAAATATTTTTCCCCAGAATTTAAGTTGAATAAATAATACTATATATTATATAGACACGAGTGCTTTACTGGGAAATACGCCACTCGTATTTTTCATATGTGCTCCATCCAGGACATGGAGAACCAAAACCGTGACATAAATCTCTATATGTGACTTGTGAGGAAATCGATTAATTGTTTTGATAAATTTGGGTACTTGTTGTTTGTGAATGTGTCTATATAATAAAAAACCTCAAAGATGTAAAGTTTCTCTTCTCATGTTGAAAAACTTGCATGTTTCATACGAACTACATCATGGATCTGAGTGATATATTTAAATATCATTGGCTGGTGTTGAGTGGTATATCAGATATATTCCATTCAGCGAGCATGATATTGAATGACTCGAAGATGAGTTAGCTGAATGGAATATATTTGATATACTACAAAAAAAAGCCATTATTATTATTATTATTATTATTATTATTATTATTATTATTATTATTATTATACATTCATTTCGGTGTTCAACATGTCTTTCAAAATTCTTTCAAAATCTTCCGTATTTAAAAAAGCAAACCTGGCGGCCATGTTTGTTGACAAATCTTCACAGTCGCTCGCTCGCGTGGAAGTTTTATGTCTCTGACGTGTGACGTCATGTTGTCTTGACAACCTTGCAACATCATAGACCATATTCAACGCTCATTCTCCACTGGGTAGAGGGGTGTAATACATGTAGGCTAAGTGATATAATAACAATATTGCATGCTATCAAAATGAGAACTTTGTGATTTTGAGTTGGTTCACTCTGCAGACCAAACTCGGCTTTTATTATTTGATTTAATAAAAGTCTAAACTTTTCTGTAACCTCTATCGATTACGTTCATTATGTCTTATATTAAATATAGTTAGTTTTTTTTTTTTTTTTTCTTTTTTATCAGACATCTAATTTTTGGGTTTGTTTACCTGACATGTTTCGACGTACAACTTCCGTCTTCCTCAGAGTGTCACCGGATGTTAATTGGTGACGCATCTTTTATCAGCTGCTGTTTCTGAAGGCGTGGCCTTCCTGTCTGGATTGACAGGTCGGTCACGCCTTATACTGTCCGTTCGTCCCCTGCAAGATGTGACTCCAGGTATGGGAGAGCATGTATGCTCCCTCATCCCGGTTGATGGTCCTCGGGCTTCGCTTACGGATCTCTATGGCCTCCCTGATCCAGCGCTGATGTTTGTTATCTTCAGAAACAGCAGCTGATAAAAGATGCGTCACCAATTAACATCCGGTGACACTCTGAGGAAGACGGAAGTTGTACGTCGAAACATGTCAGGTAAACAAACCCAAAAATTAGATGTCTGATAAAAAAGAAAAAAAAAAAAAAAAAAAAAAACTAACTATATTTTCTGTAACCTCTTGGACTTTGAATCATTTTTGCTCAGAGAGTTTAGGTTTTGAGAGTTTCCATGACGGGTGGCATGGTGGTGTCGTGGTTAGCACTGTTCCCTCACAGCAAGGAAGGTCCTGGGTTTGAGCCCAGCAGCCGATGGGGGGCCTTTCTGTGTGGAGTTTGCATGTTCGCCCCGTGTCTGTGTGGGTTTCTGCTGGGTGCTCCGGTTTCCCCCACAGTCCAAAGACATGCAGGTTAGGCTAATTGGTGGCTCTAAATTGACTGTAGGTGTGAATGGTTGTCTCTCTCTATGTGTCAGCCCCAGTGGCATGCACAGATAGACACGAGGTGGTGCTCAAGCACCTGCCCCTCTGCCCTCTGTCCAAAAAAGTGCTCTTTTGAATTTTTTTTTTTTACAGTTTACTGAGGCCAATGTCAACATGATCTTTTAGAAAAGCCGCGGCATTAAAAGCATGTGTGAAAATAATGTCCCGATGTGTGCCCCCTCCGCACACACACCGGACCTCTGTCTATCTTGCTCTGTCACGTGAACAAGCATGCAGTGCATTCAATGTGAGGTTGCAGCAGCATAGCGTCCTGGAAGCCACGGCCTTGTCGTAGCGCAGACAACACATCGGGCAGTTAGTCAGCTCTTCCCCTGCCCCACCAGCCAGGTAACACATGAATCGAGTGAAAATGTATTGTTTGCCCTCTAAGCCCAAGCTGTAATTATTTTGTCGTGAAGTAACCCGTTGCATACAGAAACAACTGCACACAAGTATTATATTTTTTGCTAGACCATTTTCAGATTTAGGAAAACAAAAATTTCTTTTTCTATTTTGTTCAACTAGAGATTCCTGGCAAAGTCAAAAAGCCTTGATGTAATAAATTAACATTAAGTGGTTGTTTTACACCTTTAAAAACTAAAACGGGTCAGTGGCGACCCGAACACAAGAGGAGGGTTAAATCTCAGACTTTTGTAATAAGGTGTTCCACATGCGCAAAAAAGTGCCCTTTTTTCCCCCCAGAGCACTTGCCCCCCAAAATGTCTGTGCACGCCACTGGTCAGCCCTACGGTGATCTGGCGAATTGTGTACCCCGCTTCTCGCCCACAGTCAGCTGGGATAGGCTCCAGCTTGCCCACGACCCTGTATAGGATAAGCAGCTACAGATAATGGATTGCTGGATGGAGTTTCCACGACACACAGACCTTACAGACCGTTTGCACTTACATCATGAATCTCCCGTGATGCTCTCCGATTTTGTTGTGTCCACCATCTTTGTGGTATAACATCCATGGCAACCGAGGAGAGTTGAGTAATAGTGACAAGGTCAGATACAGGGAAAAGATAAAAGAATGTTCAGGGATGGATCCGTACAGCAATGTTGTAGAGTATGAAGACGATGTACGGATGTCGCCGAGTGTGAATTACACAGACATTGTGAATTACCAGGTGTTAACTACTAGCTTCGTCACTGGTACCAACTGACGTACACTATCATTTACTGTTTTGCGCAAGTTTACTGTAAAGCTCTAGTAGGTTCCTGATGTGGGCAAATGTTACACAAAACACAAACAAAAAAAAAAACCCTTGATGTCTTCGAAGGCAACATTGTACCGAGCTCAACGACCTACATTTTACTGGGGCTTTGTGCTGTGCATTTGTAACGGCACTATGAATTGGAGTAGCGCTTACATGTATATCACTTACAGTATGTCGCATCTTTATATATAGTTTGTCTATGGTTCACATAAACGGTAGAAATATAAACTTACCCTTTACGAAAGGATCTGCACATACTTGTACATATTGGTATCTGGTCTCTTTTTTTGTCCGATCGATTCAGATTTGCAAGCCACTGTCTCTGTCGTCTACGGGTTAGATCTTCCATTTGGGGTCCTTCTCGCGTTTTAACTAAACAATCTGACTCCAGCCTCAGCAGAATTGTTCAGGCAGCCGATAACTGAGCAAATTTGTGGCATTTCATATAAAAGGAGAACTGAAGGCAAATTTTTTATTCTCAAAATTTTATTTATCTCATTTTATTCAATAAAGGAATACATTTTTGATCGCTATTTTGTCACTGCTATAGCAAGTTATGAGTGTTTGAAATATGCTATGGAATATATCAGTCCATATGTCAAAGCGATGGCTGTAAACGAGATGCATTGAGACCTGTGCGAGATATTGTAGGACGGAAGTAAAACGTTCAGCGGAAATCAAACCCTGTGTCCGAAATCGCTCACTCATTCACTACTCCCTATCTAGGGAATTACTATGAAGAGGACTATATAGTGGGCAGCACGGTGGTGTAGTGGTTAACGCTGTCGCCTCACAGCAAGAAGGTCTGGGTTCGAGCCCCGTGGCTGGTGAGGGCCTTTCTGTGCGGAGTTTGCATGTTCTCCCCGTGTCCACGTGGGTTTCCTCTGGGTGCTCCGGTTTCCCCTACAGTCCAAAGACATGCAGGTTAGGTTAACTGGTGACTCTAAATTGACCGTAGGTGTGAATGTGAATGGTTGTCTGTGTCTATGTGTCAGCCTTGTGATGACCTAGCGACTTGTCCAGGGTGTACCCCGCCTTTCGCCCGTAGTCAGCTGAGATAGGCTCCAGCTTGCCTGCGACCCTGTAGAACAGGATAAAGCGGCTAGAGATAATGAGATGAGATGAGATAAGATGAGATGAGGACTATAGTGAGTTCATTGGTAAAATGAAAAAATGCTTTTGGACACTAGTCCGTCGTGCTGGTATTTACATCATTACTGTCGCACAGTTAAAACGTGCCAAATCAGTCGGCTGGTGGGTTTTCAAAATAATAAACACATGCAAGTATTTTTGTGATAAATCCATATTATACTGAGCGTATTTCCCACATTAATCAATACAAAGTACCTGCAACTTGCAGTTCTTTTAAATCAAGGCTGATTCCTTTCTTCTTTGCCGCTACCTTTTATTAAATCAAATTTGAAACTTTAATTTGACTTCTTTCAGCATGACTACAATGCATGATGGGATATGTTGCTTGGGTTAGTGACCATCGGTTGTACACTACTTTTCATGATGCATTGTGGGATACTTTGAGTGGAATATATAGGGTGTAAATAATCCTCACTAAGGTTTTGGACAACACTACAAAATGGCGTCCCCACAATATAGTGCCCTATATAGTGAGTAGGGAGCGATTTCAGTCACAGTGTAAGTGACCAACATCTGCCAACGTTGCCAAAAGACACGCGCCCTTGTTCGAATGCTGATGTAATCAAGCTGGACATTTTGTTTGTTTTGATAGCAATCAGGAAAGTTTGAAAAAAGTAGGCAGTAATCGTCATTTAAATTCATTTTTGTGCAATATTTCATTTGGAAAACAGTTTTCAAAATGGCGGCACGGACACCTGGCTGACACTTCACGTTTCGAAGTCTCGCACAAGTCTCGTGAAGATCGCGCGGATAAGCGACGCCTGCCATGGACCAAAGGAACTAAATTCAACATGGCTAAAAACCGAACAGGCCAATAAGTATAATATTTAATTGCAATTAATTGCCAATATGAGTCACGACATAAGGTTACTAAAAACAAAAACGTAATTGAACAACACGTGAATTCAGAAATAAAACAAGTTTAAAAATGACTTCAGTTCTCCTTTAAATATTCAACCCAGACTCAGGCAAAGCCACATGTGGGTACATTCAGTCCGACACGCCCGCAACAAGATCAGCTGTGAGCTACTGCTCACTTACGTATCCCCCGCTCTCACTTCTATCAGAATGCAAGCAATCAAAGGAACAGCACACTGATTATGAATGTTGACTTCAACAAATAATTAACCCTGAAACAAGTAAGTAAAGAGCAGTGTTCTCCCCAGGGATTTCAAATAGCATCCCGGTAAACGGTCATTTTGAAAATAGCATTTTGCTTCTTGAAATAGCGTCAAAATCCACCCTTTACTGTATGTTTATTTCTGTAATATCTAAACAAGGGTGCTCTGAGAGCACAATATCCCCCACTACAATATATTGCAAATGAAATTGCAGTATGCGCATGACTGTCCTATAACAAAGCCTTTGGCCAAGTTTTGTGAAATTCCTCCAAAAATTGTGAGAGGAGTTGATTTCAGAAGGTGAGAACCCTTTCTGGGATGGAAGGATGGACAGACAGACGGACGGACTTCGCCACCACATAATCCCTCTTCGGGCATTTAGGTTAGTGGGGGATAAAAAAAAAACATTGGCCATTCTGTGGCTGGGAAGTGATTTGAGGGGATTCCCAAGCAAATAATGTGCATCAAATCGCTCGTTTCGTGCAGTCAAGCAGACAGAAGAAGTCTGTGTGCACATGTGCAGGTTTATCTGCTACTTCTTTTGGGTTTTACAGCAGCTAGCATCCACAGTATTGCATTACTGCCATCTACAGGTTTACCTTTGACCCTGCCCTGACAGTTCCATCATTCTGTCGCTAAACGAACTGCTGATCACACCGAGGTGTTTGCTGACAACCGATATTTGGGTCATTCCATGCCAAATCAACAAGAGGTTATGCTCGACCATCTCAGATTTCAATGAAATTTGGAGGGCTCAGAGATACTATTAAAAGAAGGTAATCCCCAAAACTTGAGCTTCCTATCACCAATAGTTTCAGAGATACAGGCATTTGAATTTTTCAATTTTTTTGTTCAAAACATCTCATCTCATTATCTCTAGCCGCTTTATCCTTCTACAGGGTCGCAGGCAAGCTGGAGCCTATCCCAGCTGACTACGGGCGAAAGGCGGGGTACACCCTGGACAAGTCGCCAGGTCATCACAGGGCTGACACATAGGCACAGACAACCATTCACACTCACACCTACGGTCAATTTAGAGTCACCAGTTAACCTAACCTGCATGTCTTTGGAGTGTGGGGGAAACCGGAGCACCCGGAGGAAACCCACGCAGACACGGGGAGAACATGCAAACTCCGCACAGAAAGGCCCTCGCCGGCCACGGGGCTCGAACCCAGACCTTCTTGCTGTGAGGCGACAGCGCTAACCACTACACCACCGTGCCGCCTGCTCAAAACATCCATATTTCAAAGTGCAATATAATCTTTATTATGCAAGATAGAAACCTAACATTTTGCACAGAGAGACTCAATGTCTTGTACTACAAGCTTCAACTTAGAATTTCAATGGTCATTGTATATTAGATGGTGATTTTAACAAGGAAATTAAAAAGACAAATTTGCATTTTTTGCATTTTTAACTCATTCTGGAAGCTTGCCTGTGGCAGTAATGCTTAAACTAAGAATGTTATTCCAATCTACACAGAAATATCTACCAATTTCAGTTTTACCAAGTCTCCACTATTCCTAGTTTGTCTGTAATAGGGTTTTGAAATTTGCCGATTTATAAAACATGCCATTTTCAGTAGCAAGAAATCCAATGTGGGATAGCAGTTAGGAACTTGTAAATTTTTTTTCAGTAATCCCCAAGACCCATATTTCATGTTTCCAAATTTTTGTTCTGTGTCTCTCAAGTATTTTTAAACTACAGGGGTTTAAAAAATCCATTTTCACCAAATTTGAATTTTTGATATATTTTCATATAACTGATATTTGTGGGTTAATAAATGCTTCAATAAGGCTCAAGTAGGTTAGGAGACATGTTTCTTCCTCAATTTTAAATAAAATTTCAATTAATGCTCAGTATTAATTATTTGTAAATTGATTTTAATCTAAGACTGTGTAACATTAGCAATCAATGACCAGCTATTGTGTACCAGTCAACAGCCAGCCTTATCAATATCAACACAGCACAATAGGTGACCTTTGATACCAGAACAGGTGGCTCATATCTTATAGTTTTAGAGTCTGTAAACTGCATACTTGTTCAGATAACATTATATTGCTTGGATTATATTAAATACATTGTAATACAGAGCACTGAGGAAATTTACCAATGTTATTAACTGAATGTGTTTCTTTGCAAGGATTGGATATTTTGAATAGTTGACTAGGGAATTTAATTGTAGTTGCTTTCAATTTGAGTTCAGTATAAATGAGTTTGTTCTTAGACATGTAGAAATGGCTGAACTTCCTCCCTGTTCTATAGGAATTGGACTAAAGAAAGATTCTGACTGCCATAAACTAACATACAACAGAAATTGTAAGTTAAGTGATTTATATGAAAAATGACTGACTTCTTTAGTTTATATATATACTGAAAAATGTGAAATGTTCATATATTATTTAGCTTATTTCAAAGTGATAATATTTTAAAACCATATTTCTGTGACAGGAACACAAGTAAAATGTTTCCTTATCTATACAAATCATTTAGTTGTATTTATCAGTCCTTAATCATCAATAAAATGGAAATAATATCAAAAATTTGAATTTGGAAAAAATGGATTTTTTAAACACCTGTAGCTCAGAAATACTTGAGAGACACAGAACAAAAACTTGGAAATATAAAATATGGGTCTAGGAGATTACTGAAAAAAATTTACAAGTTCCTAACTGCTATCCCACATTGGAATCCATGCTACTGAAAATGGCATGCTTTAGAAATCGGCGAATTTCAAAACCCTATTACAGACAAACTAGGAATAGTGGAGACTTGGTAAAACTGAAATTGGTAGATATTTCTGTGTAGATTTGAATAACATTCTTAGTTTAAGCATTACTGCCACAGGCAAGCTTCCAGAATGAATTAAAAATACAAAAAATGCTAATTTGTCTTTTTAATTTCCTTGTTAAAATCACCATCTAATATACAATGACCATTGAAATTCTAAGTTGAAGCTTGTAGTACAAAACATTGAGTATCTCTGTGCAAAATTTTAGGTTTCTATCTTGCATAATAAAGATTATATTACACTTTGAAATATGTATGTTTTGAGCAAAATGCAAAAAAATCGAAAAATTCAAATGCCTGTATCTCTGAAACAGTTGGAGATAGGAAGCTCAAATTTTGGGGATTAACTTCCTTTAATAGTATCTCTGAGCCCTCCAAATTTCATTGAAATCTGAGATGGTTGAGCATAAATTTGTCAGATATTTGTTGATTTGGCATGGAATGAACTATTTATTTGTTTGGTCCTGCGTTTCCTTTCCTTCACAACATAGCGTCTTTTCTTCTCGCTTTCTGTTACTGTACCTGCTATACCCCAAGTGCTTCAAGTGCCCTTGACTGTTTGTTTATTTGCACCAATTTACTTGTGTGTGTGTGTGTGTGTGTGTGTGTGTGTGTGTGTGTGTGTTTAGTCTATGTCTAGTTCTTATCTAGAGTGTTCATACTGTTTATATTGTTTGTTTGAGTGTTTAGTCTATGTCTAGTTCTTATCTAGTGTTTATACTGTGTATATTGTCTGTTTATGAGTGTTTAGTATTTGTCTAGTTCTTATCAAGAGTGTTTATACTGTTTATATTGTTTGTTTGAGTGTTTGGTCTTTGTCTAGTTCTTATCAAGAGTGTTTATACTGTTTATATTGTGTTTGAGTGTTTAGTCTTTGTCTAGTTCTTATCAAGAGTGTTTATACTGTTTATATTGTTTGTTTGAGTGTTTAGTCTTTGTCTAGTTCTTATCTAGAGTATTTATACTGTTTATATTGTTTGTTTGAGTGTTTAGTCTATGTCTAGTTCTTATCAAGAGTGTTTATACTGTTTATATTGTTTGTTTGAGTGTTCAGTCTTTGTCTAGTTCTTATCTAGAGTGTTTATACTGTTTATGTTTGTTTGAGTGTTTAGTCTATGTCTAGTTCTTATCTGTGTTTATACTGTTTATATTGTTTGTTTGTTATTCAATTATTCTATTTTTATTTTTTATTTATTGCATTGCCTGTTTGCACCGTGGGTCAGAGAGAACTGAAATTTCATCTGTGCTGTATGTTGAGCATGTATAGAATATTTGACAATAACGTTGACTTTACTTGACTTGACTGTAGTCGGTCTTTCACGTTTCATTCGCACACTCACATCCTCCATTTTCTCCTATTTCAAATTTCCACAATGCCTTGCAAGAATGGGGAAAGTCCACCACGTGATGCATGACATAGTATCTTGAATTGGGTCATGGTGAAGCAGGAAAATATAGCATAGAATTTAGCGCCACATGGCCCTCAGTTCATTCAGTGTTCTATTAAAAAAAAAACGAATAAAATTGGAAGTCTGTGATTTGAATTCAGTAGCTTTTGCTCCACTAACCAAAAAATAATTGGGTGTCAGGGAAAAATTCTTTTTATGACCTAAACTTGAAAAATCTGAAAGGCATTACAGCTTCAAAATTTGTGTTCCTCATAAAAATCTACTTATAGTCCTGAATTGAATTGAAAGATGGGGAAAAACCCACAGTACCTGTCCAACTAGTCCCACTCGGGAATGGTTGTGGAATCTTATGCAAGGCCCCCAAAAGTATTTGGACACTTAAAAACACCTGTCCGTCAGGTTTCCAAGTCAATCTTTAAAAGGTTTCGCAGTTTAAACACACTGATGATCTCTGTTTTTCTTCAAACATTCCACTGTCATCATGATTGTTGTCATGAGCTGTGGTGCAAATCAAGATCTCTGCTCTTACATTCAAAAAATAAATAAATATATAAATCCAGAAAGTCCATAAGACTGGCACACAAAACAGACCTTTTGGTAAAATTCAAACATGAATTGTAAGACGAAAACTGGATTGTGTTCGTACTCAATAATGGTCTCAAAAAACACACAGCACTCGTTTGTTTAGCAGAGGTAGCCGGATGGAGAAATTTGTCCATTTCTGTAGCATCTTGTTTTTCTTTTTCTCCCCCAGGGTTGATCTATTAGAACAGCCGTAAGCATCACAAACCATCAGCACTTTTGCATCGTTAGTGGTCGTTTGCAAAGAACCCATGGCTCCAGGTTAGTTTAGGCCAAAGATCATTATGTTCATGTAAATGAGTGAGCGATAATGTACAGTAAGCTGGTTATTATCATGAAATACACCCTGACAGGGTGATGCAGGAGTCCAACACAAAGCAGAGAAGGTCTTGAATCACCCTGAAGGGGTTTTGTTTTGCCATAAGAATCGGCTCACTATACATTATCCCATTTATTACACAGTTACGTACTAAAAAAACTCAACATCTGACACAAAATATTGTTTTAAAATTATTTTATTGCTTCTGGTAATGTTGTGGTCCATAACAACAGTTTGTAATAAAGAAAAAACAGACTGTAAACCAATCAGAATCAAGCATTTAACAAAGCTTTGTAATAATAATACAACCCCAATTCCAAAAAAATTGGAACACTGTGTAGTGGGAAGACATGGGACAAAAATAAAATACCTAGGCCTAAATGTTTAATTTTTATTTATTATAGACGAGACAGATCTTGTCATGTTTTAACCCATATGATACAGCAGCCAGGGATAATGGATGAGAGTTAAATATAACTTGCGGTTAAATGACGGTAGAGAACATTGAGAAAATTGTTGCTTTTAACACCTTTAATGACTGACTCTCTCACCTGCCTCTCTCTCTTCCACATCCTCTCAGTGATCACTTACACACACATTAAACTGAACACATCCCTGATACTAATCATGTAAATAACAACAACCACTGCACACATCTGTACAAATATATAACTGTGCACATCATGAACATATAACTGTTAATAATAAACATTACACAGATTACAGATATATTTATTTGTGCATATTTTAATTGTCCCATTATGCAGAATAACAGTGTTTAATATCAGAATGAACAAAGTGAATTTATTTCACTCAGAATTGATTTGAACTTGTGAATCATCACCTAATGCAGCATTAACATACAAATCCATCTGATCTTTACAAAACCACAAACTGCTGGTGGAGGGCTTGAAATCTCCTCCACTGCACAGTTACAGACACACACACACACACACACACACATTTAATCCAAGATTCACAGCAAATGCAAACAAGTACAAATACAGTAAAGACATATTTATTGAGAATAAACTAAGAAACAAATTCTCAGTTTATTTAAACTATTTAAAACATAAATAAAATAAAATTCTTTTCAGCTCATTCTGCATTTAAACACACTTGTGATTTTAATTAAACGCTAAGTCATTATTTTGAGTTAATACCTTGTTATTTCAAGACAGTGTGTCATTATTTCACTTATTATTTTGACTTCCTCTTGCTTTCAAAATATATCATAATATATTTTAAGATATCTTATTATTTGAGTTAATTCATTATTTCAAGATATTCTGTCAATATTTTGAGCTGATTCACTTGAAAAAAAAATCACAGTGTGCGCTTCAGGGTTTCCAAAAGGGGGGAAAAAAAGACTTACACAAAGAACACTAATCTTTTAATCTGCAGTATTTTATTAATGAACTGGAATAAAACAACATCAATGCTAACTGATCTGATTCACTCTTACAGAGCACTCAAGTGGGAGGATCTTTATGGAACCAAAAACATATAGGAATGGCAGTAATTTATCAGTAAATGTGTGTGTGAAAGTGTGTAAGTGTGTGTTAGTGAGAGGGTCGGAGAATGACAGTTTTCCTCTGTCCCAGTCCAGCTTCACTCTGATCCTCTGGAGTTTCTGTGCTACTGAGAGCTGAGTACCTGGATGTGGTGTAGAACCTGCGAAATAGTCACCATCATACCCCACATGCCAGATTCCACTTCTGGAGAATATCCCCCCCTTTGACAATAAGATTGAGAAGATTCTGTCATCACACCCACAATCCACCATGTACAGTCTCCAACTTCCACATCCCAGCAGTGTGTCCCTGAGTTAAAGCCCTCAGATCCCAGGATACACCAATATTCATCAAATCTCTCTGGATTATCAGGAAGTTTCTGTTTCTCATCACTGCGTCTCACACTTTTCAGATCATCAGATACAATGAGTTCAGGATGAGCAGTGTTGGGGTCCAGAGTTACAGGTGCTGAAAACACACACACACACACACACACACACACACACACACACACACACACACACACACACACAGAATTAAGAGTCTTACTGCATAGGTGTAGAATTGGGTATGGACGGTATGGGCGTGTCCCAACTGACATTTCTGATTGAAGAAAAAAAAATCGCGGTACACAAATGGTTCCTGTAGGTTTCCAATGGGCGAAACAGCATGCAAAATTCGCTCATTATTCGCTCTCAAACATTTTCACATAATAAGCAAAACAGCCTCCGCCTTCTGGATCAGAAATGTTTGGTTCCTCCCGCCTCTCTTTTGAAAATGTCCCATACCGAGAACACACATCCGCTGAACTGATTGGTTCTCGAGGGGCTTCATTTGAAAGCGGGGGCAAAAACTTTTCTCTGTAGAACCCTGTCACTCCCTCCTCCCCCTCCCCCCTCCGCTCTGGGCTCAAGATGACAACAGAAGGGCAATAATATAACAACAACCAATCAGAATTCAGATACAACAACCAATCAGAATTCAGATACAACAACCAATCAGAATTCAGATACATTCTGTTGCCAAGTAAAATTGTAACCTTTCAACATATCAAAAAGGTTCTCGAGCCCTCGTCCTGTTTTACCGTTAGATCAATCACATATCAGCTTAAACTAGCATTCTAAAACTAGTGAAAGATCCCACAGAAGAGAGCCGACTCCCCCTGCCAGCCTCATGGAACGCAGTGTTTAAGGCTCCGGATATGTTTTACTTCCATTTATGAGGGAAAGGAACATACACCCTCCCGACAGTCAATGCGTTATTCGCTTGTAAAACACATTTGCAAATTGGTAGAATGAGTTAACAGGCCTAGAAATTCATATATTTCTTCACCAGCCAGCCGGACGAGTTCCCTTCCAAAGTAACTCGCCAAACAGAAAATCAACTCGCCAAAATTTGTTCATGTATGAATTTTACTTCTGTCAAAAATAACACAAAAGAGTGTAGTTACCATTGTTCATGACTAATGTGCATTTATTTCAAGACCCGAGTATTTTGATACTGTTGTTAAATACATAAATGAGAACAACACAGAGCATCATAATATAATATCAACAAATAATAATATATTGGAAAACTTGGCGTATAAGTATTGAAAACAAATATACTTACTTTCATGACTCATCTCATCTCCTCTAGCCGCTTTATCCTGCTCTACAGGGTCGCAGGCAAGCTGGAGTCTATCCCAGCTGACTACGGGCGAAAGGCGGGGTACACCCTGGACAAGTCACCAGGTCATCACAGGGCTGACACATAGACACAGACAACCATTCACACTCATATTCACACCTACGGTCAATTTAGAGTCACCAGTTCAGGGGCGGTCCTGGGGGCAGGCCGCCCGGGCAGCTGCCCGGGGCGGCATCGCGGGGGGGCGAAAAAAAAACAAAACGGTCCCCCCCCAAAAAAAAAGGTCCCCCCCCAAAAAAAAACCCCGAAAAAAAAAAACAAGACTGGCGGGTGTGTGTGCGTGTGTGAACATTTTGGATGGGGAAGCCCAATAGACCCTTTTCACTGACGTCACCGGAAACCGGAAGTAAACAAACCCTGCGCCATATTGGAAGACCAACAAACTCGTGATTAGGGGGAAATAACGGCAGCACGCGGAATTTAAACCCATGAGGCACTTGATTCATCATAAACCTACAATGGTAAACTTTTGTGCTGTGTTAGGGTGTTCCAACAAAGCTGATGGGAAAGGTGAAAAGAAGTCTTTCTACAGATTTACCAGCTGTGATTGAGACACAAGCAAACCAAGGAGCTTTCTGCCAGGAGACAGAAAATAAGTGCATTACTGAGTGTCTCTGAGCAAAGGAGAGCTATTGGTTGTTTGTAAAAATGTATCAATTGTTGCCCTTCCCACGGGAATCATCGCGGGCTCGAGAGACAAGACCTGACGAGTTAGTTCGTTGGTAGCAGAACAAAATGTCTGGACACAAATCGGGTTTTCAGAAAAGGAAAGAAAATAAACAGAGGGTCGAAAATACAAAAAAGGAGGCAGAAAATGTAAAACGAGTTTTAAAGTAGGACAAATGGTTACTTTTTAAGCCAGCCCGCCGTGGCTGCAGGCTTTCAGTTGTGTCATTGAATGGTTACTTTTCTGAGGCAGCCCGCCGTAGCTGCCTGCAGGCTTATTTATTATAGCCCATTTAGTTAAAATAGTTGATATAAAATGTTTATAGTTATAGTTATGTGATGGTTGTCCTGATTTAGACTGATTTTTTTTTTTTTTTTGGGGGGGGGGGGGGGGGGGGGGGTTGCGCGATGTTGCACCCGGGTCCAGATTAGGGCAGAACCGGCCCTGGCTACATTTCAGGTGTAGTTTGTTTTATGAATGTATGTACTTGCATAGATGTGTACTTGGTCTTCCAATATGGCGCTTAACAAAATCTCGCGGCGCGGTGATGTCATGCGGTAGCCCTCGATACCAAAGTTGCGCAGGTGACATCATCAGTGTGTGTGTGTGTGTGTGCCTAACTTGTCGTAGCCCCATAATATGCACAATCCCGCCAGCGGAACGTTGTACTAGTCATCAAAAAGACTTTACTACCATAGTACTACACTACTATGATATTACACAGAGTCTTAAGTAATACATTACGACTTGATCATTGCCATTCTGGTAACAGCAAATTTATAACGGGCCGTGTCCGCGACGTACAACACACGACGAGAAATGTTTAAACGACCATGTAAAGCTGTTAACATTCTGTTGGCTAATACAGAGCCCAACGCGGGGGCAGCATGAGCGCGGGCGCGGAAAAAAAAAAAAGGTCCCCCCCCAAAAAAAAGGTTCCCCAAAAAAACCCCCCGAAAAAAAAAAAGACGGGCGGGGCGGCCAGCAGGGGGTTTCGCCCGGGGAGTAAATCACTCTAGGATCGCCACTGCACCAGTTAACCTAACCTGCATGTCTTTGGGGGAAACCGGAGCACCCGGAGGAAACACACGGGGAGAACATGCAAACTCCGCACAGAAAGGCCCTCGCTAGCCAAGGGGCTTGAACCCGGACCTTCTTGCTGTGAGGCAACAGCGCTAACCACTACACCACCGTGCCGCCTACTATCATGACTATAGCACCCAAAATATGTCCAACATGCTTTCTGTATTTAACCATTTATGAGAGAAAAAGCATTAGGAGCTTCATATTGACTAGGAATCAACTTGAAAAAAAATAATTATTCCATAAAAATAAAAAAAATAGACTTGAGCACCACAATATCAATCACTCCAAAAAAATATCCAGCTCCAAAATTATAATATAACAAGTGGACTAGTTCTAAACATGATCATTAGTCTATCAAACGTTACTTTATTCAACGTCTGAATAATTTTTTCAGCCGGGTTGGTGCCAATAGTAGCTGTACGGGCAGTTTCAGCAGCCACGGCACGGCGGTGGTTTTCACTTCCCTCGTGTGTGACAACGCTCTCAAATTTAAAATCTGCACTGCCCTCTACAAAGACTGACTTTTTACTGACGTGTCGGCTCTTGTAAAAATCAGAGCACGGCGTGCAATACATCAGACAGGCGGTCGCATCGTATCGCAGCCAATGCCTACCCTGCTCCCACGTTTGCTTATAAGTCCTTTGTTGTTTCTCCTTCTCGTACGCTTTATCAGCGGCCTTTTTCTCCTCTTCAGACCGAGGTCGCTTCGTCCCCGTTTCTGGCGGTTTCTGTACACCTTTCAGAAAATTCCACATCGCAACGTAGCTTTGGCAGATGTAGATGTAAACAACAACAAAAACACGTGTTTAAATGGGCGATAATGTGGCCACATCTATTGAATTTGATAACATGATTACCGCGATATTCAATGAGATGCGTTATATGCATGCGCAGTAGTGAAAAAACCGACAGCCTGACTCGTACACGATATGATTCGGAATTCTTCAGTATTTTCCGTCCTGCCGATAAACACATCAATTAACACAGACATGGCAGACGCTTAATATGTGGCGGCTTTAGTTGACGGTGTGTCTGAATCTACGCTTCATATATATTTTTTATTTTCAACTAGCCAGCCGGGCTGGCTAATAATAGGAATTACCCACCAAATGACAAATGAATTCGCCTTGGGCGACCGGACCACTGCGAATTTCGAGCCGTGGTTAATCATCACATGCAAGATTTGCAATTAATCAAATTAATTGCATCCATCCATCCATTATCTATTGCCGCTTATCCTGTTCTACAGTGCTGACACAGAGACAAACAACCATTCACACTCACATTCACACCTACGGTCAATTTAGAGTCACCAATTAGCCTAACCTGCATGTCTTTGGACTGTGGGGGAAACCGGAGCACCCGGAGGAAACCCACACAGACACGGGGAGAACATGCAAACTCCACACAGAAAGGCCGTCGTCGGCCGCTGGACTTGAACCCAGGACCTTCTTGCTGTGAAGCGACAGTGCTAACCACCCGGCCCCTGAACCACAGGTTGTGTATGTTATTCATCCTTGGTATCGGAAAAGGGCCCCTCAATTAGGGCCCAGAAAAAAAGAAAAATAAAAGAAAAATAAAGATTTCTCTCTGATCCTGCATTAAATGTATTGCTGAGTGCATGGCTTGCACACCATAGTCTAATTTGCCCCACCTTATTCTAAATATGGAGTGTGAAAAAATATTTCCACCATACCAATGTAACGCATACTGGTGTTTAAGTCAGTCTCTTTTGTTTGAATTACTTTTAATTGCTTCCGTACAGTAATACATAAAAGTAATTCAGTTCTGTTTACGTCCAGGACACAGCTAGTCTGTTAGCTTACTGAAAATAGTTTGTAGGCTATAACTGGATTTGTCAATAGAGGGCACTAGTTAGAAAACTTGACAGGCAGGTGAACATTTACAATACTAATGATTAAGTCAATGCAAGATCATGGAGCGGCGGGTATTAAGTGGAGCAGCTAAGCGCAAGTTAAAGGTGCCATTCCACCAAAAACGTTTAATACTGGCTCTTTTTGAAATACCATAGTTGACTCCGAGTTGCATATGCATGCTGCATGTGAAAATGTAATTCTATTCCCATTCCCTGTATTAGCTTATGAAAGAAAATAGTCGGAAAAACGAGCGAATCAGAAAAAGCCCTACGAACTTACGTAAGTTCGAAAATTAGTAGTCATGGCCTCGCCCACCTTGGCTTGCGACCGCCCACGGGAAGAAAGTTCGGATTTAAGCGCGAGGAGAGATAGCAGAGCCCATCTCGTCAGTAGCTAACGAAGAGGACCTAACAGCAAGTTGAAAACATGGCTGAACAAGTTCGTGCCTGTGTTACAGTATTTGTGGCAGTAACACATCAACGTTGCATTTCTTGCCCAAGATAGAAGAGCTGAAGAAGAAATGGTTGGAATTTATCTTTGGAACACCACCAGCAAAGTATAATGCAACGTTAATACTGTGTTCTGATCATTTCAACCACAGTGACTTTTCAAACTTCGGTGCCTTCAGTAGTGGTTTTGCTTCGAGGTTGTTTTTAATACCTGGATCTGTACCGTCAAGACGATCAACCACCAGCTCACAAGCTGTAAGTAAAACACGAACTTTTTGTTCGAAGGTTTTTGTTACAAAATAGCATGTTCATATTCTCCACATTAACATGCATGACATGGTCACAAGCTAGGCAGGGATGAGAGTTTTCCGCTTTTTGGTGGATTTCCGCTTTTTCTGAGTAAAAAACGACCTTCTTATATTATGCCAAATCCGTTGGGAATTTTTTTTAAATTAATTTCGGGGGGTTGGGGTATGTTCCTTCATGCTGTTCAAACTTTATTAACTCCAACGATGTTTACACATTATTTGTAAGTCGCCATCTTTAGTCTCGTTTAAATCTCTTTGAATGTGATGTAAAATGTGTTATCTACATTGTTATTGGTCAAAACATCGATGTCGAGACCATAATAGGCAATCAAAACAATTTTTACAAAGACACCCACATTCGCTTGTTCTGACCCACTGGAGGTAGCATCACAGTGCTGTTAGCCAATCAGAAGTAACACATTTACATTTCATGAATATTAATGAGTAAGAGCTGAAATCCTGTCATTCTCCCGCCACCCACTCCTCCACCAAACTAAAATAGCCTGAAACAGGAGAACCACAGCATTTTTTTCACCAAAACCGGCTCGCAGGGCATTCATTCACACACGAGACCACCGCACAATTAATGAAAAAACGATGCAATGAGACCTTTAAAAAAACAGAAAGATTTGAGAAAAGCTGAGATTTTAAATCAAGTTCCTAGAATTTTAAATTTTTTTTCAGAATTCTACAATAAATGATGAAAACATTGGAGGGAAAAGAGCTAAATTTGATGAAGACAGACTGGCAGGTAACAGCAGCAGCAGTGATGTTATGCTAACAGAAGTGAGGGAGGAGGAGGGCAATGAGGAGGACAATGAGCCCACATATGGAGGGATAACAGGAGGACATCGTGACGAGAGACAGCCAGGTAGCAGCAGTAGCAGCAACAGCAACAACAACAGCGTTATGCTGGCTGAAGCAGGGAAGGAGGAGAAGAACAAGACAGTAGAGGGGGACCAAAGGCAGGTTACCTCTGCTAGCAATGTACAGGAGTGTCAGTTACCATGTCTTAACGCAAGAGAGGAGCAAGGGGCGTCATCGTGGTTTGAGACTGTTACTGACCCAGCTTGCTGGGAGGACACTCAAAGTGACAGGGATAAAGCAGCCCTCATTGACAGAGGGGTCAAAGTGTTTCAAAACAGGAGGGTGAGTTATCCTGCCTCTGCAAGAGACAGTGGAATAGGTGGCAAGACTCGTGTTCTAACAAACGACCAGTTCAAATGCATGTTGCCAAATGGCCAAGTCGTCAATAGAGAGTGGATCACATATTCTCCGTCCACAGGAAATCTCATCTCATCTCATTATCTCAAGCCGCTTTATCCTGTTCTACAGGGTCACAGGCAAGCTGGAGCCTATCCCAGCTGACTACGGGCGAAAGGCAGGGTACACCCTGGACAAGTCGCCAGGTCATCACAGGGCTGACACATAGACACAGACAACCATTCACACTCACATTCACACCTACGGTCAATTTAGAGTCACCAGTTAACCTAACCTGCATGTCTTTGGACTGTGGGGGAAACCGGAGCACCCGGAGGAAACCCACGCGGACACGGGGAGAACATGCAAACTCCACACAGAAAGGCCCTCGCCGGCCCCGGGGCTCGAACCCGGACCTTCTTGCTGTGAGGCGACAGCGCTAACCACTACCCCACAGGAAATATTTACTATTTTGCATGTAAATTGTTTTTGTCTAAATCACATTAATTCGTCGCTGGTTATACCGACTGGAAACATCCAGAGCGGATTGGAGAACATGAGAGAAGTGCAGAACATCTGGCCTGTATGATCGCGTTGCATCATCGGACAACAGCAGCAGCTACCGTGGACAGCGGACTCATCTCATCTCATTATCTCTAGCCGCTTTATCCTTCTACAGGGTCGCAGGCAAGCTGGAGCCTATCCCAGCTGACTATGGGTGAAAGGCGGGGTACACCCTGGACAAGTCGCCAGGTCATCACAGGGCTGACACATAGACACAGACAACTATTCACACTCACATTCACACCTACGGTCAATTTAGAGTCACCAGTTAACCTAACCTGCATGTCTTTGGACTGTGGGGGAAACCGGAGCACCCGGAGGAAACCCACGTGGACACGGGGAGAACATGCAAACTCCACACAGAAAGGCCCTCGCCAGCCACGGGGCTCGAACCCGGACCTTCTTGCTGTGAGGCGACAGTGCTAACCACTACACCACCGTGCCGCCCCAGACAGCAGACTGATGATGCAAATAGAGGGGGAGAGGCAGCATTGGAGAGAGGTGCTCAAGAGAGTTGTCTCCGTTATCAAGTTCTTGGGGGAGAGAGGACTTGCATTTAGGGGACAAGATGAACTACTAGGCTCACCCCACAAAGGGAATTACTTGGGCACTTTAGAATTGTTAGCGCAGTTTGACTCGTTCTTGGCAGAGCACATCAGAAAGTTTGGGCAGAAGGGCTGTGGCAGCGTCTCCTATTTATCCTCAACAGTCTGTGACGAGTTCATAGAACTCATGGGACAGAAAACAAGGCAAACTATTATGAAGGAATTACGTGATGCCAAGTATTTCTCTGTAATAGTTGACTCGACCCCTCATTTATCCCACGTAGACCAGCTCACATTCATTTTTAGATTCGTGAGTGAAACAGGCCGCATAGTGGAGCGCTTTGTTGGATTTGAGCCCATCAATAGTCACAGAGGAGAAAGCTTAGCTGATTGTGTTATCTCAATGGTGCATCAACTTGGTCTAGATCTTGCAAACTGCCGTGGACAGTCGTATGATAATGCGAGTAACATGAGTGGAAAATATAGCGGATTGCAAGCCCACCTAAAAAAGAAGAATCCAATGATTCACTATGTCCCATGTGCAGCCCATTCTTTAAACCTGGTCAGAGTTAACACTATTGAGGACTGTAGCGATGCGGTTGGCAATTATTTTGATTTTTTGCAGTCTCTGTACAAATTCGCTGCTGCCTCCATGCATCGATGGGCCAAAGTATTCGGAGATTCTGACACTCGCTTAGAGCTTACTTTGAAATCCCTCTCTAGCACACGCTGGAGCTCCCGAGCGGAATCAACAAAGGCATTGTGGCAAAATTACCAGCAGTTGCACGAATTTTGTTCAGAAGCACGTTCACTCTGTAAGCAGTTTGAGACATTGGAGATTGCGTTCATGGCCAAGTTTTGGGATACGATATTGTCACGATTCGATGCAACTAGCACTATTTTTCAGCACAGCGATGTCTCACTTGAGTGTGCTGTTAGAGAGTTGGAGTCACTGCGTCATTTCATTACTGCACAGAGGGATCGATTTGAGGAATTTGAGAGGGCCGCGTTGAGTGTGCCTGGTGTCAGTCAGGTGTACAAGCATGACATTTGTCGTCAAAAGAGATGCAAAATAGAGGTCTGCGCGGGACAGAATTTTCAGTCCCGCTCCCGCATTGTGCAGTCCCGCCCCCGCCCACTCCCGCAAAGAATTATGATTTTCAGTCCCGCTCCCGTCCGCACCTGACATTTTGTCCCGCTCCTGCCCACAAATCCCGCATGATGCAGACGTTCGCGTTATTTCTCACGAAAGTTCTTGTCATTGGCTTGGGGAATTAAACATGCTGAGCTTAGCTGAGCTCTCCACTGACCGATCCTTCACCTAGCGCACGTAGCGAGGGTGCACGTTGCCAGGCGGCATGCGCAGCTGAGGCTTTACAGAGATACCCAACACACCTACCAAAATCTACAGTGGATATTAAGAATATTGTACATTGCACATAGCTTATATGTCACTCCTCACATTTACATTCTAGGAAATACAAGTAGGCCTATAAGAAATTAATATAATTTAAAGACACAGCGTGATGGTGCCCCACCCCCTACTTTGAGTGGATTTGAGCATAAATATCTACAGCTGATTTCCCTCTGCGTCGTACACGAGTGAGAGTGACTTCCAAATGTCTGATTTCAGGACTCGACTTTTTAATGGTAAATGTACCTCTTTTTAAAGCAGCACTTACTTCTGAAGCACTGTGAGCTTCACTAGAGGAGCTCTGCTCTTCTGCCATGATTGGAGATCTCAAACACGGAAGAGCGGAAAGGAATCGGAAACATACGCGAGATTAGACCACATCTGCAAATGTAGGCATCTTAAAATGTTTTCATTAATGCCAAATAAAATATCCAGCACAAATTATATATGATAGACATAAATTAATAATTTATAAATTTTATTTTAAACACGTTTTTAGTTTGTGGGACTGCAGCTTATCACCTCTCCCGCCCGCTCCCGCATTGTGCACTCCCCCTCCTGCCCGCGCCCGCAATGAGCTTTCAAAGTTTGTCCCGCACCGCACTGCTTTGCGTCGGATCCCCCGGGTCCCGCGGGACTCCCGCAGGAATGCAGGACTCTAATGCAAAATCTTTGCTGACGAAACAGCAGAAGAGGGCATTGAGTTTGGGGGGAAACGAACAAATAGAGACTTTAATGTTGCCATCGACAGACTCACACAGAGCCTCCGACACCGTCTGGAGGCAAACAGGGACTTGCATGACTTGTTCAGTGCGCTTTTCCTCGAAAAGACTGAATCGGATGCCTCAGTGATGCAGAAGGCCAGTGTTCTGGCATCTGCCTACCCATCTGATCTGGGTGAGTGTTTAGGCGACGAACTAATCCAACTGAGGTCATTCATCAAGGCTGGGGATGACACAAGCCCAAAAGGACTGCTCAGACTTATTTTGGAGTATGGCCTTGAGTCTATGTTTCCGAATGTATACGTTGCGCTTTGGTTATTCCTCACACTGCCTGTTACCAACTGCGAAGGACAGTGATCATTCTCTCTTTTGGGTCGAATTAAAAATGAATTAAGGACAAAGATGAAACAAGAACGTCTCTGCTGGCTTTCTCTGATGGCCATCGAGAGTGAGCTGACCAAGTTGTTGGACTTTAATGACACTGTACACAAATTCGCGCAGCACAAAGTCCGGAAGAGATGCATTTAATATGTGAATAGGAATTAGCGATTTCTTGGCTGACATAAAGCTATTTGTTTGATATACATTACCGTTACATATAGCCTACGTTTCAGGTCAGCTATTCTGTGTGAGTTGTTTGTTCAAAAAGTGATGTTTCATGAATAAAAATGTAGTATAGTTTTTAGCGCAACCTTTGTACCGCTGCTGATTTGTGTGCGACTTGGGTGCCGCTGCAGCGGTGTGTGTGCGTTGTTGGGGGGGGGCTTTCTCGTCGTCTGGCCCAGGGGCCCACGGACTCATAATCCGTCCCTGAGGGGCCCTATATGACAGATCACACACCATGCTATTTGATTGAGGGGCCCCTTTCACATATCAGGGATGAATTACAAAGCCCGTGGCATATAAGGGAGGGGCCCTATTAAGACATAGTACATAATATAACCAGTGTTATATGCCTTCAGGGCCCCAGTAGGATATCGGGATGCATAATGTTGTAAAAACAATATTGAAATGGTTGCGCGGAGGCTTGGGCTTCAGGGCCCCCTTGGCCCTTGGGCCCCTGGGCCTGGGCCCGGTAGGCCCATGCAGTAATCCATCCTTGCCACTACACCACCATGCTGCACAATGAACTGCATATTATTATTATTCATAAATTATTACAGTTCTGAACTTCAAATTTTAAAAGTCTGGACTTTGGAGAGATGATGGATACTATTTTGGTGGAACACAACAGAGCAAAATATTGTGACTCTATTATGTTGACCTGAAGTTGGTGCCAGTGGGGGTTGGCATTGGGTTTATGTCCCCACCAATGTTAATATCAAACCTAAGCCATTGGCTTACTGTATTGGACGGTGTACTGCATCTTCTCCCAGACACTGAACTGCAGGTTGGCCAGATGTTTTGCCACATGGATCAGTGCTCCTGAAAGCTCCTCTGGATGCTGCAGTGTGCTCTGGGCTCTGCAAAAACATTCAGGAGTCAGTGTTGCTGTGGGTTTGGATTCAGAAACACAGAGAATGAGAGAGACAGGAAGCACATCACTCACCTTTTCACTGTGTCCTTGTAGTTCTGTAAAACAACAAAGCAAATATCAATGGATATAATTTACATTTTTACACCACTGAAATGTGACGTTTCTGGTGATGGAAATAAGTTTTACTTTCTCACAGTATAAATACTGACTAAATGACCCTCACGTCTAAGAACAAGATGTCTTCAGCTCTCATCTCCTCTTCTATGGTTCTGATTGTGTCTGAAAGAGAGGATATGTCTTTGCCCAGATTCTCAATCTTCTCCTTCATCATCTGACTCTTCTGCTCCTCTTCCTCTCTCAGTGCAGTGATCCTGACTGCCTCTTCATCTCGTAGAAACTGGTGAAGCTTCTCAAACTCCTCCTTAATCTGACGCTCTGTGTGTTGGGCCTGAATCTACAGGGAAGAGGAAATCAAATGAAACATCAGTGAATATGCAATGAAACAAAATATAATTATAATATCAAACCCATGTTATTGATTCTAACCTTTATATGTTCTGCAGTCTGACTCCATTTCAGTTTACAGTCTTTAAATATCTTCAGTTTCTCCTGTAGGGGTTTCAGTGCAGTTTTGAGCTTCTCCTGAAATAAATTAACACACTGCTTGGAGTCTCTGTGTTTTAGATATTACTTTAACTCAGATGAACTAAATTGATTGCAAAGTAATCGTCATGATAATGAACAACAGCATTTGTTCACATGTGACCCATGAGTTCATATGTACGTTTTATTTACCTTACAGTCTGTTACTGCCTCATCAATGGGGCAGAATTTGTGGTTGGTGTGTTTTCTTGAAGTCTGACACACCACACACACCGGATGTTGATCATCCAGACAGAAGAGTTTGAGTTTCTCACTGTGCAGACTGCAGACTGTTTCAGACCCTGATGAAGATCTCGGACTTCTCTCCTGTAAGAAAGTCTCACACAGGTTCTTTAAGGCCAGACTTATGGGAGGATACTCCATAGATGACTTCCTCCTACAAACAGGACATTCTCTGGATCCTTTGGTCTCCCAGAACTGCTGCAAACACACTTTACACACACTGTGACTGCAGTGCAGAACAACAGGATCCTTGAAGATTTCACAGCACACAGGACAGGACAAATCCTCCTCTGAAAACTTAGAAGCCATTTTGTTTGCTGCTGTTGTTGTTCTCTCTTGTCCGAATGCTCAGAGTTTCATTGTCACTTCTGTGAAAAGTAATCACACCCTGATTTCAGGTTTCTTTAAAGTTAAATAGATGACTTTGTAGGTTCAGTTAATCATCACTTCTTTTCACTGTGCTGAAAATGAGACTCAGATTTCTCCATAAACGGAGAATAAATCTCAACTCACCAGAGCAGAACACTGCAGGCTGTTAATGAAGGACTTTGGTCGTGTCAGACTTGGCACTTCCTTAATAGGAGGAGTTTTCGAGAGACACATTATGACCTGTTACACTCCTCAGTTACATCAGAAACAGCACATGGCACTTACTTATGTTTAAGCACTGAGCATTAACTGTAATTTTGGTACAAATTTATCCAGTGATGAATTTCACTCTTCTGAACTGAAAATAATGTTTCACTTCTGGAATCATTTAAAGTCGATCTTGCAGTTTCAGACCCCATCCACACGTAGCCGGGTATCTGCTAAATCGAAGATATTTTTCTACGTTTTGGCCTGTCATCCACATGAAAACACATCAAAAACGAATATTTAAAAAAACTCCGGGCAAAGTGAAGATTTTTGAAAACTCCGTGTATGCCTTTTCGTGTAGACAGAGATAACCGGAGTTTTGCGTTTTAGAACGTCACAATCTGCGCCAAAAAAATGACAACAAATCTGCCCTGACGTCAAACGTGCGACCTTTGTTTACTGCAGAAGCCAGATTAAGCATGGACTTAAGCTAGCCGCACACCACGGCGATCCACGCGGTACCGAACCGACCCATTTCAGAGCCGACTCCCGACAGGGCATGCACATATCCCCCGACTGTTGACGAGTGCAGTCGCGATTGAAGCGACACGTGACAACTTAATAGCTTTGTGATTGGCTATTGGATATAGTTACTGTTAAATCCAACACTTGAAGATGCTACAGGCTGAATTACAAATGACACAACACGGAATATGTAGCGCACTATCTAGGCTGCATGAGCTATTATTCCCAACCTTAAATAGTGCACTTATATAGGGGAGTTAAAGCAATTTGGAATTCAGCCACACAACTTGAGCAGAGTGGCTTTCCAGCCCACTGTGTCTATGGATAAAGCTTCAATCTATGGCAGGGGTTCTCAACCTTTTGCAACCTGGGCCCCACCAAAGCTGGTTCATTGCAGTTGGGGGCCCCTCTTCTCGCCCCGCCCCCACCCCCCCCAAACACACTCACCCGCAGTGACGCCACCCGACCTACAGCACCTTATATCGACCGACAGATAGATAGATAGATAGATAGATAGATAGATAGATAGATAGATAGATAGATAGATAGATAGATAGATAGATAGATAGATAGATAGATAGCCCTGGGCTAGATTATTATTATTATTATTATTAGTAGTAGTAGTAGTAGTAGTAGTAGTAGTAGTAGTAGTAGTAGTAGTAGCAGCAGTAGTAGCATTATCCATTCCATAGAAATACACAGGCCTATTATCATTATTAGGCTATTGTTATAATTGGCAGTAGCACCACATTTCTAATCTGCTTTCGGGCATTATTATAATTATAATTATTATAATTATTATTATTATTATTATGGCCTATTATCATTACTAAGCTGTTGGCAGTAGTACAAGACTTATGTTCTTTCAGGCATTATTATTATTATTAGGCCTATTATTATTATTATTATTATTATTATTATTATTATTATTATTGCTGTTGTTGGTTGTTGATATTATTATTATTATTATTATTATTAGTGTTTTTATTAGGTATTTTATTACGCTTATCATTAGCTGGCTATTGATATCATTGGGAATTGGGACCAGGTGTGAATTTAGGTTTTACTTTTTACTGTGCCTTTGTGATCTGCATTTGCGTTAATGCGAGACCTGAGCCTGCTTTGCCTTACAAAGATCCTCGATTCTTGGCGAAATGTTTGACAAGCACAGTCTCAAGTCATCCTCAATTTGCGCACGATTGCGATATTTCGTTTTGAGCGCAGTCATTTTTGAAAATCCTGCCTCACACAAGTAGGTCGATGCGAATGGGATGAGCAGTTTCAAGGCTACGTCACACAGTTGCGGGTACTCCTGCATCAATGCTGCCCAGAATGTCGAAAGAGGGCATGAGGTGAAGACTGCCTTAAGTCTACTGTCACTCTTCAGCTCAATAAGCTGTTCCTGCATGTCAACTGGAAGTTCGTCAGCAGTACACACAAATGGATCTCGAACCCACGCAAAAGAGCGATAATCCTCTGTGAAGTATGCCGCAAACTGTTTTCTCATTACCGACAGGTGCTCTGATGCTGCTTGAAAGACAGATGAGAAATCGTGGGAAGTGCCTGCACTACTGATAAAGTCTGCAAGGACAACATATCACAGTTCCCCCGACTGATGCGGCCACACCAGAGGTCAAGTTTTTGCTTGAAGGCATCCACTTTCTCTGCGAGAAGCAAAATGTGAGTTTCTCGGCCTTGCAAAGACAGGTTCAAGCCATTCAAGCGGTCAAATATATCGACCAAATAGGAGAGACACGCCAGCCACAAAGGGTCATCCAGATTTTTCGCCAGGTCTGAATTGATTTGTGTCAAAAACCGCTTCACCTCATCTCGCAGCTCATACAAACGTTGTAACACCCGCCCCCTGGACAGCCAGCGAACCTCAGTGTGCAGAAGCAGCTGTTCGTGCTCTGACCCCATCTCCTGACAGAGGACCTCAAACAAGCGAGAGTTTAGCGGCCGTGACTTGATGAGGTTGATCATTTTTACTGATTGGTTCAGCACGGATTCCAACAGAGACGGCATTTTTTTTGCAGCGAGTGCTTCGCGATGAACCATACAATGGGTCCATTTTACAAGTGGAGCTACCTGCTTAACGCGAGCAGCTAGACCTTGCTCACGGCCCGTCATTGCTCGTGCGCCATCCGTGCACAAGCCAACGCATTGGTCCCACGCCAACCCATTCTCGCGAATAAATGAATCAAGGACATTGAAGATGGCCTCTCCAGTTGTGTGTGACTGAAGAGGGCGGCAAAAAAGGACATCCTCCTCAATTAATTTATCCCTGACATACCTGACATATGTAAGAAGCTGTGCCTGTCCAGCAATATCGGTAGACTCATCCAACTGCAAGGCATAGTATGGACTATTTTTAATAAACTGTATTAATTGCTCTCTGATATCATTGGACATATCAGCAATTCTCCGAGCAACTGTGTCATTTGAAAGTGGCACGGTGCCTAATTTGGCTGCTGCACTATCCCCGAAGAATATTCTGCACATGTCCTGCGCAGCTGGCAAAACGAATTTCTCGGCATCAGTGTGCGGTTTGCCTAGCTTACCTATTCTTTTTGCCACCACATATGATGCCTCCAGGCACTGCTTAGATACAGTGCTGTGCACGGAAATTGTTGCCTGTTGCTGATGCAGGCCATCACGCTTTCTTTGAAAGTATTCAAGCGGTTTGTCCTTCAGGCCAGCATACTTCGTTTCGAGGTGCCTTTTAAGTTTGCATGGCTTCATGCTTTCGTTTGCCAGCACCTCGGCACACACGACACACTGAGGACGAAGATCAGAGGTGACAGTAAAACCAAACTGCAGGTATGATTCATCGTACCTCCGAAACTTTCTCGCAGCTGGTTGTAGACCTACGTCAGTTGTCTTGGGTTTTTTGACAAGAAATCTATCCATTTTGTTAAAGTATTTGTGAATAAACGTGTGTAATAAAGTTGTAACGATAAGTCTGTAGTAGGCTAAGGGGGCTAACCAGAGGGAACGTATGGGGCTTATCAGTGAGAAACACGATCGATATCTTTATTCGGGGATTTTATAGTTGCAAATTTTAACGAGGTGTGAATGGTGTACTTACTCGTGTGAGTGTGTGTGTGTTAGTGTGTGTGTGTGTGTGTGTGTGTGTGTGGGACAGTTGGATTTTTCACACGCAGGGTGAAAAAGGCAAAGGGGTAGTAGACTAGCAGTAAGAAAACAACAAAAACAACAAATTATTTGGGTAGAGCTGAAATGGGGAAAGCAAAAATACAGTGTGGGGTAGTAGTCTTTAAAAAGACTGTTTGGGTTTTGCGCTGTATCGATGGATTGATGATAGTAGACTATATATAGCGAGAGTCGGCACGAGTTAACTCGGCAAGAAACCAGACTAGTGTGTGTGTGGCAAGCACTCACACGGTGGCCACGGTATGCAGACTCACTCACGTGACGTTGCGTCATGTTCGCGTCACGGGCTTAAAATAACCTACACACAAGATTTTATGATAGATTGATGATAGATTTTATAATAGTATTGATTTGTATGTAATAGTCCAATGTCCTGCATTTTGACATGGGTAAATGTGTTGCATCTGCTTAGCTACTATAGCCTGTTAGCCCCAGATTTTTTTTTTCCTCCATACATGAAGCCTACTCGCGACCCCCCTGGAGTACCTCCGCGCCCCACCAGGGGGGTGCGCCCCCCCGGTTGAGAACCACTGCTGTAGAATACCCTATAAGCATAGCATATATAAATGTTATAATAAAACACAGTCCTAGCCTACAACAACAAAAAATCGACAGTATAGGCTACTGTAGCCATTATAGGGCTATGGTTGCACATTTCTAAAACTATTTGGGCTTGAGCCTCCGTGCAAGTGTTAAACTCAATATAACATAGCTGACCTTGTTTGAATATGAATAAGAAAAACGAGAAAATCAAATGCAGGTAAATGAAACAACTAAGCCTATTGCTTAGGATATTGGGTTCTTTGAACAGCTATGGAGAAACAGCAAATTGTTCACTGTTGAGGGCTTCAACATATTGCGCCTTTCCTCCAGTATGCGACCACATATGCTGAACGCGCGCTCGGATGGTGCGCTGGAACCTGGAATGGCCAGTACATGCCATGCCAGTTTGGCAAGTGTGGGAAAGTCATAGCAGTGATTTTTCCACCACAGCAGGATATCTTTAGATTGGTGTGATTCGGATCCAATGAGTTTCACTTTCAGATAATCATCAATCTCGGAGTTTACAGACTTCGAATCAGCACCCGTAGCACCAACATCCTCCCATTCCTCAAACTCACGAAAAGTGACCTTTTTAGGTGGAGGTGGCTCCGCGCTTTCATCAGTTTGGACATCAAACCCCAACTCCTCGGTCATCTCTTTCACAGCTTCCGTCACGTATTGTCTTTCATTTGCATTGATCATCCTAAGATGACACAGCTTTGGAGTAAGGAAATTGTATGTTGTATGTCAGAACCTTTTGGCACTTATCACAGCAAGCAAAGGGCAGCTGATTTCCATCCGCGTCGTACACGAGTGAGAACCAGGGGCGTCACTAGACCCAAGACCATACTGGGGCACAAAAGGGGCACAGGAAATGTATGCGAAGCGCGCGAGCTAAAAATTTTGCACTATATTTATATTTATATTTATATTTTTTATATAATATATATTACATTTTATGTAATATATATTATATTTTATGTAATATATATTTATATATTGATATTTATATTTAGAAACGGCCTGCTTAAAACTAGTCACTAGAGCTGTAAAACTCAAAATGATTACGAGGACACTGAATCCAGGTCAATCATTTAATAATAACAGTATGAATATTTGCAACATTTGTGATAATAGCAATGTAATACTTATACTGTTGGTAATATTGTAAAAGAACATATTAACATACAATACAACACCGCCGAGTTTTTAAACTCAACCAAGAGTACTTAATGGCCAACAGTATTCACACTTGATACCTTTTAAATCACCAAACATATCTTTGTAAGCACACGCATTTTCAGCATTGAACATCTCTAAACACAATCCAAAAGCCTAAAGCACCACTCTGTGTGTGTGTGTGTGTGTGTGTGTTTGTGTGTAGTTGTAGTACAAAAACACAGATAAAGTTGGGCCTCAGTTGGCAAGCAAAACAATCATTTTTTAAGAAGTAATCGGTAACGCCTTGGCTTCATTTTGGCAAAGCAGTCAATCACTTGACAGTGGTTCAACTTAGAGAGTTCCTCTCTCTCAACTGTCAAGATGGCTAGATTATGAAGTCTTTCTTGCCCCATTGTGCTTCTTAGCCAAGTGTGGAGGCGTCTAAGCACACTGAAAGTTCGTTCACATGAGCAGCTGGACACAGACGACGGAATGAATACAAACTTTTCAATATCCCTTCGTTTCAAACAAAAAATCAAGACAACACGAAAACAATGTCCCAACACATATTAATTCTACAGCGTTACAAAAATGACAGTGGAATTACTGTCTACTAACCTGTAAACAGTTGAAAAACACGGAGAGATGGTTTCCCCTGCTCTGAATTTCATTGCATCTGAGGGCTGCTGGAGTCTGCGGTCCCCATAGCAACCAAGATGTTACTCATGTCACGCGCACACTTTTTTCACATTGCTTAGTGTGCGCGAGGCCAGCCAAAACTACCAATGTAAAAGCATTGTAGATGGTCTTCTTCGCGCATCGGTTAGCCTACCCCACGTTATGAATTAATTAAATTGCAGCTATTCCCAAGTTTAAAATTCAGAGCGTTTCGTCACTGGATTTTTTTTACTGGGGCACTACAGATCTATACTGGGGCACGTGCCCCAGTAAAATACCCCTGGCGACGCCGATGGTGAGAACGACTTCCAAATGTCCGATTTCAGGACTCTTGACTTTTTAACGGTAAATGTACCTCTTTTTAAACCAGCACTTACTTTTGAAGCACTGTGAGATTCAGTAAAGGAGCTCTGCTCTTCTGCCATGATCGGAGATCTCAAACACGGAAGAGGAAAAGAATCAAGAAACGAACGAGAGATATTTATCCTCTCCTGGATCAGAATCAGAATCAGAATTCTGATGACCAGCTCATCTAAGGTGTCATTGAGGCATCATGTTAGTGTGGGTCACTGGAGGCTGGGTGTGAACGGCGAGTCATTAGAGTGATCAAAGGATTTCCCGTTAGGGTGATCAATGGCAAATTTAAGATGCCATTCCTCACTCAATCTGGCAATCTGACTCTCTCTGCAAATTTAGGCATCTTAAAATGTTTTTATTAATGCCAAATAAAATATCCAGCACAAATTATATATGATAGACATAAATTAATAATTTATAAATTTTATTTCAAACACGTTTTTAGTTAGTGGGACTGCAGCTTATCACCGCTCCTGCCCGCGCCGCATATGTGCACTCCCGCTCCCGCCCGCGCACGCATATGTGCACTTCCGGTCCCGCCCGCGCCTGCAATGAGCTTTCAAAATTTGTCCCGCGCCGCACTGCTTTGCGGCGGGTCCCGCGAGTCCCGCGGGACTCCCGCGGGAGTGCAGGGCTCTAGCGCACGTGGCGCCTCCTCCCCCTCCTAACGGGAGAGGCACAGCTGACCGCGCTACAGCTCCCTGCCAACTGCCGGCTGGCCTATGCGGACCTCCGCCGGGCCGTCCTCCAGCGCGTGGGGCGCACGCCGGAGCAACAGCACCAGCGCTTCCGCGCTCTGCGATTGGAGGAAGTCGGCCGGCCGTTTGCGTTCGGCCAGCAGCTCCGGGATGCCTGCTGGCGGTGGTTGAGGGCCAACGACCGCAACGCCGAGGGGATCATCGACCAGGTGGTGCTGGAACAATTCATCGCCACCTTACCAGCAGGAACCGCGGAGTGGGTCCAGTGCCACCGCCCGGCGTCGCTGGATCAGGCAGTCGAGCTGGCGGAGGATCATTTGGCGGCTGTTCCGGCGGCAGGACAGCAGACGACACCGACCCTTCTCTCCTCTTCTCTCTCTCTCTCTCCCCCTCCTTCTGTGTCCCGTCCTTGCCCCATTCCCCCACCGCAGAGACGGGGGCCGGCTCCACCCCAGCCGGCCCGCCGCACCCGCGGTGCCCTCCTGTTTCTCCCTTCTCTGTCTGTCTCTCCCCCCCCAGGTGAGTGAGCCCCAGAACACCGGTGCAGAGGGAAAGCCCGGGCCGGTTTGCTGGCGCTGCGGGGAGCCGGGCCACCTTCAACAACAGTGCACGGCAATGGAAGTGGGCGTGGTGGTTCGGATCCCTGACGCGCCAGAGGCCGCCCTCGATCGGGCCGGAGCATATCGCATACCGGTGAGTACCCAAGGGGCTACATATCAGGCGTTGGTGGATTCGTGTTGTAATCAGACCTCAATTCGCTAAAGCCTGGTGCAAAACGAGGCATTGGGGGGAGCACAGGGGGTGAAGGTTTTGTGTGTGCACGGGGATGTTCACAGCTACCCTTTGGTGTCGGTCCACATTTTCTTCAGAGGGGAAAAATTTATAGTGAAGGCGGCGGTTAATCCTCGCCTTACCCACTCTTTGATTCTGGGGACTGATTGGCCGGGATTTCGGGGGTTAATGACATGCTTAGTAAAGAGTGGGTCCTGCCACTTAACAGGGGGAGGTCCCGGGGTCGCTTTGGCGGGAGCAGCTGTCACAGAGCCGTCTACGTCATCTCCGCATCAGAGTGAGGAGCCGCCGGCTCCTCCTCTCTCTATTGGGGAATCCCTCGCAGATTTCCCATTAGAACAATCGCGAGACGAGACTCTGCGACATGCGTTTGACCAAGTGAGAGTAATCGATGGTCAAACGCTCCAGCCGAACGCCACCCCGTCCTTCCCTTACTTCGCGATTATGAAGGATAGGTTATACCGAGTGACGCAGGACACTCAAACTAAAGAGCGAGTCATGCAGCTTTTAATTCCGAAGAGCCGCCGGGAATTGGTATTCCAGGCGGCTCACTTTAATCCCATGGCTGGACACTTAGGGCAGGACAAAACACTAGCCCGAATAATGGCCCGGTTCTATTGGCCAGGGATTCGCGGCGATGTCCGTAGGTGGTGTACGGCGTGCCGCGAATGCCAGTTAGTAAATCCAGCGGCCATTCCAAAAGCGCCTTTGCGCCCTCTGCCATTAATCGAGACCCTGTTCGAAAGAATTGGGATGGATCTCGTCGGGCCATTAGATCGGTCAACACGAGGGTACCGCTTTATATTAGTTCTAGTGGACTATGGAACGCGATACCCGGAAGCAGTGCCTCTTTGCAATATCTCAGCACGCAGTATTGCGGAGGCACTCTTCCACGTTATCTCCCGAGTTGGAATCCTGAAAGAGATTCTGACTGACCAAGGCACCTCGTTTATGTCACGTACACTGAACGAACTGTATGGGTTATTGGGTATTAAGCCGATCCGCACCAGCGTGTATCACCCACAAACGGACGGTTTAGTTGAACGGTTCAACCGCACCCTCCAGAACATAATTAAAAAATTCGTATGTGAGGACTCACGTAATTGGAATAGATGGCTCGAACCCTTGCTTTTTGCAGTGCGAGAGGTCCCCGAAGCCTCCACGGGGTTCTCCCATTCGAATTGTTATACGGGCGTAAGCCGCGCGGCATCCTAGATGTGCTGCGGGAAAATTGGGAGGAGGGACCTTCACCAAGTAAAAACGAGATCCAATACATTATTGACCTGCGCGCAAAACTCCACACGCTCACGCACCTAACTCAGGAGAATTTGCGGCAGGCCCAAGAACGGCAAGCCCGCCTGTACGACAAGGGTATGTGCCTTAGGGAGTTCGCACTGGGAGAGAAAGTACTCGTACTGTTGCCCACATCGAGCTCCAAATTAGTCGCCAAGTGGCAAGGGCCCTTTGAGGTCACACGGCGAGTCGGGGACGTTGACTATGAGGTGAGGCGAACGGATAGGGGCGGGGCGCTACAGATTTACCACCTCAACCTACTCAAACTCTGGAATGAGGAGGTCCCCGTGGCATTGGTGTCGGTGGTTCCGGAGAAGGCGGAGCTGGGGCCAGAGGTGCAAAAGGGAACATTGGCATCGCGTACCTCTCCGGTCCCCTGTGGAGACCACCTCTCCCCGACCCAACTCACGGAGGTCGCCCAGTTGCAGGCCGAGTTTTCGGATGTGTTCTCGCCCCTGCCCGGTCGCACCAACCTCATAGAGCACCACATAGAGACGCCCCCGGGGGTAGTAGTGCGTAGCCACCCTTACAGGTTACCCGAACACAAAAAAAAGGTGGTTCGGGAAGAATTGGAGACCATGCTCGAAATGGGCATCGTCGAGGAGTCCCACAGTGACTGGAGCAGCCCGGTGGTCTTGGTACCCAAGGCCGACGAGTCGGTCCGGTTCTGTGTGGACTACAGAAAAGTCAACGCGGTGTCTAAATTTGATGCGTACCCGATGCCTCGTATTGACGAGTTGCTCGATCAACTCGGCACTGCTCGCTTTTATTCGACGCTGGATTTGACGAAGGGATATTGGCAGATCCCCTTGACTCCACTATCCCGAGAGAAAACGGACTTTTCCACACTGTTTGGTTTACACCAATTCGTCACCCTTCCGTTTGGGCTGTTTGGGGCGCCCGCTACGTTTCAGCGGCTGATGGACAGAGTCCTCCGCCCTCACGCCACTTATACGGCCGCCTATCTGGATGATATTATCATCTATAGTAATGACTGGCAGAGGCACCTCGAACATCTGAGGGCCGTCCTTAGGTCGCTGACACGAGCGGGGCTCACAGCCAACCCAAAGAAGTGTGCGATTGGGCGGGTGGAAGTACGGTATCTGGGCTTCCACTTGGGCAACGGGCAGGTGCATCCCCAAATTAATAAGACCGCAGCGATTGCGGCCTGCCCGAGGCCCAAGACCAAAAAGGGGGTGAGACAGTTCCTGGGACTGGCTGGCTATTACCGTAGGTTTATACCTAATTATTCGGACCTCACCAGCTCGCTGACTGACCTCACTAAAAAGGGGGCGCCAGATCCGGTCCAGTGGACGGAGCAATGCCAGCGGGCTTTTTCTGAAGTGAAGGCTGCACTGTGTGGGGGGCCACTTTTACACTCCCCTGACTTTTCTCTCCCCTTTGTGTTGCAGACCGACGCGTCGGACAGAGGGCTGGGGGCGGTTTTGTCCCAGGAGGTGGAGGGGGAGGACCGCCCCATCCTGTACATTAGCAGGAAGCTGTCAGTGCGTGAGGGGCGCTACAGCACGATTGAAAAAGAGTGTCTGGCGATCAAGTGGGCAGTCCTCGCCCTCCGTTACTACCTGCTGGGGCGCCCTTTCACCCTCTGTTCGGACCACGTGCCCCTCCAGTGGCTCCACCGCATGAAGGATGCCAACGTACTCCAACCCTTCAATTTCAAGGTGGTCCACAGGACGGGGGCACAGATGGTCGTGGCGGACTTCCTCTCCTGCCAAGGGGGGGGGAGTCGGCTGCAGGCCGGACGGCCGCCCGGCCTGAGTCGGGCGGTGGGGGTATGTGCCAGCGGGGGCGTGGTCAAGCGCCGGTCTGTGACAGGAGGGCGGAGTTGGGGAAGGTAAGTGGCAGAATCACTACACCTGATGGCAATTAACCTGTGTTTGTGTGTGTCTTCCCAGTGACCGCGCGCTATTTAAGGAGGGAGAGTGAGAGCGGAGGGGAGCATCCCTGAACAAGACGCTAGTGTGTGTGTGTGTCTCTCTGGGTATTACAAGTATACCGATTGTTAGACTGAAAAGTTTGGCAATAAAGCCGCTACTTACCACTGATCTCTGTCCTGCCATCCTCTGTGCTCCACCCACATGTAGGGAACATTACAGTCCTCATCTCCTCTGTTTCCCTCGCCAACATGTCCATTGAAATCTGCTCCTATCAGCACATGCTCCTCCCTCGGTATACTTTCTACCACTTCATCCATCTTTTCCCAGAAAGACTGTCTCTTCCTGTGGGGCATAAGCACACACAACATTGATTACCACTCCTTGAATCTCCAACTTCATGCCTATCACTCTGACACCCTCTTCACATCAATCACACTGTTGACCAATTCTCCCCTCAAAACAATACCAACACCATTTCTCTTTCCATCGACTCCATAATAAAACAACTTGCATCCACCTCCAATCCCACCCAGAAGTGAACATTTGCGAACATCAATCAAATGTTCATAGAATGTTTGTTTATTGTTCAGCAAGTTTGCGAACGTTCATGTAATGTTCATGATGTTTGTGTAATGTTTGCATGGAAGCAAACATTTGCAAACGTATGAAATGTTCATAGAATGTTTGCATCATGTTCAGTGTGTTTGCGAACATTTATATAATGTTCATGTTGTATGTGTATAGCTTGCCTCTAAATAAAAGTATATACCCCAGGAAGCTATTATGATATTTTTTAATTCCTTTGAACAAAATTAAATTGCATAATTAAAAAAAAAAATGATTGCTAGCTTATGTCACTTCTATGTGCAGAAAATTTTTGCTATAAGGCATAAAATTTGTGTGATGTGTGGCTTCAATCTCTTCAACCAAAAAATTGTCTGGAAATTTCAAATAATAATTCATGGTTTGAATCTTATAAAATATTTTTAATGGTGTTATTCGAGTATGTCGGCATAATTGACATGGTGTTTTAACATATCTTGTTATTTCATGGCATGTTTTCATTATAATTTGTTAATTGTTATGCTTGTGTTTAGAGAGTTATTAAAAGAAACTTCATAAAAAGTTACATTTTATGATTTTACTATAGATATCAGAGTCAGTTTAATTGACACGGCGTATTATAAAACTTGAAAATAAATACTTGTATAGTTTATAATTATATCCAATGCTTACAAAATTAATGTGTAGCTAGGAATTTTGTAGCAAATTTAGCCTATGCTACGTTTTTAAACGATACTCATATACATATGAAACCATTACTTGAAACTTCATTTTTAAAATTAAAAATAAAAACCAAAATATTTTTGTTGGTGATAGTTATTGGTCTAATATTATGGACTCTGTACATACCTCATTACATGAACCCTAATTATGATTTTTAATGGCTTAGCTGTTATTCTTCTCATCTCGTTATTTCTAGCCGCTTTATCCTGTTCTACAGGGTCGCAGGCAAGCTGGAGCCTATCCCAGCTGACTACGGGTAAAAGGTGGGGTACACCCTGGACAAGTCGCCAGGTCATCACAGGGCTGACATATAGACAACCATTCACACCTACGGTCAATTTAGAGTCCAGTTAACCTAACCTGCATGTCTTTGGGGGAAACCGGAGCAAACCCATGCGGACAACATACAAACTCCACACAGAAAGGCCCTCGCCGGCCACGGGGCTCGAACCCAGACCTTCTTGGTGTGAGGCGACAGCGCTAACCACTACACCACCGTGCCGCCGCTATTATTTTTAATTTTTATTTTATATTTTGAATGTTCACATGCTATATTTGGAATATTTCTGCACCAGCCCCCAACTTTAACTGTGCTCAATAAAACTTAAATAAAATAAATATGTAAAAAAATAAATAAATAAATAAATTAATTAATTAATAAATTTCGCATATAGATAGGCCTACAAACGGCTGACAAAATGTTGCAATTGCACTTTAACAGACATGTAGGCCTATAATAGGTCAGGTGCATAGGCCCAAAGTGAAACTGCAATTAGGCCTATAGTATAGAATTTACATGTTGACAATCATATCATACGTTCAATACCCCATAAAAGTGTCCGGACAGTATCCGGACGGTTCCGGAACGCCCCGGCCAGTATGCACCTGTGCACAGCCTTGGAGTTGACTTCCTGTCGCCATTTTGTTGATTGAGACCAACTTGAAATTGAGCCAATTTGTGGATTAAAATCTAGTGCCATCAGGTAAGAAATATCTATTACTACACTTTAAAACACACAATAAACATTATCTGCACGTCGTGGTTTTACGTAGGTCTACATATTATAATTATTGTCTTTGTTATTACGTTATTATGGAAGCGTATTGCTGCCACACTCAAAAAAATTGGCTTAGTATCAAGTAATTACGTGAAAACTTTATTGTTATAACAATATCTTATCACGTTTTTGCAATATATTTATCATGTAATAACATGATATCACGTAATTTCATGATACGAAATTATCACGTTATTTCATGATATTTTCATGTAATAACGTGAAAACACCTTATCAAGAAATAACGTGAAAGTATGGTTTAACGTCATAGGCTAGGCTACTTCCATTAAAAGCAGACGGCCTAGCCTACTGTATAACTTTGGTCGAGCAAAAACACTGAGCAAAAACATGACTGAATCCTGAATGACTCCTATTTGTATAAATAGGGGACTACATAGGCGGCAAAATGTAGTTTTTTTCCTTCCATGGAAGCGCACTTGTATACTGAGGAGGAAGCAATTTGCATTACAGCTGTGAATGAGGATTCAAAATGGCGGCTCGGCTTGGTTTTCCCTTCCTCCTCAGTATCTCCCCACCACCACCAATCTGAGCAGATCTATAAATCCTTGATCAATTAAGGGACTAATAGCTTGTGGCATAATTTTGTTGCATCTTTATGTTAAAAATCCCAGTGGTCACCAATATACCAAAAACATACTTATTTGTTTCTTTTTATAAAATCTATAAAAATAGTTGTTTTTATTATACTGACTGGCATATTCTAATAATTGTTATTTTAAAATAGGCCAATATTTTAAAGAGACAAAATATTCCCTGTAAATTTATTATTTTGGCCTAATTATTTTGGCAAACTATTTAAACTGTGACTGTCAAAATTTAATAATGAAAGCAATAGCATTAGAGATCATTCTTTTAACATATGCCAATATTTCTAAAATGCACGTGTTCCTTGTAAATTTATTTAGGCCAAATTATTTTAGCAAACTATGTAAATTGTGACTCAAAATTTAATAATGAATGCAATAGCATTATAGAAGGTTTATTTCACTAAAGTTTAATCAAATGAAAATAAATGAATTAACTTGAAATTTGACATGATTCCTTTAGACTCCCAAACCCTACCTGGCCAACAGGAATTGACTTGTACCGTACAACTCATTCTTCTGTGGTGAAAGAATTTCACTGGTCCATTTTGTTATCCAGTGGCTATACAGTCTGTGAGCAATTGTAATTAAGTTGGATTTGTTTGTCAAGCATCCACTGACCAACAGCTTGTACAAACAAGAATTAGGAGATGGTTTAATCAAAGCCAAGCTTAATAAGGGTAATTAATAGTGTGAGTACCTTTTATATAAACAATAGCAGAACTTTCTTTTGTAACAGGGCGATGAACATACTATAATTATTTCTTTTTTTATTCCATCATTAAACTATTGTTTGAATAATTTTAATTATTTTCAGAACATTAAATATGTACTGTAGGGGGACAAGATTGAGTATGTACCAATGCAATTCACTGAATAAAAGATAACAACACAGCATTTTATGATCATGAAATATTTTATTACTGTGAAGACAATAATGATTTTATTCAATAAAATTACAAAAATAAATCAACAAATTAAATATATTAAAATTAATATAAAAATAAGTATTCTAATCTAACAATAAACAGTGCTGGAAAACTACATGAGCCACTTCACCATTTATTAATTTATATGATAATATTTTAAATCTCATCTCATCTCATTATCTCTAGACGCTTTATCCTGTTCTACAGGGTCGCAGGCAAGCTGGAGCCTATCCCAGCTGACTGCGGGCAAAAGGCGGGGTACACCCTGGACAAGTCGCCAGGTCATCACAGGGCTGACACATAGACACAGACAACCATTCACACTCACATTCACACCTACGGTCAATTTAGAGTCACCAGTTAACCTAACCTGCATGTCTTTGGACTGTGGGGGAAACCGGAGCACCCGGAGGAAACCCACACGGACACGGGGAGAACATGCAAACTCCGCACAGAAAGGCCCTCGCCAGCCACGGGGCTCGAACCCGGACCTTCTTGCTGTGAGGCAACGGCGCTAACCACTACACCACCGTGCCGCCCTAATATTTTAAATGTATAATAAAATTTTAAATGTATATTTTTGCATCTTTGATATAATGTTAAGGTAAGTATTTGTCCTAATCAGTTGTTATTTGGAAGATCATAATATTTCCAGTTTCATAAGTGAGCATTTTGTCCTACACTAGTCACTTGTGTCTTTTAGGCCTACTAAAAAGCTGCAACTGGGCGGGTGTATATTATTTAGGAGTTTTTACTAGCCTATGTTTTATACTATAGTTTATATTTTAACACAGAAATCACACATATTTTGACTTAACTTACTTACTGTCACCATACATAACTAAAAATGTGAAAATAATAACCTACTTACCTACCCTGGCCTCTGGCAATTATATAAAAAGTAAGATTAAATTTAAGACTTGCATTTTTAAAGACCTTTTCACAACCCAGAGATATTAAGCAGATAAATCGGCCTAAGTGCTTTGAGTTATGAGTATAAAGATATCTTATATTCCTTATATTTTTAAGTGTAAATACAGTAAGCAGCTTACAGATATAAATCTTTCAAGATGCCTTTTATAAATTAATCACTGCAGTAATCATGTGATTAACTATTATTGTTTATTCGCAGTTGAAGCTGTTGGGACTATTTATTTACTATATATTTATTCATACTTGTACTGTAAATAATATCTTTATATAATTTACTAAATGTACAGTATGTGAATTGCCTAATTGCATGTAGGCATAAACAAACATAAACATATCATGTTATCCAGTTGGCTAATTACTTTAACACTGGCAATAATCTTCAAAAGATTTCAAAAGGTCCCGGCCTGGGATTTTGTTTATCTGACATTTAATAATTTCATAAAAGTCAAAAACGTCCCTGTTGTCTGTCAACAACAGATGGAAGGTTTGTTTACTCAACAGTTAACATTATGATCGAAAACCTCCCTGACTCACCATTGTTATGGACGACTTCTTTCTTTGTTTTCTGCTGGGAGGTTTTCGCCTATTTCAATGACAGGTTTTTGCCAGGGAGGGTTATCGCCGTAAATCATCTAAATAGACACGCTCAAAATTGGCCCCACTTAATGGACGGTATGCTGTTCAGACGTGTTCTACTTAGATGTGTTCTATATAGGTGTGTTATAAATACAAATAGTTTTTATAAATATCAAACCTATGATGCTTCTATGTATATGTTTACAAGTAGTGTTTGGAATTTTAGGCCAAAATATTAGATAAATGACATGAAATGCTGTTTCTTTTCTCCATATATATTGAGAAACTACATTCTCCAAACGTAAAAGAATATAAAGCGCTATTTAGGCCTATAGTAGACAAGCAAGCACATTCCCCCGGTTTTACTATATATTTTACCATACAAATGTGTAGTCAGTAAGTCTAAAACCATGCACATTTTTGCATTTTAATACCTGTCTTATTAAATATAATTCCATAAATTTGACAAATTAGGCCTAATCTGTAGTAATCCCCTATATATAGACTTAACGTCCACTATCCAAGCAGGTAAAAAATTTAACTCATGAATCTATTTATGACCTATAATATAGAAATTTTTTTTTTTTTATGGAGTTTTAGAAAATTTTTAGAATACAGTGAAAATGATAATAAAGTCTCATCTCATCTCATTATCTCTAGCCGCTTTATCCTTCTACAGGGTCGCAGGCAAACTAGAGCCTATCCCAGCTGACTACGGGCGAAAGGCGGGGTACACCCTGGACAAGTCGCCAGATCATCACAGGGCTGACACATAGACACAGACAACCATTCACACTCACATTCACACCTACGGTCAATTTAGAGTCACCAGTTAACCTAACCTGCATGTCTTTGGACTGTGGGGGAAACTGGAGTACCCGGAGGAAACCCACGCGGACACAGGGAGAACATGCAAACTCCACACAGAAAGGCCCTCGCCAGCCACGGGGCTCGAACCCGGACCTTCTTGCTGTGAGGCGACAGTGCTAACCACTACACCACCGTGCCGCCATGATAATAAAGTAATAGCAAAAAAACAAAATAGGCCCTACTAGATATTTAACACATTCATAATTTGAAATTTGAATTAAGCCTAAGTCTGGCTGACATTTGATTGTAAGACCACCTGTCTTAAGATAACAGTTCATATTTATAAATTATCCATGTATCTTAAGACCATCTGTCTTGAAAAACGAAGACCACATTTTTGTGGACAAAGCAGTGATCTTGAATGACATGGTTTCACTGTGTATGATATAGATTCTAGTATATATGATAAAGTGCCATTTTTGGCAGACTAGTTATATCTATAGGGCCTGCTCCCATAAGATGTCTCTTTTGCCTAATAACAGTAATATTAGCCAGCTGAAATGTAAAATATCATATGGATAAAAATTGCAGTCCTTTAATTAAGGCCTATCAAAAATATTGTGTGTTTCCTGTCACAGCCTCAAAAAAATTCAGGGGCAGACGGTCGGAAATTTTTTTTTTTTTTTCAGATTTTTTTTGTCAAATAATTTTTTTTTTATGTTTTCTTGCAACATTGCCCACAAAATTGTTATGTGATAGCTTCTGATGTACATGTATTTGCATGCTTGTTTTCAGCTAGCATGATGTTGATTTGCAAAATTCCTCTACTTTTGCTGACGTCGAACTGAGCATGGCTCAACTTGAAATTTCCTGCTCCCAGACTTAAAACTTAGGGTCGGGGATATTTAGGCAGGGTCGGGCGAGTGACCGGAAACAAGCAATTTTTTCTGACTGGCCTTTAGAATTAAAAAATTTTGTCCATGTTTTTATCCATTCTGGTATTACAATAGCCTTTGCAGGCCTTAATTATGCATGAGTATTTTATCATTTGCATGCTTTATTTATTTTGCAGATCTGTCACTGCTTTGAAGGCTTTATCAGGAAAATGAAGATGAAACTTGTGCCCAAACACTGCTTGGATTGATGCCTGCTTGTTATGTACTTCTAGTCATGGTTTGATAATATAGTGTCAAAACCATTTTTAGACTTGAATATTGCATTGCATTTGCTATAAAACATAATTTGATTGTACAAACATTGCATGATAGCAATTACTTAGTTAAAATGTGCAGTTATATAACATAGTACTGAGGATATATTTTTATTTGCATGACCAAATGTCAGGGATATAGATATTTATGCAGTGTTTTATGCCCCCATGTTGCACTAGCAAAGACATGTTTTTTTTTTGAGTTGTTTGTCCATCTGCTATCTTTCAGGTTAAATCTCTAAGTAGTGTGTATTACCACACAGGCATCAGTAGTGTGGGCTACATTTTTTCTCGTTTTAAATTCGGACATCCCCTCCTAGAACTGCCACCTTATTGTGGTGGAGGGGTTTGTGTGCTTGAATGATCCTAGGAGCTATGTTGTCGGGGGCATTATGCCCCTGTTAGGGTTTCCCAAGGCAGACAGGTACTAGGTGACAGGCCAGACCAAGAGCAGTTCACCAAAAAACCCCTATGGAGGAAAAATCCAGGACCGTGACGTCGCCCGGTAGGACGCAGCCGGGGCCCCACCCTGGAGCCAGGCCCGGGGTTGGGGCTCGTATGCGAGCGCTTGGTGGTCGGGCCTTTGCCCATGGGGCCCGGCCGGGCTCAGCCCGAAGAGGCGACGTGGGCCCGACCTCCTGTGGGTTCACCACCCACAGAGGTAGCAGTAGGGGTTTGGTGCAGTGTGGATTGGGTGGCAGTCGAAGGCAGGGGCCTCGACGACCTGATCCCCGGACACAGCGGCTGGCTGTTGGGACATGGAATGTCACTTCGCTGGGGGGGAAGGAGCCTGAGCTTGTGCGGGAGGTTGAGAGGTACCGGCTAGAGATAGTCGGGCTCACCTCCACGCACAGCTTGGGCTCTGGAACCCAGCTCCTCGAGAGGGGCTGGACTTTCCACTTCTCTGGAGTCGCCCGTGGTGAGCGGCGGCGGGCTGGTGTGGGCTTCCTTATAGCTCCCCAGCTCAGCCGCCATGTGTTGGAGTTTACCCCAGTGAACGAGAGGGTCGCCTCTCTGCGCCTTCGGATTGGGGAGAGGGCTCTTGCTGTTGTTTGTGCCTACGGGCCAAATAGCAGTATAGAGTATCCGGCCTTCTTGGAGTCCCTGGGAGAGGTACTGAGGGGTGCTCAGACTGGGGACTCCATTGTGCTACTGGGGGACTTCAATGCTCACGTGGGCGATGACAGTGACACCTGGAGGGGCGTGGTTGGGAGGAACGGCCTCCCCGATCTGAACCCGAGTGGTGTTTTGTTATTGGACTTCTGTGCTAGTCACAGTTTGTCCATAACGAACACCATGTTCGAGCATAGGGGTGTCCATAAGTGCACGTGGCACCAGGACACCTTAGGTCGGAGGTCGATGATCGACTTTGTAGTCGTGTCATCTGATCTCCGACCCTATGTCTTGGACACTCGGGTGAAGAGAGGGGCTGAGTTGTCAACTGATCACCACCTGGTGGTGAGTTGGATCCGCTGGCGGAGGAGGAAGCTGGACAGACCTGGCAGGCCCAAACGTATGGTGAGGGTCTGCTGGGAACGTCTGGCCGAGCACTCTGTTGGGGAGGTCTTTAACTCCCACCTCCGGGAGAGCTTTTCCCAGCTTCCGAGGGAGGCGGGGGACATTGAGTCTGAGTGGACCATGTTCTCTACCTCCATTGTGGACGCAGCTGTTCGGAGCTGTGGCCGCAAGGTCTCCGGTGCCTGTCGTGGCGGCAATCCCCGAACCCGGTGGTGGACACCGGAAGTAAGGGATGCCGTCAAGCTGAAGAAGGAGTCCTATCGGGCCATGTTGACCTCCGGGACTCCTGAGGCAGCCGACGGGTATCGGCAGGCCAGGCATGCTGCAGCTCGGGCAGTTGCGGAGGCAAAAACTCGGAACTGGGAGGAGTTCGGGGAGGCCATGGAGAAGGACTATCGGTCGGCCTCGAAGAAATTCTGGCAAACCGTCCGGCGCCTCAGGAGGGGGAAGCAGTACTCTGCCAACACTGTTTACAGTGCGGGTGGGGAGCTGTTGACCTCGACTGGGGACATTGTCGGGCGGTGGAAGGAATACTTTGAGGATCTCCTCAATCCCATCGTCATGTCTTCCACTGAGGAGACTGAGGCTGATGACTCAGAGGTGGACTCGTCCATTACCCAAGCCGAAGTCACTGAGGTGGTTTGCAAGCTCCTCGGTGGCAAGGCACCGGGGGTGGATGAGATCCGCCCTGAGTATCTCAAGTCTCTGGATGTTGTGGGGCTGTCTTGGTTGACACGCCTCTGCAACATCGCGTGGCGGTCGGGGACAGTGCCTCTGGAGTGGCAGACTGGGGTGGTGGTCCCTCTTTTTAAGAAAGGGGACCGGAGAGTGTGCTCCAATTATAGGGGAATCACACTTCTCAGCCTCCCAGGGAAAGTTTACTCCAGGGTACTGGAGAGGAGAATTCGACCAACAGTCGAACCTCGGATCCAGGAGGAACAATGCGGTTTTCGTCCTGGTCGCGGAACACTGGACCAGCTCTATACCCTTCATAGGGTGCTCGAGGGTTCATGGGAGTTTGCCCAACCAGTCCACATGTGCTTTGTGGATCTGGAGAAGGCATTCGACCGTGTCCCCCGTGGTATTCTGTGGGGGGTGCTTCGGGAGTATGGGGTTCGGGGCTCTTTGCTAAGGGCTGTCCGGTCCCTGTACGAATGGAGCAGGAGTCTGGTTCGCATTGCCGGCAGTAAGTCAGACCTGTTCCCAGTGCATGTTGGACTCCGTCAGGGCTGCCCTTTGTCACCGGTTCTGTTCATAATTTTTATGGACAGAATTTCTAGGCGCAGCCAGGGGCCGGAAGGAATCCTGTTTGGGAACCACAGGATTTCATCTCTGCTTTTTGCGGATGATGTTGTCCTGTTGGCTTCTTCAAACCAGGACCTTCAGCATGCACTGGGGCGGTTTGCAGTCGAGTGTGAAGCGGCTGGGATGAGAATCAGCACCTCCAAGTCCGAGGCCATGGTTCTCGACCGGAAAAGGGTGGCTTGCCCTCTCCAGGTTGGTGGAGAAGTCCTGCCTCAAGTGGAGGAGTTTAAGTATCTCGGGATCTTGTTCACGAGTGAGGGAAGGATGGAGCGTGAGATCGACAGGCGGATCGGTGCAGCCTCCGCAGTGATGCGGTCGCTTTACCGGTCCGTCGTGGTGAAGAAGGAGCTGAGCCAAAAGGCGAAGCTCTCAATTTACCGGTCGATCTACGTTCCGACTCTCACCTATGGTCATGAGCTTTGGGTAATGACAGAAAGAACAAGATCGCGGATACAAGCGGCTGAAATGAGTTTCCTTCGCAGGGTGGCTGGGCGCTCCCTTAGAGATAGGGTGAGAAGCACAGTCACTCGGGAGGAGCTCGGAGTAGAGCCGCTGCTCCTCCACATCGAGAGGAACCAGCTGAGGTGGCTCGGGCATCTTTTTCGGATGCCTCCTGGACGCCTCCCTGGGGAGGTGTTCCAGGCATGTCCCCCCGGGAGGAGGCCCCGGGGAAGACCCAGGACACGCTGGAGGGACTATGTCTCTCGGCTGGCCTGGGAACGCCTCGGTGTTCTTCCCGAGGAGCTGGCCGAGGTGTCTGGGGAAAGGGAAGTTTGGGCTTCCATGCTTAGACTGCTGCCTCCGCGACCCGGTCCTGGATAAGCGGAAGAAGACGAGACGAGACGAATTTGGACATCAGTGTGTCACGTACTGCTTTCTAGTCAGAATTCTTCTGAATCTGAATCCGAAGAGGTAGAACTGGAAGTGGGTTACTCAGATGACTCTGATGATGACCCAGATTGCAGGTTTGAGAAACTGTAACATTTTTTCTAATAGGATGTGTGTTCCTTTATATATTATTAACTTGTACTTTGGTTTTTTTACATGCATTTGTATTAAATTTATTAAGAGGCCTTTTTATTTTTAGATATTATATCTAAATTTTTTTGTCCCCCCACCTTTTCTCTGAAAAGGAGCGGGGGGACATAGGGGCTGTCCGTCCGTCTGGTTAAAGTTTTTCAGAATGTGCTTATGCTTGAAATATTTATTGGTTTTAAACAATTTATAATTTTGCAAGAAAGGTAATAATATTGCTTTAGTTGTTTCTTCGTAAATTCAAGCTTTTTTGAGAAAAACTTGGTAAAATTTAACTTTGAAAAAATCTCAACCTTGACTTAAGAGTTTCTGATAGCTTGCACCGGGGGGATATTGGTCACTTTAGTGGCAATATTGTCAAGTTTATTTTTGTGATACATGCCTGTTTTGTCGTGTTATCTGTAGAACGACTTTTTTTATAATATCAAAGTGTAGGTATCATGCCGCCATCTTGTGTCAGAACTACAATTTCCAGGCAACTTCCGCGTGACCTATGTCACGCGTGGGCGGGATCCCCTACGTCAGTCTGCCATGCACGCATAAATCCAAGCGGAAGCTCCGCCATCTTTGTCTCTCGCGTCCGGACTTCAACGAGTCTAGACGCACAAAAGGGATGCTCTCCACCCAAAAAGACGTCTTCTTTCTTGCAAGATCCATCACTCAGCGCGATTTTCTTTCTTACCCTTGGCAAAGGTAAACTCTAGAGTTGCGCGATCTTTAAACTCAACCTGAGTTACAACCGGTTTACTTGTATTAGAAGTGACGTCACGACTGCAGCCCAGGCAGTTAAAAGTTAAGAAGCGATTGAATCCTTTTTAACTCAAAAGCGCTGTGCATCTGATTCTGATCAGAGACTTTTCCTCACGAACGCTGAGGTTCGGACCAAGAATCCTCTGCTTTCCACGGGAACCACCCAAGTGCTCCGCTGGACCCGAAAGTTTTCTACGCCTCCATCACGAGCGGCTCACGTGCTCCCACGGCGAGGCCTGAAACTACACCGGCGAATAGTTCTTCATATCTTGCTAAAGGCAGGATTAAGTAAGATTTTGGCATTTGGGCATAATTAGGATAGTCTTAGGAATTTGCTTTTATTTGAAATAGTGTGAATTTAAACCCAGGTTTATGTTACACTGTTAGACACGCAGCGTGTTGATTTATTTTGGTTCTATGTTCTCTCAATTGTTTAATAGATAGGCTGCGCATGCTTTTCTCTCTCTTATTCTGACTAACACTAATTTCCTTATCATACATTTTGACCTTATCAAGGTTTCAGTGAGTTTGGTAATGTTATGAGTTTGGAATCTTTTTGTTACTGAGAAAACACGTGCTCAACAGGCCTGACCAGGCCTGATACACTTTAGATAGCTTCCCTTTGTCTTTAGCAACACGTGCTCAGTAGGCCTCATAAGGCCTAACAAACACACTTTAGCTAGGCCATAGGGCCTTTAACAAACACACTTTAGCTAGGCCATAGGGCCTTTCACAAACACAAGGCTAATCTAGGCCTCCACCACGTGTAGTTAGCTACACGAGGCTAAACACATGGTCAAGTCACACACACACACACAAGCACACATTAGCAACAGAGCTAATCCTTTGTTCCATTTAGATAACATTCCTTTGTTTTAGCTAGCAACAAGCTAGGCCTAACACACACACACCACACACACACCACACATAAACACACACATGTATACACACCTCATATTTGTATATATTGATTATCCATTTTTGTCTTTGTTATAATAAATCCATTTATTATCAAAGCTGTGTATTCATCTTGTTGGTGAGCAATATATGAAGTCCCTAATCTCCCTCGAATTCAAAAGGGTGCATATAAGTTATGTAATGTGGTAAGTGATTGTAATAATTTGGAAATATACCATAATTTAGCTGTTTGGTAATTTATTATTAAGCACCAGGATTAATGGTATGATTCACTAAATGATTCATTGAATGATTCACTAAACGATTCATTGAATGATTCACTAAACGATTCACTGAATGATTCACTTCAAATGAGACTGATTCTATGGTATGATTCACTTCAAGTGAGTCAAAGTAAATGATTCAATGGGATTGATTCATTTTAATTATTAACCTTCAAAATTTAATGAGACTGATTTAATGAGATTGATCACTTAATTTCAATAATTAACTGATTGCACCCACAGTTAAATTGGTGCCCCGTGTGAGGACGATTGGTTTGTTGACTTCTGGAATATTGTTCAACAACAAATAAACTCAGTTGATTCAGCAACTGCTAAGGTATATCCCCAGGTGTGTTAAAACGGTTAACAGTAGTGTGATAACCATATCACAAATACTCATAACCTATTTAACTTAGGATAAGAGAGCATTTCCAAATAAACCTGATTAATTAATTACATAGTTAATTAATAATGATTAAATTAATAATTAACTTGATTAATTATCTAGTATCCAGCCTAAGTAAAATGGCATCCCCTCATGTCTCAAAAATGGAAGACAACGCTCAAGACGTGTCTCTCCTTGAGGTCATCGCAGACCTCATTCACTGCTCTGCCTCTGAAAAGGCAAACATTAAGTACACAAGTGAGAGTGAATGCCAAAACAACTTAGATAACTTAAACAAACATATGAGAGATCCAAAAAGAACAACTTTTAGTGTCCAAGCGGCACTAGGTAAGCTATTCCTATCATACTTCCAAAATGCTGATTCAGAAATCAGACGCCTCCGCGGAGAGGTTCAAAGGCTGACTACCAGCAACGCTGAGCTGACAGCCGATAATAATGATTTACATAGGGAGCGTGAGCTCTTGAAGACCTCCCTTGATGATTGCACCGAACGGCTAGAGAAAGCCGAAATGGTTGCTAAGAGGGCTGCCCAGGAGCAGACCCCCCAAGAGCAGCGCAAGGGGCGTGAAAGACCCCCAACAATGCGCCAAAGCTCAGAGCGGGAAGAGGCGTCCGAACCGGACACCGTAAATGATCTGGTCGAGAACCAGACATCCTGCCAAACTCCATCAACTCGCTACACGACTCCGTCGTCGTCTAGCCAGGATGGAGCCGCCCTGCGCTCATCCCGAGCCCAGGCCCGTAGCACACCTAGGTCAGTGCGTTTCAGTTTCCCTGATCAATCTCCAGATGAATCAGACTATGAATCTAGTGCGAAACGGGAACAACACCAGAGTAGCTTAGATAGTGAGTGCTCAGAAGAGCCAAGAAGGTCGCACAAGGACGTGCACCAAACCCTTCGCTTACGGCAAATTGACCTACTTGCCAAAGATGTCAAACAATTCGATCCTGACAATCAAAGAACTAATGTAAATAATTATTTACGAGAAATTGATTGATGCCTGATGGACCTGCCGAACGCCACAACACGTGAAAAACTTAGACTAATCTGGAAGACCTCCAGTAGTAGCGTTCGTGCCTTTTTAGAGACACTACCCCCAAACATTCGCGATAGTTATTCGAAACTACGTAATTACATGAGGGAAGAATATGCGCCATACACGGACGAAACCTCCGCGACATTGTGTGCATTACAAGTCAAACAAAAACGGTCTGAGGCGCCTCGTGAATATTACAGACGGCTACGTACTGCCTATTTCCAAGGTAGTAGCGCACCAGGGTTGGAAGAAGATAGAGGTTTCAAATCTCTCTTCTTACATAACCTCCACCCAAGCGTGCGGACCCATGTCACACTGACGTGTCGATGAGGTCGCTATTCGATGAGGGAAATTAGGCGACTAGCCCAAATGACCTGGGAGACCATCGTCAAAACTGCAAACGGAAACGATGATGAACCCAGAGTCCTTAGCCTCCAGGGTGAGGACAAGCCCCCGCTAACCTTAGAAGGAGGTGAAGCACCGAAAGGGGGACCCACCTGGAAAAATTCCGGTCCAGCCCGATCCTTGCCGAGCCATCACAAGGGTGAGTGGAAAAATCGACAAGGTAAGGCCAGGAGGGACCGAGGGCGAGTCCACAGTGACGATGGCAATCGCCCATCACATGAAAAGGGTCGTAGGGAACAAAACGGTTGGCAGCAAAACCGTCATCCCCGCTCTGACCAGAAACGGCAGAAGCGTTCCGACCGTAGCTCAAAACGCAAGGGTAGAGACGACCAACACAGTGACTCAGACCAACCTGGTGAGTTCCACTCAGAACTGGACTCTTTAAAAGCCCAGTTGGTTGAGATTAAAGAACTGTTGCAGGAGACGTCAGACCCCTCAACAGATAAAACAAAAGAGCCCAAGAAAAATGACAAAAAGCTATTCGCTGGCATGACTAGGCCAGGAACCACGGGTATATCTCGTGAAAGGGGGAGGAGATCCCTCTGAAACAGCAGGCGAGGGTCAGGATGTAGGGCCCCCCCGGTGGCGAAGGCAAACACACAAAACGCACCTCTCATGTGTGCTAAAGTCTTCACCACCATTTTTCAGACACACGGCTCCCACAAGGCGACCCAATCCCAACCAAGCCCTGCAACATAAACTTAGTCAGCTTCACACAAAACAAAACCCCACAGTCGTTGGATCCCACAAAATATGCACAAACCCGTTGCGACGAGATTAGTGCGAACACTGATCAACCAAACGCCACGCGAGATCAAATTTCCGATGAACTTCAGTTCATGTCTTTGTACACCGAGTCCGATGTCGAAACACCCGACATCGCAACTCCCCCTAGTGGCAAAAATCTCCCTCTATCCATCGACTCAGACACAGACACCCATTTCACTGCTGGTGTAATGGCTGCGCTGTGGAACATGTTAGGCGTCGAGGCGAAATTCCATATCGCGTACCACCCTCAATTCTCTGGTCAGGCTGAACGAGCCATTCAAACCATTGTGAGCATGCTGCGAAAGTATATCACAAACCATGGTAAAATTTGGGACATGAAACTTCCCTTGGTGCTAAGGGCCATTTGGTCCACCCCTCATTGCGCCACTGAAGTCACACCCTTTGGGATGATGACTGGGCGAGAGTCGGTTCTTCCCCCACATCTCCTATACAACCCAGAGGCCATGAGCGTCGCGATTGCATACACCGCACATCAACATGTCGCCGACCTACGACGCCACCTACAGTCAACCTTTACAGGTGCCCAAAAGAATCTCGATTCGAGAGTAGGAGGACACAAAGCCTACTACGCCCGAATCTGAGAAGTTCCTACCACCCTGGTCGAGATCTTTCGATCGTGGGAAAACCGTTCCCCGTCGCGTATCACATTAGGACATCTAGGCCTAATCAAACGCTTTCATATCGATTTCCATGATAATCGAATCAAACCTTTTGAACAGTCCTCACTCCAAAAGGGGGTGGACGACAGCTAGGCCCATCATGTCCACCTAGCTTGTACGCATCACTCAACCATAAGCGTACACTAACCTTCCCGGTCAGACTTCACCAACCCAATGAAGTAATAACCCTTCAGTATAACATGGTAGATAAAATACTAAAATCTGCTATTATTACTAGTGTGTATTCATCGCAAATACACCTGGCATATAGTCTTGGCATTGCTATCCTCATTTTTGTGAATCCACAAGACTTAGAGATATGCACCTCCACTAAAGACATCCACTGGGTCTGCCCAGGCAACCCATACATGACACTACATGCCAAGGTAGATAAGATGGTCTGTGTCCCTGATAGCTTTAGCCGCAGTAGCGCACGCTCTCTGGCCAGACCACCCACTGCTATTACCAAACACAGATGATTTCTAGAAGATTAGGTTTGCCAACCCAAACACTAATACTTCTTTCCTTCCTTCATTTCTTCTCTTGTTTTTTTTATGCATAAGAAATTGAACACTACGTTTCATGTTCAATGTTTAATGGTTTTTTTTAATGTGGTTTTGATCTAGTTAGATAGTGATTATATGCCCAAAATGCCCATAGTGATATGCCCAAAATGCCTCTGTCTCCAACTGTCTTACTGGAACTCACAAGTTTACAGTCTTCACAGGACACCATGGACTGTGCAGAACAAGTCTACCTCAAGGACTATGGACACGGCGATGATACGATATGGTGCTCTCAGTGCTACGACTCCGTCATACCCCTGAGACCAAAAGGGGGACTGTAGGTATCATGCCGCCATCTTGTGTCAGAACTACAATTCCCAGGCAACTTCCGCGTGACCTACGTCACGCGTGGGCGGGATCCCCTACGTCAGTCTGCCATGCACGCATAAATCCAAGTGGAAGCTCCGCCATGTTGTCTCTCGTGTTTGGATTTCAACGGATCTAGACGCCTAAAGGGACGCTCTCCATCAAAAAGATGTCTTCTTTCTTGCAAGATCCATCACTCAGCGCGATTTTCTTTCTTACCCTTGGCAAAGGTAAACTCTAGAGTCGCGCAATCTTTAAACTCAACCTGAGTTACAACCGGTTTACTTGCATTAGAAGTGACGTCACGACTGCAGCCCAGGCAGTTAAAAGTTAAGAAGCGATTGAATCCTTTTTAACTCAAAAGCGCTGTGCATCTGATTCTGATCAGAGACTTTTCCTCACGAACGCTGAGGTTCGGACCAAGAATCCTCTGCTTTCCACGGGAACCACCCAAGTGCTCCGCTGGACTCAGAAAGTTCTCTACGCCTCCATCGCGAGCGGCTCACGTGCTCCCACGGCGAGGCCCGAAACTACACCGGCGAATATTTCTTCATATCTTGCTAAAGGCAGGATTAAGTAAGATTTTGGCATTTGGGCATAATTAGGATAGTCTTAGGAATTTGCTTTTATTTGAAATAGTGTGAATTTAAACCCAGGTTTATGTTACACTGACTACGTTTACATGCACGTCCAAATCGAGCTGCTGTTGGTAATCGAGCAAAGGGTCCCAGCAGGGGTGCCAGAGAAATCCAATCCTACATGCACAAGTGAAATCGGGCTATTGTGCAAGGTGCATTGTGCACCCGAGCCACACGTGGCGCTACACGCCCCATCGTGTTGGTACACTTCCGGTTGTCGTCATGAAGAAGAGCATAGTGTTGCCAGATACTGCTGACGTATCCCAGCCAAAAACATGTTCAAATCCGCTAAAATGAACTTAAAACACCCAATCTGGCAACACTAGCAGTTCCGTGTTCAAGCTGTTAGGCTTGCTCTAACAGACTATGGCTACAAACTGTCCGGTGCAGACCACTGTTTTGTAAGACAACTTATTTTGCACAATAATATTTTTCTAAAGTCCATTTTTTGCTTACAAAAAATATTTTTTTTTTTGCTTACAATTTAACTCATGTCTTAATAAACACACAAAAAGTTCAGTTGTTTTGTTTTTATTGACATTCTTCAGATGTTGGACATATATACACACACACACACACAAATACAATGACTTGTTTATGTACACAATTCACAGCTATGCAACAGCTGTACTTGGTGATACAGTAAGTGAGCTAAATTTTAACAGTGCAAACAATGCCACAAAAAGAAAAGATTCATGCCGTTGTCATGATTCGTTGTCATGCCGACCGAGGCTGTTGTGTTTCCCGCTTGTGGTCTCGTCACTCGTCACTTCCGGAAGTAGCTCGACAACTAGCTCGATAGGGTATACATGCGCAAAATAGCTCGGCAGAAATCGCATAAACTAGGTCGTGTAGCTCGATTCCGAGAAATCAAGTTCGGTTCAATTTCAGCCGAATTAAGGTGTATACATGGCATTTTGAACTTCGATTTCAGTCGAGCAACGGCAGAAATTCGATTCTCTCTATGTGCATGTAAACGTAGTGATAGTTAGACACGCAGCGTGTTGATTTATTTTGGTTCTATGTTCTCTCAATTGTTTAATAGATAGGCTGCGCATGCTTTTCTCTCTCTTATTCTGACTAACACTAATTTCCTTATCATACATTTTGACCTTATCAAGGTTTCAGTGAGTTTGGTAATGTTATGAGTTTGGAATCTTTTTGTTACTGAGAAAACACGTGCTCAACAGGCCTGACCAGGCCTGATACACTTTAGATAGCTTCCCTTTGTCTTTAGCAACACGTGCTCAGTAGGCCTCATAAGGCCTAACAAACACACTTTAGCTAGGCCATAGGGCCTTTAACAAACACACTTTAGCTAGGCCATAGGGCCTTTCACAAACACAAGGCTAATCTAGGCCTCCACCACGTGTAGTTAGCTACACGAGGCTAAACACATGGTCAAGTCACACACACACACACAAGCACACATTAGCAACAGAGCTAATCCTTTGTTCCATTTAGATAACATTCCTTTGTTTTAGCTAGCAACAAGCTAGGCCTAACACACACACCACACAAACACACACACCACACATAAACACACACATGTATACACACCTCATATTTGCATATATTGATTATCCATTTTTGTCTTTGTTATAATAAATCCATTTATCAAAGCTGTGTATTCATCTTGTTGGTGAGCAATATATGAAGTCCCTAATCTCCCTCGAATTCAAAAGGGTGCATATAAAAGTTATGTAATGTGGTAAGTGATTGTAATAATTTGGAAATATACCATAATTTAGCTGTTTGGTAATTTATTATTAAGCACCAGGATTAATGGTATGATTCACTAAATGATTCATTGTATGATTCACTAAATGATTCACTAAATGATTCACTAAATGATTCATTGAACGATTCACTAAACGATTCACTGAATGATTCACTTCAAATGAGACTGATTCTATGGTATGATTCACTTCAAGTGAGTCAAAGTAAATGATTCAATGGGATTGATTCATTTTAATTATTAACCTTCAAAATTTAATGAGACTGATTTAATGAGATTGATCACTTGATTTCAATAATTAACTGATTGCACCCACAAAAGCTTTCGGGCAGATTAGCAGCATGCATTTGATTTGCTTTATACAACCCCGATTCCAAAAAAGTTGGGACAAAGTACAAATTGTAAATAAAAACGGAATGCAATAATTTACAAATCTCAAAAACTTATATTGTATTCACAGTAGAACATAGACAACATATCAAATGTCGAAATTGAGACATTTTGAAATTTCATGCCAAATACTGGCTCATTTGAAATTTCATGACAGCAATACATCTCAAAAAAGTTGGGACAGGGGCAATAAGAGGCTGGAAAAGTTAAAGGTACAAAAAAGGAACAGCTGTAGGACCAAATTGCAACTCATTAGGTCAATTGGCAATAGGTCATTAACATGACTGGGTATAAAAAGAGCATCTTGGAGTGGCAGCGGCTCTCAGAAGTAAAGATGGGAAGAGGATCACCAATCCTCCTAATTCTGCACCGACAAATAGTGGCGCAATATCAGAAAGGAGTTCGACAGTGTAAAATTGCAAAGAGTTTGAACATATCATCTACAGTGCATAATATCATCAAAAGACTCAGAGAATCTGGAAGAATCTCTGTGCATAAGGGTCAAGGCCGGAAAACCATACTGGGTGCCCGTGATCTTCGGGCCCTTAGATGGTACTGCATCACATAAAGGCATGCTTCTGTATTGGAAATCACAAAATGGGCTCAGGAATATTTCCAGAGAACATTATCTGTGAACACAATTCACCATGCCATCCGCCATTGCCAGCTAACACTCTATAGTTCAAAGAAGAAGCCGTATCTAAACATGATCCAGACGCGCAGATGTCTTCTCTGGGCCAAGGCTCATTTAAAATGGACTGTGGCAAAGTGGAAAACTGTTCTGTGGTCAGACGAATCAAAATGTGAAGTTCTTTATGGAAATCAGGGACGCCGTGTCATTCGGACTAAAGAGGAGAAGGACGACCCAAGTTGTTATCAGCGCTCAGTTCAGAAGCCTGCATCTCTGATGGTATGGGGTTGCATTAGTGCGTGTGGCATGGGCAGCTTACACATCTGGAAAGACACCATCAATGCTGAAAGGTATATCCAGGTTCTAGAGCAACATATGCTCCCATCCAGACGACGTCTCTTTCAGGGAAGACCTTGCATTTTCCAACATGACAATGCCAAACCACATACTGCATCAATTACAGCATCATGGCTGCGTAGAAGAAGGGTCCGGGTACTGAACTGGCCAGCCTGCAGTCCAGATCTTTCACCCATAGAAAACATTTGGTGCATCATAAAATGGAAGATACGACAAAAAAGACCTAAGACAGTTGAGCAACTAGAATCCTACATTAGACAAGAATAGGTTAACATTCCTATCCCTAAACTTGAGCAACTTGTCTCCTCAGTCCCCAGATGTTTACAGGCTGTTGTAAAGAGAAAAGGGGATGTCTCACAGTGGTAAACATGGCCTTGTCCCAACTTTTTTGAGATGTGTTGTTGTCATGAAATTTAAAATCACCTAATTTTTCTCTTTAAATGATGCATTTTCTCAGTTTAAACATTTGATATGTCATCTATGTTCTATTCTGAATAAAATATGGAATTTTGAAACTTCCACATCATTGCATTCCATTTTTATTTACAATTTGTACTTTGTCCCAACTTTTTTGGAAACGGGGTTGTACAATATTTTTGATAAAATTGAATTTTACTTCTGGAGAAACTTTTTCTCTGGAGATTAAACATTAATTTTAATTATTAATTTTGTTTTTTTTGTATGATATAATTTTTCATCATATGAATTTTCTCAGGAAATTTATTGATTGTAATGTGTTTGTGTTAAAACTGTTCAGTTTTGCTCTTAAATATAATGATGTATTGTATGTATTAATTGTATGTAGATGTCTACATGAAAAGATTGGTGTAGAGTTTGTTTTGTTTCAAGCGGAGATTTAATAATGCTTATGTTTATCCAGCGTATCGTTTGCAAGTCATTATTGGAATAAAACATTGAATTTTAAAACATTCATAAAGTTTGTTTTACTTCATTTTTAATTCTCAATATTGGAGAGTAAGCCTCTAATACAATCATAAAAATTGTAGGCCCACTGTCTGTATGTAAATATCCAGATCCCCTGTGAATAGCAGCTCCCTGGTGTGGCTGGATGGACACCTGCTACAAATGTTCAGAGAATGTTCTGCTTCAACTGTTCATAATGTTTGTGAACATTTGTATAATGTTCATATAATGTTCGCATACGAACATTACCTGTCATCATTCTTTGTTCATGTAATGTTCATGCAATATTCGTTTCATGTTTGCGAACAATTCTATGCGAACGTTCTAAAAACATTAAAAAAATGTTCAGTTTCCGGGTGGGGAGGTCCTCAAATACCGTAAATAGTCATGGGCTCTATTGAAAGTGCAAACAAGAGGGGAGATAGGGGGCAGCCCTGTCTACAACCTCGATTAAAGAGAAAATAGCCAGATTGAATGTTATTAGTGGTAATACTGGCACATGGGAATGTATAAAGAAGGTGTGTCTATGATATAAAACTTTCACCAAATCCGAATTTAGCTAAGACTGCAAATAGATAGTTCCACTCAACTCGATCGAACGCCTTTTCAGCATCAATTGATATTACTACTTCAGGCGTAACTGTAGTTTCTTTTGAGTAGATTACATTTAATAGAGTTTGAATATTATACTAGAGCTGACGCCCCTTTATAAAGCCAGATTGTTCCATAGAAATGATAGTCGGAAGGACCTTCTCAAGTCGGCGAGCCATGGCCTTTGCAAGAATCTTTGTATCTACATTCATTAAAGAGATAGGTCTATAGGAGATGCAAAGATTGGGATCCTTGTCCTTTTTTAAAAGAACACTAATAGAGGCCTGTCTCAATGTAGGACAGAGAGAACGGAGTGAGAAAGATTCAACATAAACAGAATAAAGCAATGGAGTAAATTGGCTATGAAATGCTTTAAAAAATTCAACCGGAAACCCGTCAGGTCCCAGGGTTTTATTATTTTGCATGTTTTGTAAAGCTGAATTTAGTTCTTGAATAGTCAGGGCAGAGTCCAACTGATAAATCCATTCTGGATTTACGGAGGGAAACCAAAGTTCATCAAAAAACGTGCATGTCGGCTAGATCTGGTTAAAGTTCAGACTTGTACAGGGACTCGTAAAAAGATGAAAAGAAAGAGTTAATAACATCCAATTCCTCCTGGAGCTCTCCTGATCCATCCCTAATGCGAGGTATTAAATGTGAGGCTGTTTCATGGTGCAACTGGTGAGATAGTAACCTACCAGCCTTGTCGCCATGTTCATAAGATCTAGAACGGGAGTGAAGTAACATGCGTTCTTCTTCATTGGTTGTGATAAGATCCAACTCAGTTTGCAAGACCCTGCGATGCTTAGAGAGATCATCAGATGGGGCGGTCGCAAGCTGTTGGTCTACTGATTCTAAATCAGTTGAAAGCTTCTGAATATTTGATATCCTTAATTTTCTTATATGTGCCGAATATGAAATTATCTGACCTCGTAAATATGCTTTTAAGGACTCCCACAGTAGTGCCCTAGAGATGGGTTCAGAATCAGAGTTGTTAAGAGTAATAAAATCCTCTATTGCACTTGTAATGAATTTATGGAACTTGTCATCTGCTAATAATAATGTGTTGAATCGCCATTGATTGGGATAGTGAGGTCCGGGGGAAATCTGAACATCTTGGGACGCAGGCGCATGATCTGAAACAATAATTGGATGGTATGATACATTTGTCACTTTTGGCATAAGATTAGCATCTATGAAGAAATAATCTATGCAAGAAAATGTTTGGTGCACATGTGAATAAAAAGAGTATTGCCTATTGTATAGATTACAAAATCTCCAGGGGTCAACATAGCCATTACTAGACAGGAAATTGCAAAGTGTCCTAGCCATTAATGATTGGGTTGAGCCAGGTTTAGAACAGTCTAATTGAGGATCAATAGCGCAGTTCATGTCCCCTCCAAAAATCAGAAAGCAGTCGCTCAGAGAGGGTAGATTTTCAAACAACTTGTTCATAAAGCAGGGATTATCAAAATTTGGTGCACACACATTAATCAGTAGGATAGGCACCCGAAACAAAGTACCCAGAACTATCAGATATCTGCCGTCTTTGTCAGAAATGGTTTTGGTCAGTGTAAATGCAACAGATTTACCAATCAAAATGGCAACCCCTCTGGCCTTAGAGTTGAAACTAGAATGGAATACTTCAGCAACCCAGGGACATTTCAGTCTGACCTGGTCTTTGTTCCTCATGTGGGTCTCCTGCAAAAAGACAATGTCAGGCTTCAAGCGTTTTAAACGGGAGAACACCCTACACTGCTTAACAGGACCCCCTAACCTTTAATATTCCAACTGATCAATCTTACATTTGAGCTTATAACATTAGCCATGTAAAGTATGAATTAAGATAGGAGGCAGCCAGGATCCCGACCCCGGATTCCAGGAGAAAAGAGAAAAAAAGGAGGGAAGGGGGACAAACAAACAACAGACTTATGGCCCTTTTCCACTACCCTTTTTCAGCTCACTTCAGCTCGCTTCAGCTCACTTCAGCCCGACACGGCTCGCGTTTCGACTACCAAAGAACAGCATGACTCGGCTCGCTTCAGCCCTGCTTAGCCCCTAAAACTCGCACGGTTTTGGAGTGGGGCTGAAGCGAGCCAAAGAGAGCCGAGTGAGGCTAGGGGTGTGAGGAGACACTCCCCTGTGCACTGATTGGTGAGGAGGAGTGTCCTCACATGCCCACACACGCCCCGCGAGCACGCTGGGATGTGTAAACACCGTAAACCTGGAAGAAGAAGAATTACGAATTACGAGAATTTCTGAAGCCTTATGCGCCTCGCCTCATCTATACGCTCTTGCCAGTATCTGTTGGCGTTGTCGGTGACAACAAGCCACAGAACCAAGACCAGCAACACTAACGACTCCATGTCCTCCATGTTTATTGTTTACTATCCGGGTCGTGAGACTACCGCTTAAAAGCTCACTGCTGTCACTGTTTGCGCTGCTTAACGACATCACGTGACGTCCACCCACTTTCGCTAACTCCACCCAATGTGTCCACCCACTTCCAGCCAGCACGGTTCAGCGCGGTTGTAGTCGAAATGCAACTTCAATAGCCCCGCTCAGCTCGACTCAGCCCAACTCAGCACGGCACGGCTCAGCCCGACTCAGCCGCGTTTGTAGTGGAAAAGCGGCATTAGTCAACTTAACCCCAAACCCGCAACGTCCCCCCGTAGCACCTTCCACTACCCCATCCCCAAACGACAGGATACCAGTGCTAACTCCACAAGGAGTCATGAACCAAAAGAAAAAAATCAAGGCTTTGGACCGAACAGTCATCTTCACCTCGCTCCAATACGGTTGGAGCTCCTGCAAACTTTCCTCTAAGGAATATTCAGCTGAGGACAAGGCTGAAATATTAAACAACACAAAACCAAGAACCATCTTAAAAAAAAAAAAAACTTGTGCAAACAGTGGGAGTTGAGGTGCCATTTACATCAAAGTCAACAAAACATAACTACAATAGTGAAATAATATTCAGAGCTATATTGTAGATAGCGCTGTTAAAAGTCGTTTTAGCACCACCACTTTAAAAAGTAACATAACTGCAGTGGGACCTACATTCAGAACTGTGATACAATGATTTTGGAGTAGCAAACTGGTTTATTTGAGTGTTCTCACAAAAACTGCAGCTTTGCCGGGTGATGTAAACTCTCTTGTGACATCTCCTCTTGTGACCCGGAGGCGAGCTGGGTGTAGCAGCCCAAATCTTATGTCTGGAATGTCCCTGAGCTGGCGTCGGACATCATTGAAGGCTGCGTGGGCTTTTGCTGTATGCACAGTAAAATCTGGAAAAATGGAGATTGTTGAATCCTTTACTTTGATCTGCTGTTGGGCTCTGGCACGTCGTAGGACATCAACACAATCTGCATAATAGTGCATACATGCTATTATTGGACAGGGACATTCACCGGGTTTTGGTTTAGGCTGAAGGGATCGATGGGCATGATCCACAACCGGCCCTTGCTCCAGGCAGAGAGCATCTTTAAGAAGGGTGGAAACTGTGGCCGTGTTGACTGGGCCGTGCTCCTCGGGTAGTCCTATTATCCTGATGTTATTATGGTGAGACCTCGCCTCCAAATCTTCACATTTACTATCAAGAGTGGCAAGTTGGGCCGAAAATTTGTCCATTTTACTTTTGAATGAAACCACATCATCAATACATGTCGACAGCGAGCCCTCCATGTCATTCACAGTCATCCTTAGCACATCCACCTCCGACTTGATAGCCGCCATGTTAGCAGTTAGTTCAGTTTTCACGCTCTGTAGCTCGGACTTTATCTGGATCAAGTTGTTTGCCATTGCCGTTTCTAATTCAGTTTTAAAAATGCATACTATCTCTTCTCGAAGAGCAGCGAGCAGTTCAACCTTAAAGTCTGCAGAAGCCATGCTCGAGGTGGCATCAGCCCCCTCTGGAGGAAGCGGCTTAGCAGCCCCGCTTTGCGGCGGGATAGTTGCAACACTATGAGGCGGGGATGTAGCCGGAGGAGCGGGCCTCGTCTGCATAGCCGCCGGGTTGCTCGCACTCTTTGGTTTTGAAGGCATATCAACATGCAGCTTAGTCACAACAAGCTCTTGGAGTCAAAATGTAATGATGGGGGGTTCATGGAGATGCCCCAATGTTAGTCCCAAAGGAGTTCTGCAGGAGCTCCCGTAAACACGTCTCACTCCATTAGTCACTAAGCCGGAAGTCCAGGGACACACTGCTGGGATGTTGAAGTTGGAGACGGTACATAGTGGATTGTGGGTGTGATGACAGAATCTGCTCAGAGGAAGGGGGGGGGGGGGGGAGATCACCTTCAGAAGTGGAATCTGGTGTGTGTGGTATTATGGTGATAAATATTGCGCAGTTTCTACACCTCATACAGCCACTCAGCTCTCAGTAGCACATAAACTCCAGAGGATCAGAGTGAAGCTGGACTGGGACAGAGGAAAACTGTCATTCTCCGACCCTCTCACTAACACACACTTACACACTTTCACACACAAATTTACTGATAAATTACTGCCATTCCTAGGTATTTATGATTCCCTAAAGATCCTCCCACTTGAGTGCTCTGTAAGAGTGAATCAGATCAGTTAGCACTGATGTTTTATTCCAGTTCATGAATAAAATACTGCAGATTAAAAGATTAGTTTTCTTTGTGTACCAATAAAAAGCAATAAAAAGATTGCTTTAAAGTTGCTTCTTGAAAAAGGTTGCATATTTGACCGACAGCTATAATAATTAGATTGATTTGAATAAATAAATAAACAGACTACTTCAGCTACTACTCTCGATATTCCAGATTATACATAAAAAAATGTAATTTGAAAAATGTAGTTAGTTTCAGAAGTGCAGCTGCATTCTTTTTGCTTTGTGCCCTTTTTTTTCGTTTAGCGCAACCACTCTCATAACTGCGCTTCATCTTGTTTACAGTTCCCCCTGCTTTGGTTTGAATTTCCGTCGCGCACCTGTCTACGTCATCAGATCATGGACTAGTCCAATGTAAAACAACGAGGGTGTGTGTGTGTGTGTGCTGGGACAAATACTATATACACATGAATTCGATATTCTGATGCTATTTTGGTGTGTTTTTCCATTTATATCATTGACTACTTAATATCAGAGACAAATTAAGATTACATATATATTGTTTGGTGTTTACCGTGACGGGGCTGACTGTTAGGGGCCCCCAAATTTTGGGGGCCCTAGGCAACCGCCTTGGTTTGCCTAATGGTAAGTCTGCCCCTGGTCCGGGTTCGAGCCCCGTGGCCGGCGAGGGCCTTTCTTTGTGGAGTTTGCATGTTCTCCCCGTGTCTGCGTGGGTTTCCTCCGGGTGCTCCGGTTTCCCCCACAATCCAAAGACATGCAGGTTAGGTTAACTGGTGACTCTGAATTGACCATAGGTGTGAATGGTTGTCTGTGTCTATGTGTCAGCCACGGGCGATTGCTCTAAGACAACGAGGGAGGCTCAGGCTCCTCTAAAAATGACGAACATCGTGTAGGATGAATTGCGCTAGGCTTATGTTATAGCCGACCTTATAACATTGCTATTTCAGATCCAGAATCATAGAAATATATGTGCTCAACCCAACTACAGTGCGAAATCATTCCGTTATAACTTTCCCCAGTTCGCCTAATGTGTGCGTGAGTTTTTCCCCCTCGTGACAGCGCAATGCAGCCCAGCCTCAGTGGACTTCAATGGCATTTGGGAGCTATGTGCTTTTCAATCTCAAAATGCAAGACGATTATTGGACAAATACTGTGAAAACCATAGACATCCTAATACATAGACGGAGAGTTGGCTGTTCTGACGCGAGAAATACGGTCGCCATCTTGGAGTGGTGAGAAAGCACGAGATATCAAGGTACCGTCTATTAGTCTAGGGGGATTCAGTTTGCCCCTTTATCCATTAAAGAAATTAAATTTGGAGTGTTTTTAAATAATAAAAAAATTGAATATGGTATTAATAATTTACTACTTTTAGGTAAACATTTTATTCACAAATGTCGTTTTTTTTTAAACTAAACCTTATGTTACACACTGGAAGAATGACCTCAAGCTTTTTGCCAAATCTCTAAAGTTAGTTGAAAATAAGGATGTTGGTTATTTTATATCTTTTTTGGATGACTTTGATTTACTCGATTAACATACGTAAAGATAGTTAAGTAACCCCTTTCTTGTTCATATTTTTTACTTTATTGCTATGTGTGTGTTTTACTATTTTGATGTTTTTGGATCTGTATATATATGGTGCTCTATTTGTTTGTATTTTGAATGTTTTGGGAAATAATAAAAAAAAAAGTTCCGTCTATTACTGCACGACTGAAGAAGAAGACAAGAGACAAGATGCCAGGCTGGTGCTCAGCGTACTCCTGCTCAAATGAGCGAACCGTTTCAAACAGAAGCAGGGGGATTACTTTTCACAAGTAAGATTTAACATTACCGTACTATTTGTTGTTGTTTTTTTAAATAGTATATTACCAGAGCTGAGAAGGAGCTAAGAGACTTAAATCGTCATCAGGTAGTGGTTTCACGAGTGATGTTTTAATGTTGTATGCTAATATTATATATATTGTTATTAAATGTTTATTCATATACTACCTTTTTTATTTATTTACTAGTTTATTTATTTATTACATTGTTATATTTTTTATGTTTGACATTAATTTGTTATAAATAAATGTTTTGATATGCTTTAAAACAAAAAAAAATGTTTGTGGTCAATATATGGTCATCACACATTGTCCTACATACCAAACAAAGTGCCCCACTCAACCTGAATACATCAGCTTTGCTGAAGGGGGGTCAGATTGTGTTGAAGGATGTAAAAGGCTCTTATAAATTCACTGACTAGATTAATTTCCCCTTTAATATGTTCTTAATCTATTTAAAGAAAACATACACACATTTGAATCATTATAATGGATTTAGATTGTTAAAACCGCATTTTATTTGCAACAGATTGGTGGTTGTAGCCGATAGAAAAACGTTAAGCTGTTTATATCTAATGTATTTAGTATTACACTGAGTGCAGCGGATCACAACTCCAAGATGGCGGCCCCGCGTCTCGTCAGCGCTTTTAGAATTTACATTGGATGCTCCGTCTATGTATTAGGATGTCTATGGTGAAAACGCCCGCCCCACGGACTTCCAGCCTCACAGTGGGAGGGACATGGCAAAGCTTTCTGCGAGGAGACTGGTGATTGGTGAAAGCGGCCGGATATTTTCTTTGATTGACAGCTCGTTTCAACTATAGACAGGCAGCGGTGAATTTCAGTTCACTCCCATGCGGATTCGCGAGTGCTGTGGTGTATTGTAAGAGATCAGCTTACATTTCGATTTCATTCATTACATACGGTTTCTACCAGCTTTTTTAGTTTGTATATATTTTCATTGTAAATAAAGTGTAAATATAGTGTTGTCAAGTTTGCTATCTTAGTTCTAGAAATGTCGTTTATTTGAGTGACTGAACTTGAACTTGAGGGGGCTAGTCAGCTAGCAAGAAAGCTGCGCACGGATGCCAAGCATTGCTGATTTAATTTTGGCGAAGCCATTTGCCAGTCTTCCTTTCGAGGAAAAAATTAAAATTAAAGAGCAGGGTAGACCAACGCCTCAAATTGACTTGGTGAAAAAGGTAGGGAATAATACTCGTTCCTTTCAGCTCTCCTGGTATGAGAAAGTGAATTGGCTAACAGCAAGTGACCCACATCAACAACAGTAAATAGGCTACTTTAGTAATATGTCATGGATGGACCAAAAATATAGAATCTATTTAAAATGTTTATGCTGAGTATATTATATTGGAATATATATTTTCTGGATATGAATTAAACACAGCTACAATTTGGAAAACATTTTTAAACAAAAACACAGCCGAGAACATTTCACACTACAGACCTGGATTAAAAGTGAAGGGTTATCAAAATTGTCAATAAAACATTTCTCAGTCAAAATAAGTAAAATATAGGGAAAGTGTCATTGAATGAAATGTGTGGCACCCAGCTCTATGTTTGGCTCCCCAAGGTCAGTGCTTGTGCCGATTCCAGAACACTCTGCTGTTACTGCTGAGGTTCCTGACAAAGAGCTGCTTTCAATAATGATCAATTTTTAAACAACATGCCACAATTTTAAAATATAAAATGTTAAAAATATACCCCCCAACACCACCATCATGTATATTGGACAGTAGGCTAATGGGCCAAAAGAACCTGTTATTTCACAGTTTGTGACCCTGCCAACAATCAACCAGATCAGAGGCAAGAGTATGGGCAAAACTGATGTGTTTTTTCTTTTTTCTTTTAAAATCTGGAAATATCGTAACCGACCAGCCTCCCCTGTTTGAAAGACTACCAGCCGCCACTGGTGTCAGCCCTGTGATGACCTGGCGACTTGTCCAGGGTGTACCCCGCCTTTCGCCCGTAGTCAGCTGGAATAGGCTCCAGCTTGCCTGCGACCCTGTAGAACAGGATAAAGCGGCTAGAGATAATGAGATAAGATGAGATGAGTTTCCCTCCACCAGCAGTTTGTGGTTTTGTAAAGATCAGATGGATTTGTATGTTAATGCTGCATTAGGTGATGATTCACAAGTTTAAATCAATTCTGAGTGAAATAAATTCACTTTGTTCATTCTGATATTAAACATTGTTAATCTGCACAATGGGACAATTAAAATATACACAAATAAATATATCTGTAATCTGTGTAATGTTTATTATCAACAGTTAAACTGTTTGTGACATGGACAGTTATATATTTGTACAGATGTGTGCAGTGGTTGTTATTTTCATGATTAGTATCAGGGATGTGTTCAGTTTAATGTGTGTGTAAGTGATCACTGAGAGGATGTGGAAGAGAGAGAGGCAGGTGAGAGAGTCAGTCATTAAAGGGGTTAAAAGCAACAATTTTCTCAATGTTCTCTATCGTCATTTAACCGCAAGTTATATTTAACTCTCATCCATTATCCCTGGCTGCTATATCATATGGGTTAGAACATGACAAGATCTGTCTTGTCTCCTTCGACTGAAAACACAAACTCCAACTGCCATGATTCTCAAAAGTACCGACCACATCACATTCACAATCACTTGATTTCAATTAATCACTGTGAAATCTCACACTTGGTCTTTACTCGGGACGTTAGTGAGCTGCTTATTCTGTGTTTGATATCCTGGTTTGTTATCATTATCGAGTCTCTCCCTGTCTATTTGCTCATCACCTGCACTGTGCCTGCTCGATGGTTTTTAAGTTCACTTTGTCCTGACAAATTTTCTGCCTCAAAGTGTTTTAATAAAACTAAACATTTTAACCCAACCTGTATATCCAGAACTGCAGGGTTGTATAAAGTACTGGGAAATCACACTCAAGTAAAAGTATTGGTACCCTTCCAAAAAATGACTTTGGTAAAAGTCAAAGTCACTGACTGAAATGTTACTTAAGTTATAAGTCTTAAAGTATCTGACATTTCTTGCACTTAAGTATGACAAGTAATGCAAAAATAAATGTACTCAAGTAATGTAATTAAAAGTACACGTAAAAGTAAACAAGCAAAGGCAATCTGAATTTGTAATATTTTGGTAAACTGAAGGTAATTTGTCACCAATGGTTCATGACAAGCAGTTACACTGCTGAAAATAGAGGTGCACACACAACCATTATAAACAAGAATAAAATAAATTGGGAGAAAAATGAAGCTGCCTATCTGGCATCTGAAGATGGAGACCACAGTTTTGACACTTTTCTCATTTTTTTCCTTTGTTTCTTAAACTAAGAGAAAGTACTGAAATTTAGGCATACATCACACCATTAAGAAAAAAAAAAGCTGCTACTGTTATTGCACTTTATAAACTATGGAGGTGCATACACGACCAATTGCTGTCATAATAAATCAAAAGAAAAAAGTAATTTGGAGAAAACTGAAGCTTATCTGGCATCTGAAGAGGGTGACCACAGTTTGAAACCTTTTTTTGAAAAATAAAATAGTACTGAAAATGAGGCGTACATCACACCATCAAGACAAAATATAAAACAAAAAAGAGCTACTACCATTATTGCACTTTATAAACTAAATCTTAACATTTAACATAGCACCAACAGATTTTCTTTTTGCACATTCAAGCCCCACTTCCCCATCCCCAATACACACTTTTGCCCTTGACCTTTTTATTCTTCCCCTCTAACTTAAACCTCCTTTGAGGTCATCCTTGCACATAACCCCCGCCATCACTTGAAACTGTAAAACTTTCTGTTCATCTTCAAAAGCAGCTGGCTTTCAAAATGCCTAGAATTTAGCTGTACTCTTCATGGGCTGAAAACAAGCCCTGCTATGCTGAACAGCCTTTCGCATGCTGCTGATGCTGGCAGTGGCGTGTTGAGCTTGACAGACAGCTTGCAAACAGAAGGGAAGGACTTCAGCAAGTCCATGTGGTCAGCTGAGCAGGACAGGTAGGCATACAACTGTTTGGCACCATTTTGGGTCTTCGACACCTGCCGGGACGAGAAGAAGTCATCCTCATCTGATGAACTTGACCTGGTCATACCCAGCTGGAGGGAGGGATCCTCTATATGCTGCTTGATGTAATCGATTCCTGAAATATAAAAAGTTACAGTACTTAAATGATGCAATGCAACCTTCTACCATGTTGTGATATCAGCCTAAGGAAGTGAAACATTAAAGTATTATTTGAATTTATTTTTTTGCACTCATTCATTGTCCAATTTCATGCACCTACAACAAACATGCAAAACTGTTAATATTACAAAGTGTCGAGACACAAACACACTTAACTATATGCATGCCTTACCCATTTTGATGGTAGCGTCGTCCTTCGTCCATGTCGTTCGGAATTTGGGAAGAAGAATTGCAGCTGCAACCAGCTCAGCATCCCTGAACATGTGCCCAAAACAGTTCTGAATTCCAGACTGTAGAGCATCAACAAGAGGCCTGCAGTACTTCAGCTGCAACTTGACCTTGTCGAGTTTGACCGTCAGCAGGTGGATTGTAGGAAGTAGCCACCCCATTTGTGCGTTGGTCTCTGCTTGCAGTATGTTGGTTGCTTGGGCGACAGGGCTCATTACAGCAGCATATTCAGTGAGAAATGCAAGTTCTGCTGGGTTGAACCTGTGTTGACAAAAAAAAGAACACACACGACACCCGGATATTTGTTAGATGGAACCAAGAATTATACATGAACACTAAATAGAAATTTCACAGTTCTGATACAATGTGAAAAAAATAGCACCTATGATGAAAAACAAAAAACACTGGAAATCTGTTTTGTTTATCTGTATCTGTTATTCCATACTTACTTTAATAAAAAAACATACAATTCTTAGGTCTACTTACATTGGGACCTTCAGGTCGGTGGCAATAGCTCTTAGGGCCCCCTCTCCCTTCTCTTTATTAATCCGGAGTAGGCGTTCCACGGCCATGAACAAGGAATTCCACCTTGTTTTATTTGGTCTTAGAAGCTGAATGGAACAGACATCTTCAATCATCTCAGCTGCAAATGTGGATCTTCCACATTTGTTCCATAGGCCGTAACACTTGCCAAACGTTGCATGGTGCAGCTTTTTGTATGCATCATTGGAGGTTGCATTTGTGGAATCTTCACTAGCGATTAGATTTAAGATATGACAAGCACAGCGTCGGTGTCTCGGTAGTTGAAATTCAAAGCCATCATCTTCATTTAGAAGAGCTGCCATATCAACGTACTGTACATCTTCGTCCTCATCCACTCCACCATCGTCTTCCTCTTCAGACTGTGCAGACTCTTCAGCTTCCTCAACTCCCTCCGCATTGTTGTTCTCATCTTCCCCAAACACTCGGAAAGCCTTGACAAAGTTCGAACCATTATCAGTGGTCGTCCTCACAATCTTGCCTCGAATCTCAAATTCCGCGTGTATGTCATTCAGAGCATTGGCTAGCAGGTCAAATGTGTGTGAACCCCTCAACTGTCTGCAAGCTAAGGCTGCTGAACATCTTTGAAGAGTCTCAGGGTCAATCCAGTGTGCAGTAACACCGATGAAGCCTCGCCTTCTGACAGACCAACAGTCAGTCGTAGTGGCAATGTGGTCGACCCCCTTCATTGCCTCAGTCAGAGCCGTTTTCATTTGTTTGAAGCCATCATCAATCATGGAGGTGAGAGTCACCCGGGACATCATTTTGGTATTAGGGACAAGGTCCTTAACTAATTCTCTGAAAGGTTCCTGCTCAACTACAGAAAATGGCCGAAGCCCATGTACAACGTATTTAACGACGGCCTTGTCAATTCTCTTCTGAGGTGTCATGGTCAAGGACTGTGTTAACGTGTCCTGCTTGCTGGTGGTGGATGCTCCACTGACCCTTTTCCGCTTTGCTGTGGTCAGCTCGATGTATTTTTGAACATGGTGTGGATGCTTTCTCTGAAACAGACAAAAAAAGGACACACACTATATTTAGTCAAACTGAACACAAATTAACTCACCCACACATTACTTACAAACAGTGCATCACATTTACCAATTTGCTTAAGTTGCTAAATAAAACATGCTGTACACATAAAACATAGGCTTACATTTAGTGCCAATGATGAATTGGTTGGAATTGAATATTTAAAATTGGACTTATTTAAAAAGAGCATTTAACTTGTGATATAGTAATATTTAGGATAGTAGAAAATCATATGATTTTGTTTAATTTACTGTCTTGCAGTATAGTCTGGATTATCATGAAGACAGTAAAATTGTTTGAAGAATTTGTGATTTACATCACAGCTTAAATGTATTTGAATGTCAAATATTCAAAACCAAACTGTAGGTTATGTCGCCATGGGCATCGCACCAGCTAGCACTGAAATTCGACAGTGTAGCAGTTCACCAAGACAGAATTGCAAGCTTTGCTAACCCTTGCTTTGTTACTTAGATAGCAGAAGCACACACACAAAGCTCGTTTCATCTCATCTCATCATCTCTAGCTGCTTTGTCCTGTTCTACAGGGTCGCAGGCAAGCTGGAGCCTATCCCAGCTGACTATGGGCGAAAGGCAGGGTACACCCTGGACAAGTCGCCAGGTCATCACAGGGCTGACACATAGACACAGACAACCATTCACACTCACATTCACACCTACGGTCAATTTAGAGTCACCAGTTAACCTAACCTGCATGTCTTTGGACTGTGGGGGAAACCGGAGCACCCGGAGGAAACCCATGCGGACACGGGGAGAACATGCAAACTCCACACAGAAAGGCCCTCGCCGGCCACAGGGCTTGAACCCGGACCTTCTTGCTGTGAGGCGACAGCGCTAACCACTACACCACTGTGCCGCCCAAGCTTGTTTCAATTGTGTTAATGGTTTTTTTTTTCCATTTTGAACTTGTATGCCAGTTTTCCCTATTCGTCCTCCTTACACTTACAGCTATGGCTTTCCTTGAGCCGAAAAGGCTCACAGCTAGGTAGCCTGCTACAGCCAACAAATGCCAAAACCGCATGGAACCGAAGAACAAAGTTTGTTTGTACAGGAATGCTCAAGGTTTCACAATTGTGTCTAGAATATTCATACTATGGTTGCTGAAATGGGAATATACTGTAACAATTTCATAAACCTAGAACTTATCTCAATGTGTTTCTTTAGATTGGATGGGGAGTTTCTATAAGATAGAATTTCTACGTTTTTTGGAAGGCATAAGAGGCACTTCATTCGATAGGACGAATCCTTCACATCAACGTAAGAGAACGTGTTCAAATACGGCCGGGGTGCTCATCATCAGGTTCCCCTTCATTTGTAGCCGAAGTTGCTGCTGTCTCTGTCTCCTCTTCTATCAGGGCTGTTGATTGCGAAGCTAGCTTACTGCGTGAAGCCAACAGGTGCAGCCTATTGGTTGTCATGCGCAAGTGGTGAACAAGCCCAGGCACGGCCTGACTTCGTTGCAGTCAATGGGGTTAAAACACATTTTTTTTTCCTTTCTTTTTTGTAACGAGTAACTAAACGGCTCTTTGAAAATGTATCGGACTAAAAGTATGCAATTAAGTTAAAAAATATAGTGAAGTAAAAGTGAAGTTCTCAAAAATTTGAAAACTCAAGTAAAGTACAAAATCTCCCAAAATGTACTTAAGTACAGTAGTGAAGTATTTTTACTTCGTTACTATACAACACTGCAGAAGCCTTTTTTGTGCACAAGCCTTTTTTCCCCACACCTTTAATCTGGATTATATTTGATGTGTAATTACACATACGAGTGACAAGTGTCAGTTTCAGTTTTACTTTTCCAGCAGTTTCTTCGAGATCCAGACTTGTGTGTGTTGTGTAAAAACAAATCATATATAAAACTGTAGTTTGGCTTCTCACACACATCTGGACCTTTATCCAATGTTTGATTAGTTCAATATTAGTATATTTTATTATTATTTTTTTGGAATTTGTTCTTTGGAGGATGTGGAGTTATACTGTGTGCTTATGTCACATGCTATGGAAAAAAAGGTCTCCTATCTCTGCTCTCCTTGTTTCCTCTGAGTGAGAATTGATACATCCATAAAGATTTTATTTTATGGAAGGATGATGGATGCAGGAGCAAGAAATTAAGAAGGCATCAAGTCGAGTAGTGAGATGCTCCTTATAACTTGATCCATAAAGCTTATCAAGGCACAGTATTCCAATGTTTTTCTCAGAAGCCACTGCATGTACAGAGCCCTTCACATTATTGGCACCCCTTGTAAAGATAAGTGAAAAGGGTTAGAAAAAAATCCACCTTTTAGTGAAGTCGCTTCATCTCACGCTGAAAAAATGAGGAAAAATCCAACATTTAATTGAACTAAATTTATTCAGAGAAAAACAAATGACTTATCAAGAAATAATTATTTTCAACAAAAAACGTTCCACAATTATTGGCACCCCTGGAAAGTATAGCGAACACAGTGTAACTGAAGCATGTTTCCCATTTAAATTGTACATTTTTTAGTTGATTGGAGTGTCAGAACTTTCAAGCTGTAATCCATGATTTCCTGAGTCTGTTACGTGACAACAGTTTTTTGAAGTACTCCCGAGCCCATGTGGCTGTATTTGTCATATTACCATGACAGTTTCCCAGGCAGTGGCGCCTGAGGGCTCGAAGGCCACACACATTCAACAGTGGTTTCCCACCTCACCCTTTATGCACTGTGATGTCTCCGAATTCCCTAAAACTTTTCAAAATATTATGTACTGTCGTTTTTGGAAGAGTTAAATTCTCTGTAATCTTGCATTGAGAATTTTTTTTTAATAACTAGCAATTCTCTCTCAAATTTTGGCACAAAGAGTGAGCCACAACCCATCCTTGCTTGCAAAGGCTGAGCCTTTGGTGCTCCTCCTTTTATACCCAATCATGTTACCAATTAAGCTGCATCAAATTCTAACTTCATTTATATTTACAAACTACAATTAAGTTGTGCGGCATGGTGGTGTAGTGGTTAGCGCTGTCGCCTCACAGCAAGACAGTCCGGGTTCGAGCCCCGTGGCCGGCGAGGGCCTTTCTGTGCGGAGTTTGCATGTTCTCCCCGTGTCCGCGTGGGTTTCCTCCGGGTGCTCCGGTTTCCCCCACAGTCCAAAGACATGCAGGTTAGGTTAACTGGTGACTCTAAATTGACCATGAATGTGAGTGTGAATGGTTGTCTGTGTCTATTTGTCAGCCCTATGATGACCTGGCGACTTAAGGTGTCCAGGGTGTACCCCGCCTTTCGCCCGCAGTCAGCTGGGATAGGATCCAGTTTGCCTGCGACCCTGTAGAACAGGATAAAGCGGCTACAGATAATGAGATGAGATGAGACAATTAAGTTGGTCAGTAAAACTATTGAAAATCTTTTCTTTGTACTTTTGTCAGTTAAATAAAGATACATGTGAATTAACAAATCACAGATTTTTGTTTTTATTGCATTTTGGAAAATATCCCTACTTTTCTGGAAATGACGTTTGTATTTTTAAGAAAATGTGAAACATGTTACAACTGACCCCCTTCTATAAAACGGTTAATGCAACAAAATATCAGACAATATGATACAAATATGATGAATATCATTTGCCATACAATATTGGTAAATATTTTCCATTTATGATCAACAACATCTTGCATCAGTTGTAGCACTACAGGATTTGCATCAACTGTGTTATGTAGAGTAAATATTATTAAAAACTATAAACTCACTCAGTACAGTGTGTGACTATTTGCCATTGCGCTGTTTCCTGTGGGTGTCTTTCTTATTCAGGTCTGAGGATAAGGTGCAGTATCATTTGCTGTTTATAAGAGCTTATAACTCTTCTGACTGAGATCCAGTTCATCCCACTGATGATTAGAGCTTTCTGGGTCTTGTGTCCGAAACTGCAAGATCGACTTTAAAAGGATAGTTCGGGATTTTTGACATGAATCTGTATGGCATCCCCATCAATAGTGTCGTGCAAACACACTGACTTACCCCTGACAGCATCCTGTGAGTCCAGTTCTTGTCCAGTTTTGGTCCAGACGAAAGTAGTCCGGCAAGTTTGTTGGGGTCACGAAAGTAAAACGTTTTTCGTCTCAAAACAGTATGTGTTCAAAAGAGTGATATATTTGCATCACAAAACCGTTGCCAAATAAAAAGTCAGACCTCGAAATTGCTTGGCACTATTTTCTCTCCCTTCTTATCACTGCGCGCTGCCGCCAGGTGACAGCCACGGCTGTTTCATTCATTGTTTTAGTGATGGGAATTTCGGCTCTTTTTCGGGAGCCGGCTCTTTTGGCTCTTCTTACTATAAGGAGCCGGCTCTTTCGGCTCCCAAATGGCTCCTGAGATTTTATTTTTGATTTAATTGCTGCAATTAACTAGTTAATTAATTACATTATTATTTATATTTTATCAATAGGATGTTTTCCTTTTTATTTTTTAGTTTTTGTAGCCATTGTAAAGCTTTGTAAAGTATAGCAGTGTAACAATGTTCTAGCTATAGAAATAAAACTTACTTACCAATTAATAAATTATTTTCTCACAAACATAATGCAAAACTGTGTTATATTACCAATATAAAATACACAGAAGACATCAACTGTTTATCCTTTATGGCTTTATTTCACACTCGACCTTGAACAAAATGCCACAAAATAAATTATGGAGTATAAATCAGGCCTAAGAAACTATGAAGCAAAGTTGGAAATTATTTTAACAAACACAGAACAATGTGCAACAAAATATGTGGCACCTTGAGCGCATGTAAAAAGAGAAAAAAGTGCCGCACTCTGCTCCACCAGTAATGAGAAGCCGCTGGAACAGCAAATATGCTCCTGTTATAATGACTGCTGTCTCATTGTATACCGCAGATTAATCTGGCCATGCCAAGGCGGTTGCCGACTGAACCTGTCAATTTATGAGCGACAATTTATATCATGAGCTTTAGGAATTCACGGCAACAAAACAATGATCATGGTTGTCAAATAGACAATCATCCTTCAGCTGAGCTGAACTCTGTCTCTCTCTCTCTCTCTCTCTCTCTCTATCTCTCTCTCTGAGGCACCTAAGGACAAAAAACTGATTCGGTTCCCCAACTCGGCTCCCACCGAAGAGCCGGCTCCCGTCGTTCACTTCAAAGAGCCGGCTCTTTGAACCGGATCGTTCGCGACCGACACATCACTACATTGTTTACTGCTAGCAAAGTTAGCGACAACATGTCTGACTACGACGGTGAAATGTGTGCGGAGATTCAGCCACATCTTTGTTGCTACAGCCTGGATAGTCGCAAGTGCGCACCATTTTCACAAATATATTATTGTATAGGTTATAGAAGGTGATAAATTTGTTGCTGTTCTTGCTCTCAAATTAGCTTGTTAGTGCCGCTGATCTGAACTCCTAATCACTGCCAAACAATGGGAAAGGTGTTGATTCCTGCGCAGATGTCAACTTGACAGCGCACAGTGATACCGAGGGAGAGAAAATAGTGCCAAGCGATTTCGAGGTCTGACTTTTTATTTGGCAACAGTTTTGTGATGCAAATATATCACTCTTTTGAACACATACTGTTTTGAGATGAAAAACGTTTTACTTTCGTGACCCCAACAAACTTGCCGGACTACTTTCGTCTGGACCAAAACTGGACAAGAACTGGACTCACAGGATGCTGTCAGGGGTAAGTCAGTGTGTTTGCACGACACTATTGATGGGGATGCCATACAGATTCATGTCAAAAATCCCGAACTATCCCTTTAAATGATTCCAGAAGTGAAACATTATTTTCAGTTCAGAAGAGTGAAATTCATAACTGGATAAATTTGTCCCAAAATTACAGTTAATGCTCAGTGCTTAAACATAAGTAAGTGCCGTGTGCTGTTTCTGATGTAACTGAGGAGTGTAACAGGTCATAATGTGTCTCTCGAAAACTCCTCCTATTAAGGAAGTGCCAAGTCTGACACGACTGAAGTCCTTCATTTACAGCCTGCAGTGTTCTGCTCTGGTGAGTTGAGATTTATTCTCAGTTTAGGGAGAAATCTGTGTCTCATTTTCAGCACAGTGAAAGGAAGTGATGATTAACTGAACCTATAAAGTCATCTATTTAACTTTAAAGAAACCAGAAATCAGGGTGTGATTACTTTTCACAGAAGTGAAAGTGAAACTCTGAGCATTTGAACAAGAGAGAACAACAACAGCAGCAAACAAAATGGCTTCTAAGTTTTCAGAGGAGGATTTCTCCTGTCCTGTGTGCTGTGAAATCTTCAAGGATCCTGTTGTTCTGCACTGCAGTCACAGTGTGTGTAAAGTGTGTTTGCAGCAGTTCTGGAAGACCAAAGGATCCAGAGAATGTCCTCTTTGTAGGAGGAAGTCATTTATGGAGTCTCCTCCCATAAACCTCGCCTTAAAGAACCTGTGTGAGACTTTCTTACAGGAGAGAAGTCAGAGATCTTCATCAGGGTCTGAAACAGTCTGCAGTCTGCACAGTGAGAAACTCAAACTCTTCTGTCTGGATCATCAACAGCCGGTGTGTGTGGTGTGTCAGACTTCAAAAAAACACACCAACCACAAACTCTGCCCCATTGATGAGGCAGTAACAGACTGTAAGGTAAATAAAACGTACATATGAACTCATGGGTCACATGTGAACAAATGCTGTTGTTCATAATCATGACAATTATTTTGTAATCAATTTAGTTCATCTGACTTCAAATAATATCAAAAACACAGAGACTCCATGCAGCGTGATAATTTATTTCAGGAGAAGCTCAAAACTGCACTGAAGCCCCTACAGGAGAAACTGAAGATATTTAAAGACTGTAAACAGAAATGGAGTCAGACTGCAGAACACATAAAGGTTACAATCAATAACATGGGTTTGATATAATTATATTTTGTTTCATTGCATATTCAGTGATGTTTCATTTGATTTCCTCTTCACTGCAGATTCAGGCCCAACACACAGAGTGTCAGATTAAGGAGGAGTTTGAGAAGCTTCACCAGTTTCTACGAGATGAAGAGGCAGTCAGGATCACTGCACTGAGAGAGGAAGAGGAGCAGAAGAGTCAGATGATGAAGGAGAAGATTGAGAAGCTAAGCAAAGACATATCATCTCTTTCAGACGCAATCGGAGCCGTAGAAGAGGAGATGAGAGCTGAAAATGTTTCATTCTTAGAAGTGAGGATCATTTAATCAGTATTTATACTGTGAGAAAGTAAAACTTATTTCCATCACCAGAAACGTCACATTTCAGTGGTGTAAAAATGTAAATGATATCCATTGATATTTGCTTTGTTGTTTTACAGAACTACGAGGCCACAGTGAAAAGGTGAGTGATGTGCTTCCTGTCTCTCTCATTCTCTGTGTTTCTGAATCCAAACCCACAGCAACACTGACTCCTGAATGTTTTTACAGAGCCCAGAGCACACTGCAGCATCCAGAGGAGCTTTCAGGAGCACTGGTCCATGTGGCAAAACATCTGGCCAACCTGCAGTTCAGAGTCTGGGAGAAGATGCAGTATACCGTCCAATACAGTAAGACAATGACTTAGGTTTGGTATTAACATTGGTGGGGACATAAACCCAATGCCAACCCTCAGTGGCGCCAACTTCAGGTCAACATTATAGAGTCGCAATATTTTGCTCTGTTGTGTTCCACCAAAAGAGTATCCATCATCTCTCCAAAGTCCAGACTTTTAAAATTTGAAGTTCAGAACTGTAATAATTCATGAATAATAATAATAGGCAGTTCATTGTGCAGCATGGTGGTGTAGTGGTTAGCACTGTTGCTTCACAGCAGGAAGGTCCTGGGTTCAAGTTCAGCGGCCAGAGGGGGCCTTTCTGTGTGGAGTTTGCATGTTCTCTCCATGTCTGCGTGGGTTTCCTCCGGGTGCTCCGGTTTTCCCCCACAGTCCAAAAACATGGAGGTTAGGCTAACTGGTGGCTCTAAATTGACCGTAGGTGTGAATGTGAGTGTGAATGGTTGTTTGTCTCTGTGTCAGCCCTGTAGAACAGGATAAGCAGCTACAGATAATGGATGGATGCAATTCATTTGATTAATTGCAAATCTTGCATGTGATGATTAACTCATTCTACCAATTTGCAAATGTGTTTTACAAGCGAATAATGCATTGACTGTCGGGAGGGTGTATGTTCCTTTCCCTCATAAATGGAAGTAAAACACATCCGGAGCCTTAAACACTGCGTTCCATGAGGCTGGCAGGGGGAGTCGGCTCTCTTCTGTGGGATCTTTCACTAGTTTTAGAATGCTAGTTTAAGCTGATATGTGATTGATCTAACGGTAAAACAGGACGAGGGCTCGAGAACCTTTTTGATACGTTGAAAGGTTATAATTTTACTTGGCAACAGATTGTATCTGAATTCTGATTGGTTGTTGTATCTGAATTCTGATTGGTTGTTGTATCTGAATTCTGATTGGTTGTTGTTATATTATTGGCCTTCTGTTGTCTTCTTGAGCCCAGAGCGGAGGGGGGAGGGGGAGGAGGGAGTGACAGGGTTCTACAGAGAAAACTTTTTGCCCCCGCTTTCAAATGAAGCCCCTCGAGAACCAATCAGTTCAGCAGATGTGTGTTCTCGGTATGGGACGTTTTCAAAAGAGAGGCGGGAGGAACCAAACATTTCTGATCCAGAAGTCGGAGGCTGTTTTGCTTATTATGTGAAAATGTTTGAGAGCGAATATTCATGAGCGAATTTTGCATGCTGTTTCGCCCAGTGGAAACCTACAGGGACCATTTGTGTACCACAATTTTTTTTCCTCAATCAGAAATATTGGTCGGGAAACGCCCTTACCATCCATACCCAATTCTACACCTATGCAGTAAGACTCTTAATTCTGTGTGTGTGTGTTTTCAGCACCTGTAACTCTGGACCCCAACACTGCTCATCCTGGACTCATTGTATCTGATGATCTGAAAAGTGTGAGACCCAGCAATGAGGAACAGAAACTTCCTGATAATCCAGAGAGATTTGATGAATATTGGTGTATCCTGGGATCTGAGGGCTTTAACTCAGGGACACACTGCTGGGATGTGGACGTTGGAGACGGTACACGGTGGAGTGTGGGTGTGATGACAGAATCTGCTCAGAGGAAGGGGGGGATATTCTCCAGAAGTGGAATCTGGTGTGTGTGGTATTATGGTGGTAAATATCGTGCAGGTTCTACACCACATCCAGACACTCAGCTCTCAGTAGCACAGAAACTCCAGAGGATCAGAGTGAAGCTGGACTGGGACAGAGGAAAACTGTCATTCTCCAACCCTTTCACTAACACACACTTACACACTGTCACACACAAATTTACTGATAAATTACTGCCATTCCTATGTGTTTATCATAAAGAATCTCCTCTAAAGATCCTCCCACTTGCGTGCTCTGTAAGAGTGAATCAGATCAGTTAGCATTGATGTTGTTTTATTCCAGTTCATTAATAAAAATACTGCAAATTAAAAGATTAGTGTTCTTTGTGTTAGTCTTTTTTTCCCCCTTTTGGAAACCCTGAAGCACACACTGATTTTTTTTCAAGTGAATCAACTCAAAATATTGACAGAATATCTTGAAATAATGAATTAACTCAAATAATAAGATATCTTAAAATATATTATGATAGCTTTTGAAAGTATGAGGAAGTCAAAATAATAAGTGAAATAATGACACTGTCTTGAAATAACAAGGTATTAACTCAAAATAATCACTTAGCATTTAATTAAAATCACCAAAGTGTTTTAAATGCAGAATGAGCTGAAAAGATTATTTAATTTTATTGATGTTTTTTTAAATAGTTTTAAATAAATTGAGAATTTGAAAGCTCATGTCTTGCCTGTATTGGTACTTGTTAGCGTTTGCTGTTAATCTTGGATGAGGTGTGTGTGTGTGTGTGTGTGTGTGTGTGTGTGTGTGTGTGTGTGTGTGTGTGTGTGTGTGTGTGTGTGTGTGTGTGTGTGAAACTGTGCAGTGGAGGAGAATTTAAGCTCTAAGTTTCCCTCCACCAGCAGTTTGTGGTTTTGTAAAGATCAGATGGATTTGTATGTTAATGCTGCATTCGGTGATGATTCACAAGTTCAAATCAATTCTGAGTGAAATAAATTCACTTTGTTCATTCTGATATTAAACACTGTTAATCTGCATAATGAGACAATTAAAATATGCACAAATAAATATATCTGTAATCTGTGTAATGTTTATTATTAACAGTTAAAATGTTCATGATGTGCACAGTTATATATTTGTACAGATGTGTACAGTGGTTGTTGTTATTTACATGATTAGTATCAGGGATGTGTTCAGTTTAATGTGTGTGTAAGTGATCACTGAGAGGATGTGGAAGAGAGAGAGGCAGGTGAGAGAGTCAGTCATTAAAGGTGTGAAAAGCAACAATTTTCTCAATGTTCTCTATCGTCATTTAACCGCAAGTTATATTTAACTCTCATCCATTATCCCTGGCTGCTGTATCACATGGGTTAAAACATGACAAGATCTGTCTCTTCTTTAATAAATAAAAATTAAACATTTAGGCCTAGGTATTTTATTTTTCTCCCATGCCTTCCCACTACAGTGTTCCAACTTTTTTGGAATTGGGGTTGTATTATTATTACAAAGCTTTTTAAATACTTGATTCTGATTGGTTTACAGTCTGTTTTTTCTTTATTACAAACTACTTGTAACTTGTTTTTGACCACGACATTACCATAAGCAATAAAATAATTTTAAAACAATATTTTGTGTCAGTTGTTGAGTTTTTTTAGTGCGTAACTGTGTAATAAATGGGATAATGTATAGTGAGCCAATTCTTATTGCAAAATAAAACCCCTTCAGGGTGATTCAAGACCTTCTCTGCTTTGTGTTGGACTCCTGCATCACCCTGTCAGGGTGTATTTCATGATAATAACCAGCTTACTGTACATTATCGCTCATTCATTTAAGTGAACATAATGATCTTTGGCCTAAACTAACCTGGAGCCATGGGTTCTTTGCAAACGACCACTCACGATGCAAAAGTGCTGATGGTTTGTGCTGCTTATGGCTGTTCTAATGGATCAACCCTGGGGGGAAAAAGAAAAACAAGGGCTACAGAAATGGACAAATTTCCCCATCTGGCTACCTCTACTAAACAATCTAGCACTGTCTTTTTCGAGACCATTATTGAGTACGAACACGATCCAGTTTTCCTCTTACAGTTCATGTTTGAATTTTACCAAAAGGTCTGTTTTGTGTGCCAGGCTTCTGGACTTTCTGGATTAATAAATTATATATATATATATATATATATATATATATATATATATATATATATATATATATATATATATATATACTAGTGCATCTCAAAAAATTAGAATACCATGAAAAATTTCCTTTTTTTCATAATTTAATTCAAAAAGGTAAACTTTCATATATTCTATATTCATGACATGTAAAGTGAAATATTTAAAGCCTTTTTTTTATTTTGATGATTATGGCTTATAGCTCATGAAAATCAGAAATCCAGTATCTCAAATTATTAGAATATTCCCTAAGATCAATCAAAAAAAGGATTTACAATACAGAAATGTCCAACTTCTGAAAAGTAGATTCATTTATACACTCAATACTTGGTTGGGGCTCCTTTACCATGAATTACTGTATCAATGCAGTGTGGCATGGAGGTGATCAGTCTGTGGCACTGCTGAGGTGTTACTGAAGCCCAGGTTGCTTTGATAGTGACCTTCAGCATATCTGTATTTTTGGGTCAGGTGTTTCTCATCTTCCTCTTGACAATACTCCATAGATTCTCTATGGGGTTCAGGTCAGGCAAGTTGGCTGGCCAATCAGGCACAGTAATATCATGGTCAGCAAACCATTTGGTAGTAGTTTTGGCACTGTGGGTAGGTGCTAAGTCCCGCTGGAAAAGGAAATCAGCATCTCCAAAAAGCTCGTCAGCAGATGGAAGCATGAAGTGCTCTAAAATCTCCTGGTAGATGGCTGTGTTGACTTTGGACTTGATAAAATACAGTGGACCAACACCAGCAGATGACATGGCACCCCAAATCATCACAGACTGTGGAAACTTCACACTGGGCTTCAAACACCTTGGATTCTGTGCCTCCCCACTCTTCCTCCAGACTCTAGAACCGTGATTTCCAAATTAAATGCAAAATGTACTTTCATCTGAAAAGAGGACTTTGGACCACTGAGCAACAGTCCATTTCTTTCTCTCCTTAGCCCAGATAAGACACTTCTGACATTGTCTCTGGCTCAGGAGTCGCTTGATATTAGGAATGCGAAAGTTGTATCCCCTTTCTTGAAGATGTCTGTTCGTGATGGGTCTTGATACACTGACACCAGCCTCAGTCCACTCCTTGTGAAGCCCTCCCAAGTTCTTGAATCAACTTTTCTTGACAATCCTCTCAAGACTGCGGCCATCCCTGTTGCTTGTGCACCTTTTCCAGCCACCCTTTTCAGCAATGACCTTTTGTGGTTTACCCTCCTTGTGGAGGGCATCAGTGATCATCTTCTGGACAACAGTCAAGTCAGCAGTCTTCCCCATGATTGTGGTTGTGTGTACTGAACTAGACCGAGAGATACACTGTGTTCATACTGTTTTACTCAAACTCGAAATGAAATATTCTAATATTTTGAGATGGGTGTTTTTTATGTTTTTGTACTGTATGCCATACTGATTAAAATTAAAATAGAAAAATGCTTGAAACATTTTAGTTTATGTGTAATGAGTCTATAATATATAACATTTTCACTTTCTTAAATAACTGATGGAAAATATTGAACTTTTTCCACAATATTCTAATTTTTTGAGATGCACTAGTATATATATATATATATATATATATATATATATATATATATATCTCAGCTGGATAGTACAGTGGTAATGCTCACTGACTACGACGCAGGAGATCGGGGTTCGAATCCCGGTCGGGGCAAAACATCATCCAGTAAGGGTCCTTAGGCAAGACCCCTCATGATATATCAGCCTACCTCAGGAATGAGTGAAGACATAACTGATAGAGTCATACCGGCTCAGACGTCGCCCGGGTCAACAAGGTCTGCGTCAGTTGCTAGGGAACCAGGGCAAACTGATGAGAAATGGGCTACTGGAACAAGACATCGATGGACGAGGACAGAAAATATGGATTTGCTGGAATGCTACTATACAAGCAATCCCAGAGAGAGGGGATACATGCAGCGAATGTGGGACCATTGGATACTTCGAAACCCACAATCAAGGCTAACAAAGAAACAGCTATTAGCCCAGTGTTCCAACATCCGTAATCGAAATCTACTATCACAACTAGAGATTAATGAAATACAACAACAAAGGGGGAGCCAGGAAGACAGGTCAGCAGGGAGATGTCATCATCCCCACAACCAGAGATACCAGATACTTGGTACCAGAGGTACCAAGCCCCAACACCTAACAGCCTCAACACAAGAGCTGAAGACAATCTCCACAAGAACCATCACTGAGACCAACAAGCTGATACACAGTACAGCAACAGTAATCATGGAGATGCTTGGACACAAGATGGGCTCGGGACATAACAAACAGTATCCACCATGGAAGAGATGATAAGAGGCCAAGATAAAGGCAGCACGGAGAGAAGTTAGCCAGCTAGCTGAACTACAGAAAGGGAACATGGTGAATAAAGGGGCACCCAGGAAGTACAACTCACTCTCCATACCAGAGGCACTCGAAACTGCCAAACAGCGACTAACAGCTCTGGCCACCCGGTTGAAGAGATACACCAAGGAGGGAGAGGCCAGAAGAATAAACAAGCTGTTCTCCACTGAACCAGCCAAGGTGTAGTGGCAGGGGCACAACAACCGGTCAGACCCACCAAGAGCTGAGGTGGAAAAATACTGGAAAGACATATGGGAAAGAACGGCATCACACAACACCGATGCCCAATGGTTAGTGGCCCTAAGAGCTGACCACAGCAACCTCCCAGAACAAGAACCAGTAACCATCTCAATGGCAGACGTCCAAGAAAGAGTATCAAAGATGAAGAGCTGGACAGCACCAGGCCCCGATATGATCCATACGTACTGGCTGAAGAAGCTAACTGCACTCCATGAACGCCTAGCAGCACAGATGAACCAGCTACTGAGGGATGGAACCCACCCAGAATGGCTAACCCAAGGCAGGACAGTCCTAATCATGAAGGACCCCCAGAAGGGACCCATCCCATCCAACTACCGGCCAATTACCTGTCTCTGCACAACATGGAAGGTCCTGTCAGGCATCATTGAGGCAAAAATGAGTAAGCATGTGGCTCAATACATGAGCGAGGCACAGAAAGGGATTGGCAGTAACACCAGAGGAGCCAAGCACCAGCTACTGGTCGATAGAACAGTTGCCCGAGACTGTAAGAAGAGACAGACCAACCTGTGCACTGCCTGGATTGACTACAAGAAAGCCTACGACTCAATGCCACACACATGGATACTGGAATGTCTGGAACTGTATAAGATCAACAGGAACCTAAGGACCTTCATCCAGAACTCAATGGAAATGTGGAAGACAACCCTAGAGGCCAACTCAAAACCCATTGCCCAAGTCAACATCAAGTGTGGCATATACCAAGGAGATGCGCTATCACCACTGCTGTTCTGCATAGGCCTGAACCCCCTCAGTCGGATCATCACGAAGAGCGGCTACGGGTACCGATTCCGTAGTGGGGCAACAATCAGCCACCTGCTCTACATGGATGACATCAAGCTGTATGCCAGGAACGAGCGAGAAATAGACTCGCCGATCCACACCACCCGGATCTACAGCGATGACATAGGGATGTCATTCGGATTGGACAAGTGTGGCCGGATGGTCTCAAAGAGAGGCAAGATGATCCGGACTGAGGGGATTGACCTACCAGAGGGCAACATAGGTGATATCCAAGACAGCTACAAGTACCTTGGCATCCCACAGGCTAATGGAAACCATGAAGAAGCCACAAGGAAGTCAACCACAGCCAAATACCTCCAGAGAGTAAGGCAGGTCCTGAAAAGTCAGCTGAATGGTAAGAACAAGGTCCGAGCCATCAACATGTACGCACTACCAGTCATCAGATACCCCGCTGGTATCATAAACTGGCCAAAGGAAGAGATAGAAGCCACAGATATCAAGACTAGAAAGCTCCTCACCATGCATGGAGGGTTCCACCCCAAGTCCAGCACCCTGAGACTATACACTAAGCAGAAAGAGGGAGGCCGAGGGCTAGTGAGCATCAAGACCACGGTCCAGGATGAAACATAGAAAATCCGAGAATACATCAGAAAGATGGCCCCAAAGGATGAACTGCTAAGTGAATGTCTCAGGCAGCAGAACCCTGATGAGAGCACAGAGGAGGAGGAGGAACAGACAACCTGGAGAGACAAACCCCTACATGGCATGTACCACCGTCAGATAGAGGAAGTGGCTGATATCAAGAAATCCTACCAGTGGCTGGATAATGCAGGACTGACAGACAGCACAGAGGCACTAATCATGGCAGCACAAGAACAGGCCATAAGCACAAGAGCCACAGAGGCCAGGATCTACCAGAGTAGATCAGACCCAAGATGCAGACTGTGCAAAGAAGCCCCTGAAACAGTCCAGCACATAGTAGCAGGGTGTAAGATGCTAGCTGGATCAGCGTACATGGAGAGGCACAACCAAGTGGCTGGGATAGTATACAGGAACATCTGCAACCAGTATGGAATAGAAGTACCCAAGTCCCAATGGGCCATACCACAGAAGGTGGCGGAGAACAACAGGGCCAAGGTTCTGTGGGACTTCAGCTTCCAGACTGACAAACAGATCCTGGCTAACCAACCGGACATAGTGGTGGTGGACAAAGAGCAGAAGAGGGTGGTGGTGATAGATGTGGCGATCCCAGCTAACGCCAACATCAGGAAGAAGGAACATGAGAAACTTGAGAAGTATCAAGGGTTGAAAGAGCAGCTGGAACGGATGTGGAAGGTCAAGGGTTGCGTGGTCCCCGTGGTAGTGGGGGCACTTGGGGCAGTAACCCCCAAACTGGGAGAGTGGCTCCAGCAAATCCCAGGAACAACATCTGAAGCCTCAGTCCAGAAGAGTGCAGTCCTAGGAACATCGAAGATACTGCGCAGAACCCTCAAACTCCCAGGCCTCTGGTAGAGGACCCGAGCTTGAGGATGACATGGATATCACCCCCCCCGCCGGGGGTGAGAAGGAGATTTTTTTTTTATTTTTTTATATATATTGAATGTAAGATCAGAGATCTTGATTTGCAGCACAGCTCATGACAACAATCACGAAGGCAGTGGAATGTTTGAAGAGAAACAGAGATCATCAGTGTATTTAAACTCTGAAACCTTTTAAAGCTTGACTTGGAAACCTGACGTACTGGTGTTTTTAAGTCTCCAAATACTTTGGGGGCCTTGCATAAGATTCCACAACCATCCCGAGTGGGACTAGTTGGACAGATACCGTGGGTTTTTCCCTGTCTTTCAATTCAATTCAGGACTATAAGTCGATTTTTATGAGGAACACTAATTTTGAAGCTGTACTGCCTTTCAGATTTTTCAAGTTTAGTTCTTAAAAAGAATTTTCCCCTGACACCCAATTATTTTTTGTTTAGTGGAGCAAACACTACTGACTTCAAATCACAGACTTCCTTTTTTTAATAGAACAATGAATGAACTGAGGGCCATGTGGCGCTAAATTCTCCGCTATTTTTTCTTGCTTCACCATGACCCAATTCAAGATACTATGTCATGCATCGTGTGATGGGCTTTCCCCGTTCTTGCAAGGCATTGTGGGATACAAATTTGAAACAGGAGAGAAAAATGAAGGATGAGTGTGCGAATGAAACGTGAAAGACCGACTACAGTAACGGAAAGCGAGAAGAAAAGACGTGATGTTGCGAAGGAAAGAAAATGCAGGACCAAACTAATAAATATTGGTGGTCAGTGAACACCTCGGTGTGATCAGCTGTTCGTTTAGCGACAGAATGATGGAAGTGTCAGGGCAGGGTCAAAGGTAAACCTGTAGATGGCAGTAATGCAATACTGTGGATGCCAGCTGCTGTAAAACCCAAAAGAAGTAGCAGATATACCTGTGCATGCACACACGGACTTCTTCTGTCTGCTTGACTGCACGAAACGAGTGATTTGATGCACATTATTTGCTTGGGAATCCCCTCAGATCACTTCCCAGCCACAGAATGGCCTATGTTTTTTTTTTGAATCCCCCGCAGGCCGAAATGCCCAAAGAGGGATTAAGTGGTGGCGAAGTCTGTCCGTCTGTCTGTACGTCCTGGAAAGGGTTCTCACCTTCTGAAATCAACTCCTCTCACAATTTTTGGAGGAATATCACGAAACTTGGCGAAAGGCTTTGTTATAGGACAGTCATGCGCATATTGCAATTTCATTTGCAATATATTGTAGTGGGGGATATTGTGCTCTCAGAGCACCCTTGTTTAGATATTACAGAAATAAACATACAGTATAGGGTGAATTTTGACGCTATTTCAAGAAGCAAAATGCTATTTCAAAATGACCGTTTACCGGGATGCTATTTGAAATCCCTGGGGAGAACACTGCTCTTTACTTACTTGTTTCAGGGTTAATTATTTGTTGAAGTCAACATTCATAATAAGTGTGCTGTTCCTTTGATTGCTTGCATTCTGATAGAAGTGAAAGCGGGGGATACGTAAGTGAGCAGTAGCTCACAGATGATCTTGTTGCGGGCATGTCGGACAGAATGTACCCACATGTGGCTTTGCCTGAGTCTGGGTTGAATATTTAAAGGAGAACTGAAGTCATTTTTAAACTTGCTTTATTTCTTAATTAACGTGTTATTCAATTATGTTTTTGCTTTTAGTAACCTTATATCGTGGCTCGTATTGGCAACTAATTGCAATTAAATATTATACTTATCGGCCTATTCGGTTTTTAGCCATGTTGAATTTAGTTCATTTGGTCCATGACAGGCGTCGCTTATCCGCACAATCTTCACGAGACTTGTGCGAGACTTTGAAACGTGAAGAAGTGTCAGCCAGGTGTCAGTGCCGCCATTTTGAAAACTGTTTTCCAAACAAAATATTGCACAAAAACGAGTTTAAATGGCGATTACTGCCTACTTTTTTCAAACTTTCCTGATTACTATCAAAACAAACAAAACTTCCAGCTTGATTACATCAAGTCAAGTCTGTTTGTTTGTATCGCGCTTTTAACAACAGACATCCCAAAGCAGCTTTACGGAATCTGAATGACCCAAGACATGAGCCAAGTTTATCCCTAATCTATCCCCAATGAGCAAGCCTGAATACATCAGCATTTGAAAGAGGGCACGCGCATCTTTTGACAACTTTGGCAGATGTTGGTCACTTTCACTGTGTCTGAAATCGCTCCCTACTCACCATATGGGGCACTATATAGCGGAGACGCCATTTTGTAGTGCTGTCCGAAACCTTAGTGAGGATTATTTACACCCTATATAGTGCACTCAAAGTATCCCATGATGCATTATGAAAAGTAGTGTACGACCGATGGTCATTAACCCAAGCAATATATCCCATCATGCATTGCAGTGGCGCTGAAAGAAATCAAATTGAAAGTCTCAAATTTGATTTAATAAAAGGCAGCGGCAAAGAAGAAAGTATTCAGCTTTGATTTAAAAAATAACTGAAAGATGCAGGTACTTTCATTGATTAATGTGGGAGTATTTAAAGGAGAACTGAAGTCATTTTTAAACTTGCTTTATTTCTTAATTCACGTGTTATTCAATTACGTTTTTGCTTTTAGTAACCTTATATCGTGGCTTGTATTGGCAATTAATTGCAATTAAATATTATACTTATCGGCCTGTTCGGTTTTTAGCCATGTTGAATTTAGTTCGTTTGGTCCACGGCAGGCGTCGCTTATCCGCGCGATCTTCATGAGACTTGTGCGAGACTTCGAAACGTGAAGTGTCAGCGCCGCCATTTTGAAAACTGTTTTCCAAATGAAATATTGGCGATTACTGCCTACTTTTTTCAAACTTTCCTGATTGCTATCAAAACAAACAAAATTTACATCAACATTCGAAAGAGTGCATGCCTTTTAACAACATTGTCAGATGTTAGTCACTTTCACTGTGTCTGAAATCGCTCCCTACTCACTATATATGGCACTATATAGCGGGGACGCCATTTTGTAGTGCTGTCCGAAACCTTTGTGAGGATTATTTACACCCTATATAGTGCAGTCAAAGTCTCTCACAATGCATCACAAAAAGTAGTGTACAACCGATGGTCACTAACCCAAGCAATATATCCCATCATGCATTGTGGTCGTGCTGAAAGAATTCAAATTAAAAGTCTCAAATTTGATTTAATAAAAGGCAGCGGCAAAGAAGAAAGTATTCAGCCTTGATTTAAAAAAAAAAACTTAAAGATGCAGATACTTTGTATTTATTAATGTGGGAAATATGCTCAGTATAATATGCATTTATCACAAAAATACATGCATGTATTTATTATTTTGAAAACCCACCAGCCGACTGATCTGGCACGTTTTAATTGTGCGACACTAATGACGTAAATACCAGCGCGATGGACTAGTGTCCGAAAGCGGGTTTTTTTTTTTTCATTTTACCAATGAGCTCACTATATAGTCCTCTTTATAGTAATTCCCTATATAGGGAGTCATGAATGAGTGAGTGAGTTCGGACACAGGGTTTGATTTCCGCTGAACGTTTTACTTCCTTCCTACGATATCTCGCACAGGTCTCAATGCATCTCATTTACAGCCATTGCTTTGATATATGGACTGATATATTCCATAGCATATACACTTATAACGTGCTATAGCAGTGACAAAATAGCTATCAAAAATGCATTCCTATATTGAATAAAATGAGATAAATAGAATTTTGATAATAAAAAATTTGCCTTCAGTTCTCCTTTTATACGAAATGCCACAAATTTGCTCAGTTATCGGCTGCATGAACAATTCTGCTGAGGCTGGAGTCAGATTGTTTAGTTAAAATGCGAGAAGCACCCCAAATGGACGATCTAACCCTGGGGTGCCATGGTAACGGCCCGCGGGCCGGATATGGCCCGATTGGTCATCACATCCGGCCCGGTGGTTCGTCTCGTCTTCTTCCGCTTATCCGGGTCGCGGAGGCAGCATACTCCGGGTCGCGGAGGCAGCAGTCTAAGCATGGAAGCCCAAACTTCCCTTTCCCCAGACACCTCGGCCAGCTCCTCGGGAAGAACACCAAGGCGTTCCCAGGCCAGCCGAGAGACATAGTCCCTCCAGCGTGTCCTGGGTCTTCCCCGGGGCCTCCTCCCAGGGGGACATGCCTGGAACACCTCCCCAGGGAGGCGTCCAGGAGGCATCCGAAAAAGATGCCCGAGCCACCTCAGCTGGTTCCTCTCGATGTGGAGGAGCAGCGGCTCTACTCCGAGCTCCTCCCGAGTGACTGTGCTTCTCACCCTATCTCTAAGGGAGCGCCCAGCCACCCTGCGAAGGAAACTCATTTCAGCCGCTTGTATCCGCGATCTTGTTCTTTCGGTCATTACCCAAAGCTCATGACCATAGGTGAGAGTCGGAACGTAGATCGACCGGTAAATTGAGAGCTTCGCCTTTTGACTCAGCTCCTTCTTCACCACGACGGACCGGTAAAGCGACCGCATCACTGCGGAGGCTGCACCGATCCGCCTGTCGATCTCACGCTCCATCCTTCCCTCACTCGTGAACAAGATCCCGAGATACTTAAACTCCTCCACTTGAGGCAGGACTTCTCCACCAACCTGGAGAGGGCAAGCCACCCTTTTCCGGTCGAGAACCATGGCCTCGGACTTGGAGGTGCTGATTCTCATCCCAGCCGCTTCACACTCGACTGCAAACCGCCCCAGTGCATGCTGAAGGTCCTGGTTTGAAGAAGCCAACAGGACAACATCATCCGCAAAAAGCAGAGATGAAATCCTGTGGTTCCCAAACAGGATTCCTTCCGGCCCCTGGCTGCGCCTAGAAATTCTGTCCATAAAAATTATGAACAGAACTGGTGACAAAGGGCAGCCCTGACGGAGTCCAACATGCACTGGGAACAGGTCTGACTTACTGCCGGCAATGCGAACCAGACTCCTGCTCCGTTCGTACAGGGACCGGACAGCCCTTAGCAAAGAGCCCCGAACCCCATACTCCCGAAGCACCCCCCACAGAATACCACGGGGGACACGGTCGAATGCCTTCTCCAGATCCACAAAGCACATGTGGACTGGTTGGGCAAACTCCCATGAACCCTCGAGCACCCTATGAAGGGTATAGAGCTGGTCCAGTGTTCCGCGACCAGGACGAAAACCGCATTGTTCCTCCTGGATCCGAGGTTCGACTATTGGTCGAATTCTCCTCTCCAGTACCCTGGAGTAAACTTTCCCTGGGAGGCTGAGAAGTGTGATTCCCCTATAATTGGAGCACACTCTCCGGTCCCCTTTCTTAAAAAGAGGGACCACCACCCCAGTCTGCCACTCCAGAGGCACTGTCCCCGACCGCCACGCGATGTTGCAGAGGCGTGTCAACCAAGACAGCCCCACAACATCCAGAGACTTGAGATACTCAGGGCGGATCTCATCCACCCCCGGTGCCTTGCCACCGAGGAGCTTGCAAACCACCTCAGTGACTTCGGCTTGGGTAATGGACGAATCCACCTCTGAGTCATCAGCCTCAGTCTCCTCAGTGGAAGACATGACGGTGGGATTGAGGAGATCCTCAAAGTATTCCTTCCACCGCCCGACAATGTCCCCAGTCGAGGTCAACAGCTCCCCACCCGCACTGTAAACAGTGTTGGCAGAGTACTGCTTCCCCCTCCTGAGGCGCCGGACGGTTTGCCAGAATTTCTTCGAGGCCGACCGATAGTCCTTCTCCATGGCCTCCCCGAACTCCTCCCAGTTCCGAGTTTTTGCCTCCACAACTGCCCGAGCTGCAGCACGCCTGGCCTGCCGATACCCGTCGGCTGCCTCAGGAGTCCCGGAGGTCAACATGGCCCGATAGGACTCCTTCTTCAGCTTGACGGCATCCCTTACTTCCGGTGTCCACCACCGGGTTCGGGGATTGCCGCCACGACAGGCACCGGAGACCTTGCGGCCACAGCTCCGAACAGCTGCGTCCACAATGGAGGTAGAGAACATGGTCCACTCAGACTCAATGTCCCCCGCCTCCCTCGGAAGCTGGGAAAAGCTCTCCCGGAGGTGGGAGTTAAAGACCTCCCCAACAGAGTGCTCGGCCAGACGTTCCCAGCAGACCCTCACCATACGTTTGGGCCTGCCAGGTCTGTCCAGCTTCCTCCTCCGCCAGCGGATCCAACTCACCACCAGGTGGTGATCAGTTGACAGCTCAGCCCCTCTCTTCACCCGAGTGTCCAAGACATAGGGCCGGAGATCAGATGAAACGACTACAAAGTCGATCATCGACCTCCGACCTAAGGTGTCCTGGTGCCACGTGCACTTATGGACACCCCTATGCTCGAACATGGTGTTCGTTATGGACAAACCGTGACTAGCACAGAAGTCCAATAACAAAACACCACTTGGGTTCAGATCGGGGAGGCCGTTCCTCCCAACCACGCCCCTCCAGGTGTCACTGTCATCGCCCACGTGAGCATTGAAGTCCCCCAGTAGCACAATGGAGTCCCCAGTCTGAGCACCCCTCAGTACCTCTCCCAGGGACTCCAAGAAGGCCGGATACTGTATACTGCTATTTGGCCCGTAGGCACAAACAACAGCAAGAGCATGAGACTTTTTTTTTTTTATAATAAATTAATAAAAATCGAATGTTTTGTGTTTTTTTTTTGTAATGATTTTAAATCTAATGTTTCAATTTGATTCCATTTTCGTGTAATCCATTGGTTCGTTTTTAGCTGCTCTCTGCTTGCTGCAGCACGTGCAGGTGCAATGACCTGGATTTAATGTAGAGTAGGCTAGTTGTTGCTCGTTCACAAGATGTTGTCTAAAAAGAGAAAAGTTGACTCTGAGGGTCGCATCTTTCAGGAAAAATGGAGAGAGAAATACTTTTTATGGGAAGTAGGGGGAAAACCTGTTTGTCTGATTTGTTCACAACAAGTGGCTGTACCGAAGGAATACAATGTCAAAAGACATTACGAGACCCACGCCGACAAATACAGCCAATTCACCGGGCAACGCAGGACTGAAAAGCTAAATGAGCTTGCCTCAAACCTTCAAAAACAGCAAGCAGCTTTCTCAGTCTCGAGAGACACATGAAGGTTCGTTTTAATATCATACATCATCTTCAGTTCTCCTTTAATGTTAAATGCGGCTGTTTTCAAAGAGGGGTGTCTCAATATCTTTGTTGTACATTTTATTTCATGTTGGGGCAGTGAAGGCGAGCTACATCATCGCGTGGGAGATCGCAAAAGTGTCCAAGCCATTTTCGGAGGGTACATTCGTCAAGGATAAATACGCATCTGTTGGAATCCAATCTTTCTATCAGTCATTGCCACCAGAGTACCCAATTATCACGGCCTTTGCCGGTAAAATACTCTGTATGTTCGGGACAACATATTTATGTGAACAGGCATTTTCAGTAATGAATATTAATAAATCGAAACTGCGTAGTCGTCTGACCCATGGACATCTCAACGATGTCATGAAAATAGCAACTGCCCAGAGTCTGTCCCCCAATGTCGACAAGCTGGTAAAAAGTAAAAGACTTCTGGCTTCCACATGTAAAATGTAGCTGGTATTTCTCCCCCATGTAACCTTGTGCTGTGTGCTTGAGGGGGAATAAACAGGATGGGTGTGTGGAAATATATGTGGGACTTGACCAGCAAAGTTAATGTGCCATCTGTAGTTTGTTTTTATTGGTATGTTCAGTCATATTTGGCTCTTTTAAACTAATGCTACTGGATATTTAGTCACTTGACCTATTGGTGGAATTATTTACCCTGGCACTTCTTTCTTTTGACTCGTTTAGGCCTACTTGCCAATCGTTTTAATTGGCCTAATTAGGCCTATGCATTGACATGTTTTTGATGTGCAAGATCAATAAATCTGATCTAAGTCATTTACAGTTTACACTTGTGTTATTTGTGTCTTAGTCCATTTCTGTAGCTTTTTTTTAATAAATGTAGGCTACTTGCATGCTTAGACTGTCACATTTTCAGAGGGTAAATTGCTTTTGTCTGCCATGTTATTGTGCGCCTCATTTTGAGGCTATAGCTTTACAATTCCTTTTGGGCGTATAGGCCTTCAAAAATCATATAAAATAATGTCCTTTTGTTGAGTTAGTGTCTGGTCTTTTCAGGCCAAAAGTGTAATTCGGCCCCCAAGGTCCCACTTGAAAAAAATCTGGCCCCCTTACCAATTTCACCCTGGCACCCCTGCTTTAAAGAAACCTGAAATCAGGGTGTGATTACTTTTCACAGAAGTGAAAGTGAAACTCTGAGCATTCGGACAAGAGAGAACAACAACAGCAGCAAACAAAATGGCTTCTAAGTTTTCAGAGGAGGATTTCTCCTGTCCTGTGTGCTGTGAAATCTTCAAGGATCCTGTTGTTCTGCACTGCAGTCACAGTGTGTGTAAAGTGTGTTTGCAGCAGTTCTGGGAGACCAAAGGATCCAGAGAATGTCCTCTTTGTAGGAGGAAGTCATCTATGGATGATCCTCCCATAAACCTGGCCTTAAAGAACCTGTGTGAGACTTTCTTACAGGAGAGAAGTCAGAGATCTTCATCAGGGTCTGAAACAGTCTGCAGTCTGCACAGTGAGAAATTCAAACTCTTCTGTCTGGATCATCAACAGCCGGTGTGTTTGGTGTGTCAGATTTCAAGAAAACACACCAACCACAAATTCTGCCCCATTGATGAGGCAGTAACAGACTGTAAGGTAAATAAAACGTACATATGAACTCATGGGTCACATGTGAACAAATGCTGTTGTTCATAATCATGACAATTACTTTGCAATCAGTTTAGTTCATCTGAGTTCAAATAATATCAAAAACACAGAGACTCCAAGCAGCGTGTTAATTTATTTCAGGAAAAGCTCAAAACTGCACTGAAGCCCCTACAGGAGAAACTGAAGATATTTAAAAACTGTAAATGGAAATGGAGTCAGACTGCAGAACATATAAAGGTTAGAATCAATAACATGGGTTTGATATTATAATTGTATTTTGTTTCATTGCATATTCAGTTATGTTTCATTTGATTTTCTCATCACTGTAGATTCAGGCCCAACACACAGAGCATCAGATTAAGGAGGAGTTTGAGAAGCTTCACCAGTTCCTACGAGATGAAGAGGCAGTCAGGATCACTGCACTGAGAGAGGAAGAGGAGCAGAAGAGTCAGATGATGAAGGAGAAGATTGAGAAGCTGAGCAAAGATATATTATCTCTTTCAGGCAAAATCAAAGCCATAGAAGTGAAGATGAGAGCTGAAGACGTTTCATTCTTAGAAGTGAGGGTCATTTAGTCAGTATTTATACTGTGAGAAAATAAAACTTCTTTCCATCATCAGAACATCACATTTCTGTGGTGTAAAAATGTAAATCATATCCACTGATATTTGCTTTGTTGTTTTATAGAACTACAAGGCCACAGTGAAAAGGTGAATGATGTGCTTCCTGTCTCTCTCATTCTCTGTGTTTCTGAATCCAAACCCACAGCAACACTGACTCCTGAATGGTTTTACAGAGCCCAGAGCACACTGCAGCATCCAGAGGAGCTTTCAGGAGCACTGATCCATGTGGCAAAACATCTGGCCAACCTGCAGTTCAGAGTCTGGGAGAAGATGCAGTACACCGTCCAATACAGTAAGACAATGGCATAGGTTTGGTATTAACATTGGTAGGGACATAAACCCAATGCCAACCCCCAGTGGCGCCAACTTCAGGTCAACATACCGTAAGAGGGTCACAATATTTTGCTCTGTTGTGTTCCACCAAAAGAGTATCCATCATCGCTTCAAAGTCCAGACTTTTAAAATTTGAAGTTCAGAACTATTCATGTTATTCATGAATAATAATAATATGCAGTTCATTGGGCAGCATGGTGGTGTAGTGGTTAGCACTGTTGCTTCACAGCAAGAAGGTCCTGGGTTCAAGTCCAGCGACCGGCGGGGGCCTTTGTGTGTGGAGTTTGCATGTTCTTCCCGTGTCTGCGTGGGTTTCCTCCGGGTGCTCCGGATTCCCCCACAGTCCAAAGACATGCAGGTTAGGCTAACTGGTGGCTCTAAATTGATCATAGGTGTGAATGGCTGTTTGTCTCTGTGTTCAGCCCTGCAATGACCTGGTGACTTGTCCAGGGTGTACCCCGCTTCTCACCCATAGTCAGCTGGGATAGGCTCCAGCTTGCCTGCGACCGTGTACAGGATAAGCGGTTACATGCTGATTAACTCATTCTACCAATTTGCAAATGTGTTTTACAAGCGAATAACTCATTGACTGTCGGGAGGGTGTATGTTCCTTTCCCTCATAAATGGAAGTAAAACACATATGGAGCCTTAAACACTGCGTTCCATGAGGCTGGCAGGGGGAGTCGGCTCTCTTCTGTGGGATCTTTCACTAGTTTTAGAATGCTAGTTTAAGCTGATATTTGATTGATCTAACGGTAAAACAGGACGAGGGCTCTAGAACCTTTTTGATACGTTGAACGTTTACAATTTTATTTGGCAACAGAATGTATCTGAATTCTGATTGGTTGTTGTATCTGAATTCTGCTTGATTGTTGTATCTGAATTCTGATTGGTTGTTATATTATTGCCCTTCTGTTGTCTTCTTGAGCCCAGAGCGGAGGGGGGAGGGGGAGGAGGGAGTGACAGGGTTCTACAGAGAAAAGTTTTTAGCCACTGCTTTCAAATGAAGCCCCTCGAGAACCAATCAGTTCAGCAGATGTGTGTTCTCGGTATGGGACGTTTTCAAAAGAGAGGCGGGAGGAACCAAACATTTCTGATCCAGAAGGCGGAGTCTGTTTTGCTTATTACGTGAAAATGTTTGATTTGATTAAAAGCTGTCTGGGCCACGAACAATGTCCACATCACCATCGGGTTGTTGTTGTTTCCATGTGTCATGTTACACGAACTTGGTCAGGGCTCTGCAGGTCTTAACTGAAGCACTTCAAATTAGCGGGCTGCTAAAGATTGCAGGCACTTCACAAGCAAGACTCGGTGCAATATTAGCCAACATTAGCACAGTTTGATATGATTTAATAATGTCTTTGTGACCTTAATGAACACCAGTTGTTGTCAGTGTCAGGTCGGCTTGTTATTTACATGCCACACAAACTTAGAAAACAGTCATATTCGTATGTTGTCGTTTTTACACACTGAATAGGAACTGTTGTTAACTGAATAATTTTACAAGCTAATCTAATGTTACATTCCTCAAGGACAGTTTGCTAGCTAGCAGCCGGTCACTGTACTGCAACCGCACTTGCTATTTGACATGGTAGCCAGACATGCGTGCTGTTTCCGCAAACACGCCCCCAGAGCGAATATTCATGATCAAATTTTGCATGCTGTTTCGCCCAGTGGAAACCTACAGGAACCATTTGTGTACCGCGATTTTTTTTCTTCAATCAGAAATATTGGTCGGGACACGCCCATACCGTCCATACCCAATTCTACACCTATGCAGTAAGACTCTTAATTCTGTGTGTGTTTTCAGCACCTGTAACTCTGGACCCCAACACTGCTCATCCTGGACTCATTGTATCTGATGATCTGAAAAGTGTGAGACACAGCGATGAGAAACAGAAACTTCCTGATAATCCAGAGAGATTTGATGAATATTGGTGTATCCTGGGATCTGAGAGCTTTAACTCAGGGACACACTGCTGGGATGTGGAAGTTGGAGACTGTACAGGGTGGATTGTGGGTGTGATGACAGAATCTGCTCAGAGGAAGGGGGTGATATTCTGCAGAAGTGGAATCTGGTGTGTGCGGTATTATGATGATAAATATTGTGCAGTTTCTACACCACATGCATTCACTCAGCTCTCAGTAGCACAGAACCTCCAGAGGATCAGAGTGAAGCTGGACTGGGAGAGAGGAAAACTGTCATTCTCCGACCCTCTCACTAACACACACACTTTCACACACACTTTCACACACACATTTACTGATAAATTACTGCCAATCCTAGGTGTTTTTGGTTCCATAAAGATCCTCCCACTTGAGTGCTCTGTAAGAGTGAATCAGATCAGTTAGCATTGATGTTTTATTCCAGTTCATGAATAAAATACTGCAGATTAAAAGATTAGTGTTCTTTGTGTAAGTCTTTTTTCCCCCCTTTTGGAAACCCTGAAGCACAAACTGTGATTTTTTTTCAAGGGGATAAACTCAAAATATTGACAGAATATCTTGAAATAATGAATTAACTCAAATAATAAGGTATCTTAAAATATACTATTATGATAGCTTTTGAAAGTATGAGGAAGTCAAAACAATAAGTGAAATAATGACGCACTGTCTTGAAATAAGATATTAACTCAAAAATAATGACTTAGCATTTAATTAAAATCACAAAAGTGTTTAAATGCAGAATGAGCTGAAAAGATTATTTAATTTTATTGATGTATTTTAAATAGTTTTAAATAAATTGAGAATTTGAAAGCTCATTTCTTTACTGTATTTGTACTTGTTAGTGTTTGCTGTTACTCTTGGATGAAATGTTTAGCTGTGTGCAGTGTTGGGCAAGTTACTTCAAAACTGTTTTGCGTTATTTATTACTTGTTACTGTCATTTTAAAGTAATTTGTTACATTACAATATTACTGTATTTAAAATGTAAGGCATTACATTACTATTGCATTACTTTTAAGTTACTCTCACCAAAATAACTGGAAGTATGGATTTGGCAATCTAAATGTAGCTCAAGACGCTCAATTTGCTCATCACACATCCAGTGGAAGGTGATGTGGTATCTGACTGAGCTAGGCTTATGGTTAAAAACAGTAGAATCAGGGCTCTCAAGTTTTGAAGACAGGCAAGAGTGACATCTGGCCCGGCCCGGCCCGGCCCGGCCTCCATAAGGGGGTCAGAGGGGGCACGGGTTGGACAGGCCGTGGGAATGGGGGTGTTTCATTTAATAATATTATTTTTAGTTTTGTTGTTGTTATTATTAATTGATCAAACTTGTGGAACAAAAGACTTGACACATGGCACAATTTAACCAAATACAAAGTATTTATTCAAATTTTCTGTGCGTCTTCACAACAAAAATAACAGTTAACTCTATTTTCCCCTCACTTTTGATGTAGGTATATAACACTGGTGTGTGTGTGTGTGAAAGAGAGAATAGATAGAGATTATGACTAGTGTTTTTTATTGTACATGTTGGTTGCCTTTTTGACTCATCATTTTTGGTGTAGGCTCCCATTTAAAACAGTTTGGCTCTAGCCCAGCCATTTTGAGGGTCATAATGGAGGACAATGTCCCGTCTAAAGCCAAGCTGTTGCGTGTCGCTGTTTTGTTTAGCCCGACCATTGAAAACACCCTCTCAGCATCGACATTTGAATACAGCAGAACTAAAACCAAGGTCGCAATCTTTGACAGCCTTCTAAATTGGTTCAAGCCAGTCACCTTTGAAAAAAGGAACCAAGGGCCTCTATTACTCAAATGTTTTCCTTTTATCATAATTAGTAATGAGCAAGTCATGTTGTGTGCAAAATATTTCTTACCTTGTTCTTTGTTGAGGACATTTTCCCCCAAAACTCCTCAACATCAAATGATGTTGGGTCCTCAGGCATGGCGATGTCTATAAGCCGGTAGTCCATGAACTCCTCACTTATTTGGTCCTGCTCTTTGGGGTCGTGATAAGGAAGGAGTCCCTGAAATATGTGTGTACAAGACTGATTAGAATACAGTGAGAGACAGATTTGTTTTGTGATCATGACCATTAAACTTAAATAGTATGCGAAAACCCTTGCCTGTCCACAAAATACAAGGCATCTTCAACCCCACACTCTGCTCTCAGCTGCACATCAACAAATCTTGCGTGTTTCAGGAGAGGATTTGTCAGTGGTAGTTTAGCCATGGCATACTCCACAGCTCTGACTAGGAATGCTAGTGCTGCCTGCTGGAATTCTTTGGCCTCCTGGGATGTGACGTCTCCAGCCTCAAGAAGTCTGTTGAGCGTGGCTCTGGTGGTGAATCCTACATTGAGTTTTTCTCCTATCATGCCCCTTTTCCACCAAAGCAGTTCCAGGGCTGGTTCGGGGCCAGTGCTTAGTTTGGAACCGGGTTTTCTGTTTCCACTGACAAAGAACTGGCTCTGGGGCCAGAAAAACCGGATCCAGGCTAGCACCAACTCTCTGCTGGGCCAGAGGAAAGAACCGCTTACGTCGGGGGGGGGGTGTGTGGCGGAGTTGTTAAGACCAACAACAATAACAAGACTGCGAAAGATCTCCATTTTTAAGCGACGAGAAGCAGCAGCTGTACAAACGCGAAGTCATCCATTATTATTATTGTTGTTGTTGTTGCTGCTGCTGCTTCTTCTGCGTTGTTTTTGCTTCGATATTCGCGCCAAGGTTTATGCAAACGTAGCGACGTAACTGACGTATACAGCGACGTAATGACGTATACAGCAACGTAATGACGTGGCTTCGCTTAGCACCGCGAGCTATGGAAAAGCAAACTGGTTCTCAGCTGGCTCGCAAGTTGAACGAGTTGTGAACCAGCAGCAGCACTGGCCCCGAACCAGCCCTGGAACTGCTTTGGTGGAAAAGAGGCATCAGAGAGACAGAAGACATACAGAAAGCAAGTCAAATACACAGGCATCTTATAAGATACTGTATCCCTGGGTTTAATTGATACTTTTAAATAAGTCCATAGAAAAGGTGTATTTGTTGTCAATAAGCATAGATTACAAGTTTATCTCCATATGTGACTTCAAAACATTACCTGGCAGTTGGTGCTGTGGGTCCTTGTAGGGGATATCATGGACTTCTCCCTCTCGTAGCGCTGCTGGTGTCATGAACCTCGAACAGAGTTTCTTGATGAATTTCTTCATCTGCAAAATTTAATGTCATAAAAGATTCCAGTGCATTATCAATGCAATTGCTACTCAGTTCAATGTTTATGAGTAGATTTAAGTTTAGATAATTAAGTTATTTTTTCACTCTGTGCAAGTAATTTATCAAGGGAATAGCTACTGTACAGTACTGAATCAACAAATATGTCAGTTTTGATAACTTTAGATAGTCTTTTTTGACAAAGTCACAACCTAAATTTCATAGGGGTGTTGCACTTGAGAAAGGAGACATCAAAATAGCCTAACCCTCCCATTTACCTCTTCATACAGCTGGAATATGGATGCCTTTTCTCTCTGGAGAAGGAGGTTCAGTGTAGAGAACACTGGCAATGTGGCCTGAAGGAACAGGAGATAGACTTCCATCAAGGAATTGGAAAATGCCTCCGCCAGCCTTCTGAATCTTGGTTGTTTCCCATCTGCAAATAGACTGTTAGTATTGGGTGTCTCATATAACCATCCTGTACTAGTGTCAATATGATGTGTGACTTACTCACAGATTTGAAGTAGCTGGTGAGTGGGCCATACCGCTGCAGAATGCGGGTGATGCACATCTCCAAACTCAGCCACCTCACAGAAATGTGAGGCAGCATTTCCATGTACTCACTGCCATGGAGTTCACAAAATTCTGGTAAAATATGTAAGAAAAATAAAGTTATTTTTCCTCACTTTTGGTGTATAAGACTGGAGCTAATTGAATTACAAATCTTTCAAGTAACCTTTACGGTTTGTGCTGCCCTTAAACCAGTATCCAGTATCCACTACAAGGTCCTCAGTGTCAAATCCAGAGATCTGCAGAACATGACATGAGTGCATAGATGTATTGTCATTATACAGCAAATTATTTATTTAGCTTAACAGATATTTAATGCAAAAGCAAACATGTTGGAACTTACTTCCAAAAACCTCTGCCCTGCATGTTTGGCAGTGTTGTGTATTATGTGGCAGGGGCATCCATGGATGTAAATGCTCGGATTTTCCAGAAGAATTTTTGCTCCAATTGAATTTTTGGCACCAACATTAACCGGGGCATTGTCCACTGACAGGCCAACACAATTTCCCCATGGTATCTGATGCTCTTTCATGACGTCGTTGATTTTTTTTTTTATAAATTACATCAGCTGTGCCACAGCTTCTACCACTTGTGGTGCATATATCAAGAAATCTGTGCACCACTTTTGTGGTGTCAAATACCCTTACAGTTAAGGGGTTCATTTTCTCTAGTCCTGTAACAATAAGGTACGTAACTAACTCTGCAAGCATGTACTGCATGTGTATTATTTCAGTGTGTCTGATATGAACATGAGGACATAGAAACAGGCAATTTAGCTGTGAGAGGTATACCTGTGTCATTTGAGCCATCTGTGAGCAGTGTAAAGGGATTTTCCCTCATCTTCATCACCAGCTCATTCCTGTAATGTGGTGCAACTGCTTCATTAATGATGCACATCGATTTTGTGCTGGCACTCTTGAAATTTTGAGCTGTGGGAGAGTCTTTGAAACATTCCCTGTACAAGGGGCTGAAATGGTCAGCCACAGCAAATGGGACATTGTGTTGAACCATTGCCACGGCAACTTTCACCTCGGCTCTCCTTGTCTGCAACAGAATCAAAGAGATAAAGCTATAGCTATGCTGAAAACAGATTTGAATGTTAACACTGATTTACCCCATGTTTATGTCCATTAAAATCTATGGATTTCAGTAACAATAAAAATACACAACAGTGTAGTATTCTATCCACGTCATGGGTGAATGTCTCATGCCATAGAATCGGTTGTATTATTTAGGAAAAATGGTATTCATGAACATTGTAATCAACCTTTTGGATGTAATGTGTTAGGTACCTTGACCTCTTGCACACTCATCTCTGCAGTCACTGGCAAGTAAAAGTCTTTGACTGTGCTGGTTGACTTAAGTGCCTGCTGTTTGGCCTGATGCCCCTTACTTTCTATGCCTTGTCACATCCCACACACCTTGATGGGCACAGGAGTTCTCTTGGCGGCAGATAGAGCACCAGTAATAGGAGCTGGTGCTTCCTACAGTAATAAATGGCCATTTAGATGTCCATTAATTATTAAAAGAGCTCTTGTAGGTGGCTGCTCCTGGTACCTTTTTCGCTTTTGTTTTGATGGTCTCTTCTGACACCCTAGCCATCTCCTCTATTGTCTCTTCTACCATCTCCTCCACCGTCTCTTCTTCTTCCACCTGGACCATCTCTTCCTCCTGCACCTGCACTGTCTCTTCCTCCTGCACCCGCACTGTCTCTTCCTCCTCCACCTGCACTCTCTTCCACCTGCACCCGCACTGTCTCTTCCTCCTGCACTGTCTCTTCCTCCTGCACTGTCTCTTCCTCCTGCACCCGCACTGTCTCTTCCTCCTGCACCCGCACTGTCTGTTCCTTCTCCACCTGCACTGTCTCTTCCTCCTGCACCCGCACTGTCTCTTCCTCCTGCACTGTCTCTTCCTCTAAAGGGCTTACTCTTTTTGCCACATCTGGGCCAGCATCCTCTCTGGGCTTTTTAGGGAGCTTTCCACTCACGGCAAATGAAAGGATGCTTAATTGTTTTTTTCCTGACATCTTAGAAAGACAGCAATAATTAATGCATCTATGAGCAGGATATATAAAATATGACATGATTTTAAAAGTGACCCATTAAATTGACTATGCAATAGGCCTACACTTTTTAATTTATTTTGTGTCAATAAAATTATTTCCCCTATTTGGAGAGAGAGATGATTATAATGTGAGAATATGTCAATCATCCTGTGATAACGAAATATGACTAGGCCTAGACTACTTGTTCTGAACAGGTCTTGTCAGTGAACAGGCTGTAAAACTGTTGGCTAAGTTAAGGCTACAGACACTCAGCATTGGAAAAAATGTTGCCAATTATCTGGGCAACATTCCTAAACAGCAGTGAAGTTGTCATTATTTGTGTCAAACAAGTTGTGAATTTGTTGTAACATGAACACAGGAGATAACTGACTCTGTGCTTGCAGTGATGCTCGGAGCTCCTGGTTTCTGGGTCCAGGTCCAAACTGTAAGCTGGTTGGAGCAGAATCACGCGAACGAGCTTTTATCATTGGCTGTTGCGTTACATCTTACCCACATACTACAATGCTATGAAATGTTGGGTGCAGCGGCAGATTATAAGTTGTTTTTCAGCGTGAGAAACACCATGTGTGGCGGGAGAGCGCGACAAAAGCCCGAAAAGAGTGACTGTCACACTTAATGCGCGACACTTGAGAGCCCTGAAAGATGAGCGAAAAGGGTTAGAAAAAAATCCACCTTTTCGTGAAGTCGCTTCATCTCACGCTGAAAAAATGAGGAAAAATCCAACCTTTAATTGAACTAAATTTATTCAGAGAAAAACAAATGACTTATCAAGAAATAATTATTTTCAAGAAAAAAAGTTCCACAATTATTGGCACCCTTGGAAAGTATAGCGAACGCAGTGTAACTGAAGCATGTTTCCCATTTAAATTCTACAGTTTTTAGTTGATTGGAGTGTCAGAACTTTCAAGCTGTAGTCCATGATTTCCTGAGTCTGTTACGTGACAACAGTTTTGCGAAGTACTTCTGAGCCCATGTGGCTGTATTTGTCATATTAGCATGACAGTTTCCCAGTCAGTGGCGCCTGAGGGCTCGAAGGTCACGCACATTCAACAGTGATTTCCGACCTCGCCCTTTATGCACTGTGATGTCTCCGAATTCCCTAAAACTTTTCAAAATGTTATGTACTGTCGTTTATGAAAGAGCTAAATTCTCTGTAATCTTGCATTGAGAATTTTTTTTTTTAATAATTAGCAATTCTCTCTCAAATTTTGGCACAAAGAGTGAGCCACAACCCATCCTTGCTTGCAAAGACTGAGCTTTTGGTGCTGCTCATTTTATACCCAATCATGTTACCCATTAAGCTCCTTATTGTGAAATCTTCCAAAATGGTGTGAATTGAATATCCTATAAACTTTTCAGTCTTATTTTGCCTCCATCCCAACTTTTTTTTAATGTGTTGCAGGCATCAAATTCAAACTTCATTTCTATTTACAAAATACAATTAAGTTGGTCAGTAAAACTATTGAAAATATTTTCTTTGTGCTTTTGTCAGTTAAATAAAGATACACATGAATTAACAAATCACAGATTTTTGTTTTTATTGCATTTTGGAAAATATCCCTACTTTTCTGGAAATGAGGTTCGTATTTAAAAAAAAAAAAGTGAAAAATGTTACAACTGACCCCCTTCTACAAAACGGTTAATGCAACAAAATATCAGACAATATTATACAAATACACGGAGTGCAGAATTATTAGGCAAGTTGTATTTTTGAGGATTAGTTTTATTATTGAACAACAACTATGTTCTCAATCAAACAAAAAGACTCATAAATATCAAAGCTGAATATGTATGGAAGTTAGAGTGGGGTGTTTTTAGTTTTGGCCATTTTAGGAGAATATGTATGTGTTCAGGTAACTTTCACTGTGCAGAATTATTAGGCAACTTAATAAAAACCAAATATGTAGCCATTTCACTTATTTATTTTCACCAGGTACACTGATATGACAACTCCAGATTTGCAAATAAACATATCTGACATTCAAACACAAAACAAAAACAAATCAGTGACCAATATAGCCACCCTTTTTCATGAGGACACTCAAAAGCCTTCCATCCATAGATTCTGTCAATTTCTTTATCTGTTCACGACCAACATTGTGTGCAGCAGCAACCACGGCCTCCCAGACGCTGTTCAGAGAGGTGTACTGTTTTCCCTCTTTGTAGACCTCACGTTTTATAATGGACCACAGGTTCTCTATGGGGTTTAGGTCAGGTGAACAAGGGGGCCATGTCATTATTTTTTTCACCTTTCAGACCTTTATTGGCTAGCCACGCAGTGGAGTATTTGGACGCATGAGATGGAGCATTATCCTGCATGAAAATCATGTTCTTCTTGAAAGATGCTGACTTTTTCCTATACCACTGCTTGAAGAAGGTTTCTTCCAGGAACTGGCAGTAGGTCTGGGAGTTGAGTTTTAGTCCATCCTCAACTCGAAAAGGTCCAACAAGCTCGTCTTTGATGATACCAGCCCATAGCAGTACTCCACCTCCACCTTGCTGGCGTCTGAGTCGGAGTGGAGCTCTGTGCCCATTACTGATCCAGCCACAGGCCCATTCATCTGGCCCATCAAGAGTCACTCTCATCTCATCAGACCACAGCACCTTAGAAAAATCAGTCTTAAGATATTTCTTGGCCCAGTCTTGACGTTTTATCTTGTGTGCCTTACTCAGTGGTGGTCGTTTTTCAGCCTTCCTTACCTTGGCCATGTCCCTCAGTATTGCACACCTTGTACTCTTTGACACTCCAGGAATGTTGCAACTCTGGAATATGGCAGAACTGGATGCTAATGGCTGCTTGTTAGCTTCACGCTTGATTTTCCGCAGATCATGTGCAGTTATTTTGCGCCTTTTTTTTCCCCACACGCTTCTTTCGACCCTGTTGACTATTTGCAATGAAACGCTTGATTGTTCGGTGATCACGTTTCAACATCTTCGCAATTTCAAGAGTGCTGCATCCGTCTGCAAGACATCTCACAATTTTATACTTTTCAAAGTCTATCAGATCTCTCTTCTGACCCATTTTGCCAGAGGAAAAGAGGTTGCCTAATAATTATGCACACCTGATATAGGGTGTTGATGTCATTAGACCACACCCCCTCTCATTACACAGATGCACAGCACCTGATATACTTAATTGGTAGTAGGCTTTCAAGCCTAAACAGCTTGGAGTGGGACAACATGCATTAAAAGGATGTTGTGGTCAAAATACTCACTTGCCTAATAATTCTGCACTCAGTGTATGATGAATAACATTTTCCATACAATATTGGTAAATATTTTCCATTTATGATCATCAGCATCTTGCATCAGTTGTATCACTACAGGATTTGCATCAACTGTGTTATGTAGAGTAAATATTATTAAAAACTATAAACTCACTCAGTACAGTATGTGACTATTTGCCATTGCGCTGTTTCCTGTGGGTGTCTTTCTTATTCAGGTCTGAGGATAAGGTGCAGTATCATTTGCTGTTTATAAGAGCTTATAACTCTTCTGACTGAAATCCAGTTCATCCCACTGATGATTAGAGCATTCTGGGTCTTGTGTCCGAAACTGCAAGATCGACTTTAAATGATTCCAGAAGTGAAACATTATCTTCAGTTCAGAAGAGTGAAATTCATCACTGGATAAATTTGTACCAAAATTACAGTTAATGCTCAGTGCTTAAACATAAGTAAGTGCCGAGTGCTGTTTCTGATGTAACTGAGGAGTGTAACAGGTCATAATGTGTCTCTCGAAAACTCCTCCTATTAAGGAAGTGCCAAGTCTGACACGACTGAAGTCCTTCATTAACAGCCTGCAGTGTTCTGCTCTGGTGAGTTGAGATTTATTCTCAGTTTATGGAGAAATCTGTGTCTCATTTTCAGCACAGTGAAAGGAAGTGATGATTAACTGAACCTACAAAGTCATCTATTTAGCTTTAAAGAAATCTAAAATCAGGGTGTGATTACTTTTCACAGAACTGAAATTGAAACTCTGAGCATTCGGACAAGAGAGAACAACAGCAGCAAACAAAATGGCTTCTAAGTTTTCAGAGGAGGATTTCTCCTGTCCTGTGTGCTGTGAAATCTTCAAGGATCCTGTTGTTCTGCACTGCAGTCACAGTGTGTGTAAAGTGTGTTTGCAGCAGTTCTGGGAGACCAAAGGATCCAGAGAATGTCCTCTTTGTAGGAGGAAGTCATCTATAGATGATCCTCCCATAAACCTGGCCTTAAAGAACCTGTGTGAGACTTTCTTACAGGAGAGAAGTCAGAGATCTTCATCAGGGTCTGAAACAGTCTGCAGTCTGCACAGTGAGAAACTCAAACTCTTCTGTCTGGATCATCAACAGCCGGTATGTTTGGTGTGTCGAGATTCAGGAAAACACACCAACCACAAATTCTGCCCCATTGATGAAGCAGTAACAGACTGTAAGGTAAATAAAACGTACATATGAACTCATGGGTCACATGTGAACAAATGCTGTTGTTCATAATTATGACAATTACTTTGTAATCAGTTTAGTTCATCTGAGTTCAAATAATATCTAAAACACAGAGACTCCAAGCAGCATGTTAATTTATTTCAGGAGAAGCTCAAAACTGCACTGAAACCCCTACAGGAGAAACTGAAGATATTTAAAGACTGTAAATGGAAATGGAGTCAGACTGCAGAACACATAAAGGTTAGAATCAATAACATGGGTTTGATATTATAATTATATTTTGTTTCATTGCATATTCAGTGATGTTTCATTTGATTTTCTCTTCACTGTAGATTCAGGCCCAACACACAGCGCGTCAGATTAAGGAGGAGTTTGAGAAGCTTCACCAGTTTCTACGAGATGAAGAGGCAGTCAGGATCACTGCACTGAGAGAGGAAGAGGAGCAGAAGAGTCAGATGATGAAGGAGAAGATTGAGAAGCTGAGCAAAGATATATTATCTCTTTCAGGCAAAATCAAAGCCATAGAAGTGAAGATGAGAGCTGAAGACGTTTCATTCTTAGAAGTGAGGGTCATTTAGTCAGTATTTATACTGTGAGAAAGTAAAACTTCTTTCCATCATCAGAAATGTCACATTTCTGTGGTGTAAAAATGTAAATCATATCCACTGATATTTGCTTTGTTGTTTTACAGAACTACAAGGCCACAGTGAAAAGGTGAGTGATTTGCTTCCTGTCTCTCTCATTCTCTGTGTTTCTGAATCCAAACCCACAGCAACACTGACTCCTGAATGTTTTTGCAGAGTCCAGAGCACACTGCAGCATCCAGAGGAGCTTTCAGGAGCACTGGTCCATGTGGCAAAACATCTGGCCAACCTGCAGTTCAGAGTCTGGGAGAAGATGCAGTACACTGTCCAATACAGTAAGACAATGGCTTAGGTTTGGTATTAACATTGGTGGGGTCATAAACCCAATGCCAACCCCCAGTGGCGCCAACTTCAGGTCAACATAATAGAGTCACAATATTTTTCTCTGTTGTGTTCCACCAAAAGAGTATCCATCATCTCTCCAAAGTCCAGACTTTTAAAATTTGAAGTTCCGAACTGTGATAATTCATGAATAATAATATGCAGTTCATTGGGCAGCATGGTGGTGTAGTGGTTAGCACTGTCACTTCACAGCAAGAAGGTCCTGGGTTCAAGCCCAGCAGCCAGCGGGGGCCTTTCTGTGTGTTGTGTGCATGTTCTCCCCTTGTCTGTGTGGGTTTCCTCTGGGTGCTCCAGTTTTCCCCCACAGTCCAAAGACATGCAGGTTAGGCTAACTGGTGGCTCTAAATTGACCGTAGGTGTGAATGTGAGTGTGAATGGTTGTTTGTCTCTGTGTCAGCCCTGTAGAACAGGATAAGCGACTCCAGATAATGGATGGATGGATGCAATTCATTTGATTAATTGCAAATCTTGCATGCGATGATTAAGGTGGGGTTTACATTAGACCGTATCAGCGGATCATCAGATTAACGTTTTTAAAATGATTAACATGCACACAGCAACACCAATACACGATTCGCCTTCACACAGCAACGCCAATACACGGATACGCTCGGCTCCGCAGGCATCCTGCGCTCCAAATCACTACGCCCTGAACAGCGAGTGCCCTCTGGAGGGTGCGCACTCCGGCCCTGCGCAGCTCACAGAGCGCGCGAGTGAAGTGCACGAGCAGTAATTCGGGACTGAGCCGCTGTGTGTGTGCTCTCAGTGCATATCGGGTATGCGCGTCACTTACCACTTGCAAGTGGAAGGATGGCAAGCCTAAAGACAATCATAACTACACAATGGGCAGTATTTGCATCAGTATTTGCAGTATTTTCATACTTTTATACTCTTTAATGAAAGGTGATACAAGGCGGAAGTCCGCGCCGTTTTTCAGCAGTCGCGTCACATGACCAACGCCAGCGAATCAGGAAGGTGGATGTCACAGTGACGTTGTCCAATGACGACGCCAGCTAGAGCTCAGCACAGCGTATCCGCGTATCCGCGTATTCTCAATGTTTACACAGCACCGGACCAGACACGATCTGGATTGAATACGTGGACGCTGGCGGATTCCCGTTTCCCGGCGTTTCCAGGCATTTTAATGTAAATGGACAGTGCATCTGTGGTGATTTGATTTATTTGACTTATTCCACTCTCAGTTCATCTAAATGACCACTAGAGGGCGCCACCTGCCCGGGGAATACGCTGGGAAGTACTACTCGTCTAGGCGCGAAGTTGCTACTTCCTTGTTCAATAACAACACAGCTTGGGAATGGAAGCAGTTGTCCTGACTCCTTCTTTCTTTCCTTATTTCCCCACTCATCAGAGTGCAACATTTTGGAGGCCCCAGCGAGGATGAATGTGTGAAGGGTTCTACTCCCAGAGGCAGTACCCATCCTACATTCAGACTCACCACTACACCTGGAAGGCCAGCGGAGCACAGCAGCACGAGAGTCGGGCAAGTGGACAGTGAGTAATCTGAGGTGATCGCACGAACCAGGAGGGCCACGGGTTCCATCTTGCTACGTATACGTCCTGCTTCACTGCATCACTGGTCATCCCTCATTAAGAAACATGGATGTGTTGGAGGACTTAAAACTTGAAGTAACTGGGTTGCTTTACACTCTCAGTCGTGAACAACTGCTATATGTATGTGAATTTCTGGAAATAGCTCAAGATGATTTGTCTGATAAAGGTCGTTCTTTTTTGATTACTCACATTATACAATACATGGGTAAAGATGAGATAGTGGATCTTGAAGATCACGGTATGTCACTGTTTCTTAGTCTAAAAGACAAAATTGCTTCACTCAAACTGCCCTCTAGTGATCAAGCCACTCCAGCTTCAGACACACAAGCCCCTACCCCAGCCCAGCCACAATCAGTTGAGCAGTTATCCGAACAGCAAAAACTCCAAAAACAGATTGAGGCCCTGCAGATGGCTTTGCAGATATCATTACAATCTCAGCAACAAGGTGGTGGAGGTCAAGTATTAGCCAATAATCAGAACATGCCTGAGGCCCCTACTCAAACCTATTCACAGTCCCCTGTTCTGAGCCCCTGGCATAGGGAATTCAGGATTGCGGGACAAATTGGAGAGCCAGGACAGAAAGATAGGCTTACATTTTCCAGTCTTGCTCACCAGATTGAAACCGGGTTAAACAAGAAAGTCCCTGAATACGAAATTGTCCATGCTGTTGTAAAGGCCATAACACCAGGCATGCAATTGCGTAGCTACTTGGAGGGCAAAGCCGGTCTAACTCTTCCAGTGCTAAGGAGAATACTCCGTTCTCACTATCAAGAGAAAGGCGCAACAGAACTCTACAAGCAGCTGACAACTGAGGCCCAAAATGGCAAAGAGACGCCACAAAGCTTTGTGTTCCGTGTGCTGGATCTCAGACAGAAGATTCTTTTCGCCTCTCAAGAGGCAGAGTCTGGTCTGAGGTATGATCCCATTCTCGTGCAGAACATGTTTCTGCACTCCGTATTGACAGGGCTGCAAAACGACAACATAAGAAATGATATGAAGCCTTACCTGCAACAAGCAGATGTGAAGGATGAAGTCCTACTGGAGAAATTAAACATTGCCTGTATGACGGAAACAGAAAGACAGAACAAAAGAAAAGAGACACCACCACAACGATCCGCAGGCGTTCACTTAGCCCAGAGTACTGAGGCTCAAGCTATACCAGAGAAGAAAAAAGAGACACCAGAAATTAAAAATAAGCCTAATCTTCTGGATGAGCTAAAAGAGATCAAAGCAGATATCGCTGTTCTGAAGAACTTAAGTACTGAAGTGTGTCAGATTCGGGACTCCATTCAGCACCCACAACTGGCCTCAGCACAAAATCTGTCCGCACCTGGCTTTGATACACGTCCATTCGACCACATGCCCACAGGCTTCTGGTGTGAGGGTGGCAGAGGACGAGGTGGAACAACGCAATTTCAGCAAGGCTATGCACCCCAACGGTACCCTCTCCCCTCAGCTAGGGGCCGCACAAGGAGGTGCTTTGGTTGCCAACGTAGTGGTACTGATGACATTTGCACACATTGTTTTGCATGTGGAAGTAGTGAGCACTACCTTGCAGGCTGTAGGGCAAGGGAAATGACCCCAAGAGCTCCTCAATTAAACGAGAGAGGGTTGCCCCCACGGGACCGGGTGTAACCTGCAGTGCACTAGTGTCCCATCAGACATGTATGGAATGTGGTGTAAGTGGGGAGGTGGGCAAGTTAAAAAGATGTGCCACATGCCAGAATGCTTTCTATTGCTCTAAAACCTGTCAGATAAGCCACTGGGATGCCCATAAGAAAAATTGTGTGCAGACAAAACTTAAGCAGGGGAAGAGAGTGGAGAAAGAAAAGAAATGTCAGAGTGTCGCCGCCTTAGTGGGAAAACAATGTCTTGTTGACTGCTACTTCAATGGCATAAAAACTAAAGCATTATGGGACACCGGCTCCCAAGTTTGTCTCATTAATGAGAGTTGGAAAAATGAAATTCTCCCAGACGTCAAGCTCAGACCCGTCACTGACCTCATTGATTCCCCTGACACCCTTACAATAGTAGCCGCAAATGGGGATCATATACCCTTTCTTGGTTGGGTTGAAATCTTGTTTGGACTGTCGGGAAAAACTAATGGGCCATGTACTCTTACCCTCCCTGTCCTGGTGATGAAAGGGGGTAGCCTCACCCACCCCATTATTGGCTATAATGCAATCGAACACATTGTAAAGAACAGTGAAAATGAAATGTTTGCTTCTACTAGCAGAGACTCCCTGCGAGGGGAAGTGAGATCTGCTCTCCCTGGGCTTGAAACATCACAAATTGAGGCCTTGATCAACCTGGTAAGAATGGAAAAACACCAAGAGTACACTGTTAGGACTACCCGAGAGAAAACTGTCATCCCTAGGCTGACGTCCACTCATGTCACATGCAGGGTATCAGCAAGCGCCCTGGAAGAAGACACTACTTTAGTATTTGAACCAGATATTGATCCCCAGTGGCCAGAAGGGCTAGAATTGAATGAAACAGTGGTGCAGTTGAAAGCGGGTGCCCCTCCCTACATCACGGTAAGCATACAGAACCCCTCAACTCATGACATAGTCTTGCCTGGCAAAACCACCATTGGCACTGTGCAAGAGGTGCAGTCTGTGTACCCAGTTTCTCTGTTAAATCCACAATGCTGCCAAATCCATTCACCACCGAGTCATGATCAGTCCAGGGGTGAGGGAGATATGAATGGCGAATGGGACCCCGCTGTAGATTTGAGCCACTTAGGGGAAATTGAGAGAGAGCGTGTTCATAACATGTTAAGAGAAGAATGTGCTTCATTCTCCCGTTCAGATGACGACATAGGGTGTATTGACAGTCTAAAAATGGCAATTTCTCTGAAAGATACAGTCCCTGTTGCACGTTCTTACCTCTCAGTACCTAAGCCCCTGTATAAGGAATTGAAAGACTACCTGCATGATCTGATTGCTCAGGGGTGGATCGAGAAATCAACATCCTCCTATTCCTCACCCGTTGTTTGTGTACGAAAAAAGGATGGCAGCCTACGTCTCTGCGTAGACTATAGAGAGCTAAACAAGAAGACCCATCCAGATCGCCAGCCCATTCCGAGGGTCCAAGATATTCTTGACAGTCTAGGTGGGAATTCATGGTTTTCATTACTGGACCAGGGTAAGGCCTATCACCAAGGCTTCATGTCAAAAGAGAGTAGACCCTTGACTGCATTTGTGACACCATGGGGCTTATATGAATGGGTAAGAATTCCATTCGGGTTAATGAATGCACCTGCAGCGTTTCAGAGGTGTATGGAGGAGTGTCTAGTGGGCTTACGCGATAAGATCTGTGTCCCTTATTTAGATGACACATTAGTATTTAGCAAATCATTCGAAGATCACTTGGACCATGTCCGAAAGGTGCTGCAGCAGTTGAGATCCTTTGGCATCAAGCTCAAGCCAAGCAAATGTGAAGTCTTTAAGGCCGAGGTCCGCTACCTGGGGAGAATTGTGTCCGCTGAAGGGAGCAGAGTAGACCCAGCTGACACAGCCGCTGTAACAGCTCTGAAAGATAAGAGACCAGCTACTGTTGGACAGTTGCGGGCCATTCTGGGACTTCTCAGTTATTACCGCCAGTATATAAAGAACTTTTCAAGGATAGCTGGGCCACTTTACAACTTGTTGAAGGGTGCTGGTCCACAAGACGAAAAAAAACAAAAACACCTGACACGAAAGAACAAAAAACATACAGGAGCCCCTTCAAACCAACCCATTTTATGGGAAGACAAGCATCAGAAGGTCCTGGAGCAGCTGATCAATTGTCTGGCCAAGCCCCCCATACTCGGATTCCCAGATTTTTCAAAACCCTTTATCCTACACACTGATGCATCGGGGCAAGGGCTGGGCGCAGTACTGTACCAGGAGCAGGGGGGCAAACTCCGCGTCATAGCTTACGGGTCTCGCACACTGACTGCCGCTGAAAGAAATTATCATCTTCATTCAGGAAAATTGGAGTTCCTCGCTTTAAAGTGGTCAGTCACTGAAAAATTTCGTGATTATTTGTACTACACCCCTTCATTCGTTGTATACAGTGACAATAACCCCCTCACATATGTAATGTCTAGCGCCAAACTCAATGCAACTGGTTGTAGGTGGGTGGCTGAACTGGCTGACTATAACTTTACTATCAGATACAGACCAGGTAAAGAGAATGTTGATGCAGACAGTCTCTCTAGGATGCCGACTGACATTGAGGAAATAATGGAACGATGCTCTGAAGAACTGTCCTTTGACTGTGTGGCCGCTCTAATACAGGCTGTGGAAGTGCAAGAACAGGCCCCGCTGTGCACAGCAGTTGCCGCTTTACAGCAGCCACCCGACAGTGTCCCCTATGACCCCATCCCCCTTGCAGAAATCAGACAGAGTCAGCTAGACGATCCACACATCGGGCCAGTGATGAGATTTAAAATAATAACAAGTATAAAGCCGTCCATGCACTCTACCACATCCTATAGTACAAAGAGTAAATCTCTCCTCCGTGAATGGGAGAAGCTGCAGATTGATAAAAATGGGGTTCTGAGGAGAAACACAGCCACTAAGACTCAACTGGTCTTACCTGACAAGTATAAGGCTGGGGTTATGGAGGAGTTGCATAACAAAATGGGCCATCAAGGTGTAGATCGTACGTTATCACTGATCAGGGACCGCTTCTTCTGGCCACAAATGCGAGATGAAGTTGAGCACTATGTCACCAGAGTTTGTGCCTGCTTGAAGCAAAAGAAGCCGAGCAGAGAGACACGGGCTCCTCTTACAAACATTGTCACCACCCACCCCTTTGAGCTTGTCTCTATTGATTTTCTGCATTTGGATAAATGTAAAGGGGGGTATGAATACATTTTAGTGGTTATTGACCATTTCACCCGCTTTGTTCAAGTATATGCCACTAAGTCAAAGTCGGCTAAAACAGTAGCAGACTGCTTGTTCAATGACTACGCTCTAAAGTTCGGGTTTCCTGAGAGAATACATCATGATCAGGGTGGTGAATTTGATAACCGACTTATAGCTCAGCTCAAGAAAAACTGTGGTGTCATGAGCTCTCGCACGAGTCCCTACCATCCACAGGGGAATGGTCAGGTCGAAAGATTTAACAAAACGCTATTGCAGATGTTAAAGACACTAACAGAGACTGAGAAGAGAAACTGGAAGGATTCTTTGAATAAGCTAACATTTGCCTACAACTGTACCAGGTGTGAGGTGACAGGTTTTTCCCCTTTTTACCTTCTCTATGGGCGTAGCCCACGGCTGCCTGTCGATACCCTTTTCGACCTAAGTGAAAACAAGGGCACGGCTAGTCATCAGGAATACATGCAAAGATGGAAGGAACAGATGAAAGAGGCATATGAGATTGCAAGAGAGGGTGTGAGGAAGTCGGGGGAGCGAAGCAAGAAGAACTATGACAAAAAGCTGAGAAGCACAATATTGACTCCTGGTGACCGTGTGTTGGTCAGGAACCTGACACCAAGAGGAGGGACAGGCAAGCTACGGAATCACTGGGAAGACACCATCCACATTGTGGTTAGGCGTGTAAAGGAGGATCTCCCCATATATGAGGTGCAGCCAGAGCAAGGAAAGGGAAGGTCAAGGGTTGTGCATCGTAATTTGCTGCTGTCATGTGACCATTTACCTATAGATGTTCCAGTGGGCATCAAAGATAAAGCAGCACAAAGGAGACAGAGGCAAGACGACCAAAACACTGAAGCAGTGCATTCAGATGAATCAGATGATGAGGATGACTTCACTGTTCATTATTCACCTGTCAGGCAACCTCAGGTAGACGTACACACGGCGGATGCTGACATTGCGGAAGATGAAGCGGAAGAAGATACTGCACCTGTCTCTGAGGACGAGAATGAAACTGAGCAATCGGAGGACGTGATAACAGAGGAACCGTGTTCGAATGACGAATTACCTGATGAGGAGTCTTCGGCGTCGGATAAGAGTGATAATGAGGATGAAGAGGTGCGTCAGAGACCACAGAGAGAGAGACGACCCCCTAAGCTGTTCACCTACGATCGACTTGGAATCCCCACTTGTCACATGATTAGCTGTGCCCATAGCTGTAGGCAAAAAGAAGTCTTTTCCCACGATAGGTTACGCACCACTTGGCCAAGATTTATACAGCCCCTTCAATCATACTTTGTTTATACATGTTAGATGAGTTTTGATGCTAAATAACGCATACATCCCAAGTTCATGGAATAGCTTTTATTATTTGTGATCTGAGATGTCGGGACGACATCTATTTTAGAGGGGGAGTATGTGGTGATTTGATTTATTTGACTTATTCCACTCTCAGTTCATCTAAATGACCACTAGAGGGCGCCACCTGCCCGGGGAATACGCTGGGAAGTACTACTCGTCTAGGCGCGAAGTTGCTACTTCCTTGTTCAATAACAACACAGCTTGGGAATGGAAGCAGTTGTCCTGACTCCTTCTTTCTTTCCTTATTTCCCCACTCATCAGAGTGCAACACATCCGCGAAGAAAACGAGACAGATACGGTCTAATGTAAACTTGGCCTAACTCATTCTACCAATTTGCAAATGTGTTTTACAAGCGAATAACACATTGACTGTCGGGAGGGTATATGTTCCTTTCCCTCATCAATGGAAGTAAAACACATCCGGAGCCTTAAACACTGTGTTCCATGAGGCTGGCAGGGGGAGTGGGCTCTCTTCTGTGGGATCTTTCACTAGTTATAGCCCATGTTTACATTAGACCGTATCAGCGGATCATCAGATTAACGTTTTTAAAACGATTAGTGTGCACACAGCAACACCAATACATGATTTGCGTGCACACAACAATACTAATACACGGATACGCTCGGCTCCGCAGGCATCCTGCGCTCCAAATCACTCCACCCTGAACAGCGAGTGCCCTCTGGAGGGTTCGCACTCCGGCCCTGCGCAGCTCACAGAGCGCGCGAGTGAAGCACACTAGCAGTGTTTTCGGGACTGAGCCGCTGTGTGTGTGATCCCAGCGCGCATCACTTACCACTTGCAAGTGGCAGGATGGCAAGCCTAAAGACAATCATAACTACACAATGGGCAGTATTTGCATCAGTATTTGCAGTATTTTCATATTTTTATACTCTTTAATGAAAGGTGATACAAGGCGGAAGTCCGCGCCGTTTTTCAGCAGTCGCGTCACATGACCAACGCCAGCGAATCAGGAAGGTGGATGTCACAGTGACGTTGTCCAATGAGACGCCAGCTAGAGCTCAGCACAGCGTATCTGCGTATTCTGAATGTTTACACAGCACCGGAGCTGACACGATCTGGATTGAATACGTGGACGCTGGCAGATTCCCGTTTCCCAGCGTTTCCAGGCGGTTTAATGTAAACGGACAGTGCATCCGCGAAGAAAACGAGACAGATACGGTCTAATGTAAACGTAGCCTTAGAATGCTAGTTTAAGCTGATATGTGATTGATCTAACGGCAAAACAGGACGAGGGCTCGAGAACCTTTTTGACACGTTGAAAGGCTACAATTTTACTTGGCAACAGAATGTATCTGAATTCTGATTGGTTGTTGTATCTGAATTCTGATTGGTTGTTGTGTCTGAATTCTGATTGGTTGTTGTTATATTATTGCCCTTCTGTTGTCTTGAGCCCAGAGCGGCTCAAGTGAAGCCCCTCGAGAACCAATCAGTTCAGCGGATGTGTGTTCTCGGTATGGGACGTTTTCAAAAGAGAGGCGGGAGGAACCAAACATTTCTGATACAGAAGGCGGAGGCTGTTTTGCTTATTATGTGAAAATGTTTGAGAGCGAATATTCATGAGTGAATTTTGCATGCTGTTTCGCCCAGTGGAAACCTACAGGAACCATTTGTGTACCGCCATTTTTTTTCCCTTCAATCAGAAATATTGGTCGGGACACGGCCATACCATCCATACCCAATTCTACACCTATGCAGTAAGACTCTTAATTCTGTGTATGTTTTCAGCACCTGTGACTCTGGACCCCAACACTGCTCATCCTGTACTCATTGTATCTGATGATCTGAAAAGTGTGAAACGCAGCGATGAGGAACAGAAACTTCCTGATAATCCAGAGAGATTTGATGAATATCGGTATATCCTGGGATCTGAGGGCTTTAACTCAGGGACACACTGCTGGGATGTGGAAGTTAGAGACGGTACAGGGTGGAGTGTGGGTGTGATGACAGAATCTGCTCAGAGGAAGGGGGGGATATTCTCCAGAAGTGGAATCTGGTGTGTGTGGTATTATGCTGAGAAATATTGCGCAATTTCAACACCATATACAGACTCTCTTAGTAGCATAGAACCTCCAGAGGATCAGAGTGAAGCTGGACTGGGACAGAGGAAAACTGTCATTCTCCGACCCTCTCACTAACACACACTTACACACTTTCACACACACATTTACTGATAAATTACTGCCAATCCTCGGTGTTTATGGTTCCATAAAGATCCTCCCACTTGAGTGCTCTGTAAGAGTGAATCAGATCAGTTAGCACTGATGTTGTTTTATTCCAGTTCATTAATAAAATACTGCAGATTAAAAGATTAGTGTTCTTTGTGTCAGTCTTTTTTCCCCCTTTTGGAAACCCTGAAGCACACACTGATTTTTTTTTTTTCAGGTGAATCAACTCAAAATATTGACAGAATATCTTGAAATAATAACTCAAATAATAAGATATCTTAAAATATATTATGATAGCTTTTGAAAGTATGAGGAAGTCAAAATAATAAGTGAAATAATGACACTGTCTTGAAATAACAAGGTATTAACTCAAAATAATCACTTAGCATTTAATTAAAATCACCAAAGTGTTTTAAATGCAGAATGAGCTGAAAAGATTATTTAATTTTATTGATGTTTTTTTAAATAGTTTTAAATAAATTGAGAATTTGAAAGCTCATGTCTTGCCTGTATTGGTACTTGTTAGCGTTTGCTGTTAATCTTGGATGAGGGTGTGTGTGTGTGTGTATGTGTGTGTGTGAGAAACTGTGCAGTGGAGGAGAATTCAAGCTCTAAGTTTCCCTCCACCAGCAGTTTGTGGTTTTGTAAAGATCAGATGGATTTGTATGTTAATGCTGCATTCGGTGATGATTCACAAGTTCAAATCAATTCTGAGTGAAATAAATTCACTTTGTTCATTTTGATATTAAACATTGTTTGTCTGCATAATGGAACAATTAAAATATGCACAAATAAATAAATCTGTAATCTGTGTAATGTTTATTATTAACAGTTAAAATGTTCATGATGTGCACAGTTATATATTTGTACAGATGTGTGCAGTGGTTGTTATTTCCATGATTAGTATCAGGGATGTGTTCAGTTTAATGTCTGTGTAAGTGATCACTGAGAGGATGTGGAAGAGAGAGAGGCAGGTGAGAGAGTCAGTCATTAAAGTTGTTAAAAGCAACAATTTTCTCAATGTTCTCTATCGTCATTTAACCGCAAGTTATATTTAACTCTCATCCATTATCCCTGGCTGCTGTATCATATGGGTTAAAACATGACAAATTCTGTCTCGTCTATAATAAATTAAAATTAAACATTTAGGCCTAAGTATTTTATTTTTGTCCCATGTCTTCCCACTACAGTGTTCCAACTTTTTTGGAATTGGGGTTGTATTATTATTACTTGATTCTGATTGGTTTACAGTCTGGTTTTTTTTTATTTATTACAAACTGTTGGTATGGACCACGACATTACCAGAAGCAATAAAATCATTTTAAAACAATATTTTGTGTCAGATGTTGAGTTTTTTTAGTACATAACTGTGTAATAAGTGGGATCATGTACAGTGAGCCGATTCTTATTGCAAAATAAAAGACCTCTGCTTTGTGTTGGACTCCTGCATCACCCTGTCAGGGTGTATTTCATGATAATAACTAGCTTACTGTATGTTATTGCTCACTCATTTACATGAACTTAATAATCTTTGGCCTAAACTAACCTGGAGCCATGGGTTCTTTGCAAATGACCACTCACGATGCAAAAGTGCTGATGGTTTGTGTTGCTTACGGCTGTTCTAATAGATCAACCCTGGGGGAAAAAAGAAAAACAAGGGCTACAGAAATGGACAAATTTCCCCATCCAGCTACCTCTGCTAAACAAACTAGCGCTGTGTCTTTTTCGAGACCATTATTGAGTACGAACACGATCCAGTTTTCCTCTTACAGTTCATGTCTGAATTTTACCAAAAGGTCTGGTTTGTATATATATATATATATATATATATATATATATATATATATATATATATAGAATGTGAGAGCAGAGATCTTGATTTGCAGCACAGCTCATGACAACAATCACGAAGACAGTGGGATGTTTTAAGAGAAACAGAGATCATCAGTGTGTTTAAACTGTGAAACCTTTTAAAGCTTGTCTTGGAAACCTGATGGACAGGTGTTTAATTGTCCAAATACTTTTGGGGGCCTTGCATAAGATTCCACAAGCATCCCGAGTGGGACCAGTTGGACAGGTACTGTGGGTTTTTCCCTATCTTTCAATTCAATTCAGGACTATAAATAGATTTTTATGAGGAACACTAATTTTGAAGCTGTACTGCCTTTCAGATTTTTCAAGTTTATGTCATAAAAAGAATTTTCCACTGACACCCAATTATTTTTTGTTTAGTGGAGCAAACGCTACTGAATTCAGATCACAGACTTCCAATTTTATTAGTCTTTTTTTAATAGAACAATGAATGAAGTGAGGGCCACATGGCGCTAAATTCTCCGCTATTTTTTCCTGCTTCACCATGACCCAATTCAAGATACTAATGCCCCTTTTCCACCAAAGCAGCTCCAGGGCTGGTTCGGGGCCAGTGCTTAGTTTGGAACCGGGTTTTCTGTTTCCACTGACAAAGAACTGGCTCTGGGGCCAGAAAAACCGGTTCCAGGCTAGCACCATGGCCGTAACTACCATTGAGGACACCGAGGTCATGTCCTCGGTATTTTTTTCAGAAATTTAAAATTGGTCTACGCTGAATTCGAGCAGTGATCAATGTAAAACGCAGCGTCCAGATCCACGTCATCTGTATTTCCCCCCAATAAAATTCACATTTGTCTAATGTCATCTGAAATCTCTCAGCCTCTATCTCTATCGTTGCCGTGTCTAACGCAGCGTCACGTGACGTAGCCTATACTAGTGTCGGCCGGGGAAGTTGGGTTTTGGATAAAACAGGCAGGGTGTAGTCTACGCTCTATCACATATGCCTACCTAACCTAGCATAGGCTAATAGTCACATCGCATTATAGAGCTTTACCCGAGTGCAAAATGAAAACGTTGCAACAAACTAAATTAAGGTTTGGACAGCCAACAGAAGAGCAGGGAAAGAGAAGGAGGGAAGGTGAGAAAATACTGTCAGTGCAGTGGCAGACCGTTCAGCGGTGTCATGCCAACTTTCCAAGGGGAAACGTTTCATTGTCATTGCCTATTACATTTTAGTTAGCATTTCGAGAAACATTCAAAACTACGTTGTCACAGGCAGCCCTGTGCAGGGCTGACTAAACGGGCTTGTTCGAGTACACTCTTAAAACACGTGTTGAAAATAACACAACTTGCGTTGTTTTTTAACACATCTCTATGTCCAGATTGGAACAACAGAACTTTTGTTCATTTTAACACATTATTTGTTATTTGTGCAATTTTGGTGTTAAACATTTCTGAAATATAACACAACTCTTGTTGAAATTAAACTTGCACAAAAGATGTGTTGATTTCCAACACATTCGTTTTAAGAGTGTAACTCTCTCTCTTTCTCTCATAACTCTCTTTCTCTCTCACTCACTCACACACACACACACACACACACAAATAATACACTACTCACACACTCTCTCTAATACATAGTCTTCACACAGAACTAATAGCCCTACATTCTAATGTAATTTAAGATAATGAAATGTAAATAATGCCAATACTTCAGGTAGCTGAGCGGTCCGTGTATCATCCGATCATTCAAGTATTCCATTCAATCTGGAAAACGAAAAAAAAAAAAAAAAACACTCAATATTTCGTTTTCCTGTTTTTCTGTATGACCAAAAAATGAGGGATTGGTGTTTGGTTTCCTTTTTCCAACTCAAAACAGAACAAATAATAAACAGGGAAACCAAAACGAAATAATAACTCTAATTTACGATTATACGAGCAACTTAACTTTCATTTTAGATAAAACTAAATTCATTTGTATTCATGTCAGTCTCAAGAATTAGTTCTTATTCATACATTATAATTTTTTGCACTCATTCAGGCTCCTTTTACTGGAAGCAAAACTCTAGGAAAATCATGGCTGTTCCTGAGTCTGACTTTCAAGCTGTCCAGCAAAAGAAGCGGAGAATCTCGTAAGTTGGAGTGCCAGTGACTTGTTACTCCTCCTCATATTTTCCTCCTGACATGAGTCATTGTAAAATGCTAAGCATGTCCTCTAATAAAAAGCAAAGTTGGTCTGACACAATATGTTGAAAGCGACAAAATGAATGCCATGTTGTTATTGTTATCATTATTTATTATTACTATTATATTGAGATAATAATAATTAAGAGATCATCAGCTTAACATTAACAGCTTAATATATTAAATGAATAGGATGTATGAATAAATTACTTGATACATGCACATGCAATTTTTCTGTTTCATAGACACAGAGATGATGATGGACTGTCGCTGAGGATCATGGGAAGGCTAATGTAGCGTGGGAAATAGAGAAAATCAATAATCGTAAATTAGAGTTATTATTTCATTTTGGTTTCCCTGTTTATTATTTGTTCTGTTTTGAGTTGGAAAAAGGAAAACAAACACCAATCACTCATTTTTTGGTCATACAGAAAAACAGGAAAACGAAATATTGAGTGTTTTTTTTTTTCCGTTTTCCAGATTGAATGGAATACTTGAATGATCGGATGATACACGGACCGAGCAATACACTCAGTTCAGTTCAGTTTTGACTTTTATGTCAGACAAAACTCCACAGTTCTGATGGCACAGTTTTAGAATTGTTGAAGTAAATGTGTTATGAGCCAAACTTACATTACAGGCAATGGTGAGAACACTCTGCTTCAGAGAATGCATGCAAATGGATCTCAATTCAATTCAAGACAGCCAGATAGACTGATGCCTTTACATTACTGCTCAGAATGTCTCTACACATACAGACACCCACAAATAACACACAAACTCTCAGTCTCTCTCTCTCTCACACACACACACACACTCACACTATTATTATAAGGTGTAATACTAAAGCTTACAATTCAGCAGTTCACACCCTTTCTGTCATGTGTATGCTGCAATGTAAATAATGCCAATACTTTAGGTAACTGGTACTTTAGGTATGTATACCCAGTTCAAGAGTTCACTACCTTTCTACTTTTATGTCAGATAAAACACCACAGTTATGGTGCCACAGTTGTAGAGTTGTTAAAATAAATGTGTCCACCACCAAATCTATCCTTGGTTTGTTATTTATTTATTTAAGTTGTGCCGGGGGGGATGTCAGCCATGCTTGACCTCGGTATTTGAAAAATCCTGGTTACGGCCCTGCTAGTGAATGACCTGCAGAGAGCTGGGACCAAAGTAACAAAGGCTACCATCAGTAACACACTACGCCGCCAGGGACTCAAATCCTGCAGTGCCAGACGTGTCCCCCTGCTTAAGCCAGTACATGTCCAGGCCCGTCTGAAGTTTGCTAGAGAGCATTTGGATGATCCAGAAGAGGATTGGGAGAATGTCATATGGTCAGATGAAACCAAAACAGAACTTTTTGGTAAAAACTCAGCTTGTCGTGTTTGGAGGAGAAAGAATGCTGAGTTGCATCCAAAGAACACCATACCTACTGTGAAGCATGGGGGTGGAAACATCATGCTTTGGGGCTGTTTTTCTGCAAAGGGACCAGGATGACTGATCCGTGTAAAGGAAAGAATGAATGGGGCCATGTATTGTGAGATTTTGAGTGAAAACCTCCTTCCATCAGCAAGGGCATTGAAGATGAAACGTGGCTGGGTCTTTCAGCATGACAATGATCCCAAACACACCACCCGGGCAACGAAGGAGTGGCTTCGTAAGAAGCATTTCAAGGTCCTGGAGTGGCCTAGCCAGTCTCCAGATCTCAACCCCATAGAAAATCTTTGGAGGGAGTTGAAAGTCCGTGTTGCCCAGCGACAGCTCCAAAACATCACTGCTCTAGAGGAGATCTGCATGGAGGAATGGGCCAAAATACCAGCAACAGTGTGTGAAAACCTTGTGAAGACTTCCAGAAAATGTTTGACCTCTGTCATTGCCAACAAAGGGTATATAACAAAGTATTGTGATGAACTTTTGTTATTGACCAAATACTTATTTTCCACCATAATTTGCAAATAAATTCTTTAAAAATCAGACAATGTGATTTTCTGGATTTTTTTTTCTCATTCTGTCTCTCATAGTTGAGGTATACCTATGATGAAAATTACAGGCCTCTCTCATCTTTTTAAGTGGGAGAACTTGCACAATTGGTGACTGACTAAATACTTTTTTGCCCCACTGTATATGTGTTTTTTGATACTAGGAAATGTGAGAAATTTTAATTTTTAGCTCACCTGGACCAAAGTGTGCATGTGTGTATTTTCAGCACCTGTAACTCTGGACCCCAACACTGTTCATCCTGGACTCATTGTATCTGATGATCTGAAAAGTGTGAGACACAATGATGAGAAACAGAAACTTCCTGATAATCCAGAGAGATTTGGTGATAAATATCTGTTTATCCTGGGATCTGAGGGCTTTAACTCAGGGACACACTACTGGGATGTGGAAGTTGGAGACTGTACACGGTGGATTGGGGGTGTGATGACAGAATCTGCTCAGAGGAAGGGGGTGATCCTCACCAGAAGTGGAATCTGGTGTGTGTGTGTGTGTGTGTGTGTGTGTGTGTGTGTGTGTGTGTGTGTGTGTGTGTGTGTGATTATGATGGTAAATATTTCGCAGGTCCTAAATCACATCCATTCACTCATCTCTCAGTAGCACAGAAACTCCAGAGGATCAGAGTGAAGCTGGACTGGGACAAAGGAAAACTGTCATTCTCCGACCCTCTCAATAACACGCATTTACATACTTTCTCACATACATTGACTGATAAATTACTGCCATTCCTATATGTTAATGGTTCCCTAAAGATCCTCCAACTTAAAATATGAAAGATTTTGAAAGTATGAGGAAGTCAAAATAATCAGTGAAAATGACACACTGTCTTGAAATAACAAGGTATTCACTCAAAATTTGGACAAAGCATTTTATTGAAATCACAAAAGCATGTTTAAATGCAGAATGAGCTTGTCAGAGTGCAGGCACTTCCAGATGTATGTGCAGAAGAGAGCAGGATGCAAACAGTAAACAAAGCCAAGATGAGAGACTGAAATCGGGGTCGGTAAACTAGCATGAGTCAGGCGATAGGCAAACAACGTGGTAGAGGAAAGACAAAGTGCAAAAATGTGAGAGGATAAGCAAAAGTCAGAAATACAAAAAGCAATCAGAAAGATACAAGGCTTGGTCTGAACTGAGGGAGCAGAATGATACTTTGCACTGGTGTCGTGTGAGAGAGTGGCTTAAGTAGGGAGAGAGGTGATTAGGAAGATGCGTGACAGCTGTGATCAGTAATCGGGAGACAGAATTGTAGTTCTGGGAGTCCAAGTTTGTAGTCAGAGCGTTAATCAGCAGGTTTACTGACAGAACCCCCCCGAGGAGCTCTCTTTGGGAGCTACACTTTTTCTGGGATGCTCATTAGCTCTGGGTGCTGGTTTGTTGGGATGTAGAGCATGGAACTCTTGCTTGAGGAATGGGTCTAGGATGTCCTTAGCAGAGACCCAGGTTTGTTCTAACCTTCCTAATCTACCAGGTACTCGACTTGCCTTCTTCTTCATCTTGACTTGAAGATCTTATTTACCTAGTAGATGGGTTCACTCTATGTTGAGAGCTGGGTGCTTCTGGACAGGTGTGTTCTCAGCAAGGGGGCCTGGAATGGCAGGTTTCAAGTTAGAGACATGGAATGTAGGAGATAGCCTGCTGTGAGGGGGGAGTTCTAGACGGTATGAGACCTCATTGATGTGATGAAGTACCTTGAATGGTCTGATATATCATGGCTGAAGTTTTTTTTTCTGTTTTTTTTTTTTTTTACACGTGTTGGGTTCTCTTAGGTTTCTCATGGCTATCCATATTCTGTTGCCAGAGGAAAAGTCTGGACTGTTTGCTCTATGTTTGTCAGCATGTTCTTTATACTTGCCATTGATAGTTTCGAGACGTTGATGTACCTCCTCCCATATTGTCTGGCCGCATGAAATCCACTCATCTATGGCTTGTACTTGGCTTGGTGTAATGTCCCAGGGGAACAGGGGTGGTTGGTAGCCAAGTATGCACCGAAATGGTGTTAGTTGAGTTGCAGAGTGTCTGAGAGAGTTCTGTGCATACTTGGCCCACTGCAGGAAGTGTGCCCAGTCCCCCTGGTTATGCATACAGAAGATTCTTAAGAAACAGCCAAATTCTTGATTTGCTCTCTCTACTTGCCCATTCGACTGGGGATGGATGGTATCTGGACGTGAAGCTCACTGATACCCCTAATCTTTCTTTGAAGCATGTCCAAAAAATGAGATAAATTTAGACCCCCAGTCACTGACTATGTCCTCAGGGAGACCATAATATCTGAATACATGCTGAATACATGCAAAAAAGAGTTTAGCATCTCAATCCCAAGACCGAGATGTAACTCAGAGAAACAGATTAGGGGGGGGGAATGGGTGTGTGGCTTCCTCAAGGGCTAGCTTTATAGCAAGCAGTTCTCTGTTACCCACATCATAGTTTCTTTCAGCAGAAGAGAGTTCCCTGGAAAAGAAAGCTACTGGATGGAGTTTTCTGTTTGTGGGGCAGCACAGTGGTGTAGTGGTTAGCACGGTCACCTCACAGCAAGAAGGTTCTGGGTTCAAACCCAGTGGCCGGTGAGGGCCTTTCTGTGTGAAGTTTGCATGTTCTCCCCGTGTTTGCGTGGATTTCCTCTGGATGCTCCGGTTTCCCCCACAGTCCAAAGACATGCAGTTAGGTTAATGTGGGGTGGCCTTGGGCTGAAGTGCCCTTGAGCAAGGTACCTAACCCCTGACTGCTCCCCGGGTGCTCTGTGTGTGTGTGTGTTCACTGCTTCAGATGGGTTAAATGCAGAGGATGAATTTCACTGTGCTTGAAGTGTGCATGTGACAAAAAAGGTTTCTCCTTCTTCTTCTGTTTCTCCCCAAAACATTGTGACATTAATGCCCCTACTTCTAGGGTGAAAGGTTTTGATGGGTCAGGATGCTGTAATACTGGAGCAGAGGTGAAGACTTGTTTCAGACGGTTAAAGGTTTCTTCAGCTGTGGGATTCCACTTGAGGGGCTTGGGTCCCTTCTTTAGTAGAGCTGTCAACGGAGCAGCAATTGTGCTGAAACCCCTAATAAAACAGCAATAGAAGTTTGCAAAGCCCAAGAAACATTGAAGATCCCTTATGGACATGGGTGTGGGCCAAGTAGTGACCACAGAGACCTTGGATGAATCCATGCTAACTCCTTCAGCACTGATTATGTATCCTAAGAAGGAGATGTGTTTCTGATGGAACTCAAACTTCTCTGCTTTGATGTAGAGGTGGTTCTGAAGCAGGCATTGGAGAACTGCTCTAACATGACCCTAACTTCCCCTGTCTGGGGAGTAGATGAGAATGTCATCTATGTAGGCGATGGCATACTTGCCTAGCATGTCCCATAGCACGTCATTAAATCAGGCATTGGAATACGCTAGGTGCTGAAGAAAGGCCATATGGCATTACCCAGTACTCAAAATGACCGGTGGTAGTGCTAAAGGCAGTTTTCCACATATCAGCCTTTTTAATCCTGATTAGGTTATAGGTACTGCATAAGTCAAGTTTTGAGAAGATCTTAGCCAATCTGAATTGCTCCAGGGCTGCAGGAACAAGAGAAAGCGGATATGGGTACTTGACCGACACCTGAATAAGACATGGCAATAGGGGCATGGCCAAGTGGCAGTTTGTGAATGGAGGGTGGGGTTGGGGAACGTACGTTGGTAAGTCATTTCACCTAGTGTCAATTAATGTGGGTGTGTGTGGGTGTTTGAAATTCGAGCATAAAAGGTGGGGGAGAGCAGAGAAGAGCTGACTCCCGACCAGAACACGTGTGTGTGTGTGTGTGTGTGTGTGTGTGTGTGTGTGTGTGTGTGTGTGTGTGTGTGTGTGTGAGAAAATGGCATGAGTGAAGCTGACAGCAATAAAGTTTGCAAGAACTTCAGTTCCCGCCTGCCATGCTTCTGTACTCCACCCACATCAGGGATTCACTACAGTGGTGCCGAAACCAGCGAAGTACAGAAGGGAACCACCCCATGGAGTCCTCCCTATTTATGGAGCTCGTCTATGCCCTTACTGCTGCCCAGCAGGACCAGCATCAAGTGCTGACCGCCCTCCGGAAGGAGCAAGAACAATGCTTTGAAGCCTTGATATTGGCCTAGTGGGAAGATCATCAGGCTTTCCGGCATCCGCTGGCATCAGCAGGGGCATCCACTGTCACCCCCTTGGACTCCCTTCATGTCACCGTCATGAAGATGGGCCCGCATATTTGGGGGTGGCCACTCGAGTAGCGTGCGGCATGCCTTCTCCTGCTTCTGACTGGTGAGGCGCAGCTTGCGGCACAGCAGCTCCCTGCCGACAGCCGGCTCATGTACACCGACCTCAAGAGAGCCATCTTGCAGTGGGTTGGCTGCTCACTAGAACAACACCACCAGTGGTTCCAGAAACTGATACTGGAGGAGGTCAGCCGGCCATTTGCATTCGGCCAACAACTCCGGGATGCCTGCTGGCGGTGGCTGAGGCTGGAAGACTGTGACGCTGACGGGATCATCGACCTAGTGGCACTGGAACAGTTCATCTCTCAGCTTCCAGAAGGAACGGCTGAATGGGTCCAGTGTTGTCACCTGGCATCACTCCAATGAGCCATAGAGTTGGCGGAGGACCATCTGGCAGCAGTTCTGATGGCAGATGGATAAGGCGAAGGCGCCTCTCCTTGTTCCTCTTCTTTCCCTCCCTCCCTCTCTCTCTCTCTCTCTCTCTCATCCTCACACCAGTCCCCCACCACAGAGGTGGGGGCCGGCTCCTCCCCAGCTGGCCGGCTCCTCCCCAGCTGGCCCACCACACCCGTGGTGTCCTCCTGTCTCCCTCTTCTGTGTCTGTGTCCTCCCCCCTCAGGTAAATGACGCCCATAACACAGTGCAGAGGGAAAGCCTGGGCTGGTATGCTGGCGCGGTGAGGACCCGGAGCATCTCCAGAATCAGGGCTCCACAAGGGAGGTAGAAGCTGTGATCCGGATCCCCAACATGCCAGAACGTATCGCATTCAAGGGGATAAATATCACGTGTTGGTGGATTCCGCTTGTAATCAGACCTCAATACACCAACGCCTGGTGCAAGATGAGGCATTGGGGAGAGTACAAGTGTTGTGTGTGCATGGAGATGTTCACAATTATCCCTTAATGTCTGTCAGTATTCTATTTCAGGGTCAAATGCATAGAATAAAGGCAGCAGTTAATCCTCGTCTCAGCCACTCATTGATTTTGGGGACTGATTGGCCAGGATTTAAAAAGCTGATGGAACATTTAAAACGTAGTGGGTCCTGCACAAGTATGTCATGGGAAGATCCCAGTGTGGCATTGACTGGAGAAGCTGTCACAGAGCCATCTACGTCAGCACCGTGTCAGAGCGACGCGAGGAGTGAGGAGCAGCCCGCTCCTCCTCCCTCTCTCTGGGATTCCCTTGAGGATTTTCCATTAGAGCAGTTGTAAGACAAGACTCTGTGGCATACATTTGACCAAGTGAGAGTAATCGATGGTCAAACTCTTCAGCCCAGCGCGGTACCGGCCTTCCCTTACTTTGCTATTATTAAAGATAGGTTGTACCAAGTGACGCAGGACACTCAAACTAGTGAGCAAATAACCCAGTTGTTGATCCCAAAGAGCCATAGGGAACTCGTATTCCCTGTGGCTCACTTTAATCCCATGGCTAGATGTTTCGGGCAAGATAAAACACTAGCCCGAATAATGGCCCGGTTCTATTGGCCAAGGATTCACGGAGATGTCCGTCAGTGGTGTGTGGCATGCCGCGAGTGGCAATTAGTAAATCCCGCGGCCACTCCAAAAGCGCCTTTGCGCCCTCTTCCCTTAATCGAGACCCCATTTGAAAGAATTGGTATGCATCTCGTTGGGCCATTAGATCGGTCAGCATGGGGATATTGCTTTATTTTAGTTCTGGTGGACTATCCAACGTGATATCCAGAAACAGTGCCTCTCCGCAATATTTCTGCATGTATTATTGCGGAAGCACTCTACCGTATTATGTCCCGGGTCAGGATTCTGAAAGAAATCCTGACAGACCAAGGCACTACATTTAATGTCACGCACACTATGTGAACTGTATGGGTTATAGTGGATTAAGTCTCTCCGCACCAGTGTCTGTCACCCACAAATGAATGGCTTAATGGAACAGTTTAATCAAACACTCAAGAACATAATCTGGAAATTTGTAAGGGAGGATGCATGTAATTGGGATAAATGTCTCGAGCCCCTGTTATTTGCAGTACGAGAGGTCCCGCAAGCCTCCAGGGGTTTTTCACTGTTTGAATTATGATCTGGGCATAAGCCGCATGGCATTTTGGACATGCTACAGGAAAATTGGGAGGAGGGTCCTTCGCCTAGCAAGAATGAAATTCAATATGTTCTTGACCTGTGCACAAAACTCCACACACTCACGCACCTTACCCACGAGAATTTACGGCAGGCACAAAAACGCCAAATCCGGCTGTATGACAGGGGCACACGCCTTAGAGAGTTCACACGAGGGGACAAAATGCTCGTATTATTGCCCACCTCAAGCTCCAAATTAATCGCCAAGTGGCAAGGGCCCTTTGAGGTTACACAGCGAGCCGGGGACATCAACTATGAGGTGAAGCGAATGGATAGGGGTGGGGCATTGCAAATTTACCACCTCAACCTGTTAAAACGTTGGAACGAGGAGGTCCTAGTGGTGTTGTCAGCGGTAGTCCCGGAGAAGGTGGAGCGGGGGCTGGAGTTAAAAAAAAGTAACATCTTGAACCACTCCAGTCCTTTGTGGACACCACTGCTCACCGGCCCAACTCACGGAGATGGCCCACTTGCAAAAGGAATTTTCCGATGTGTTGTTGCCCCTTCCCAGTCGTACCCACCTCATAGAACACCACATTGAGACGCCCCTGGGGGTGGTAGTGTGTAGCCAACCTTACCGCTTGCCCGAACACAAGAAAAAGGTGGTTCAGGATGAACTCAAGGCCATGCTCAAAATGGGCATAATGGAGGAGTCCCACAGTGACTGGAGCAGCCCAGTGGTCCTGGTTCCCAAGACCAATGGGTCAGTCCGGTTCTGTGTGGACTGTAGAAAAGTCAATGCGGGGTCTAAATTTGACGCATACCCAATGCCTCGCATTGATGAGTTGCTTGATCGGTCAGGCACTGCTTGCTTTTATTCGACACTGGATCTGACAAAGGGATATTGGCAGATCCCCATGACTCCTCTATCCTGAGAGAAAACGGCCTTTTACACACCATTTGGATTACACCAATTCGGCACGCTCCCTTTTGGGTTATTTGGAGCACCCACTACGTTCCAGCAGCTCATGGACAAGGTCCTCTGCCCTCACGCTGCCTACGTGGCTGCATACAGTGGTGCTTGAAAGTTTGCGAACCCTTTAGAATTTTCTATATTTCTGCATAAATATGACCTAAAACATCATCAGATTTTCACACAAGTCCTAAAAGTAGACAAAGAGAACCCAGTTAAACAAATGAGACAAAAATTTTATACTTGGTCATTTATTTATTGAGGAAAATGATCCAATATTACATATCTGTGAGTGGCAAAAGTATGTGAACCTCTCGGATTAGCAGTTAATTTGAAGGTGAAATTAGAGTCAGGTGTTTTCAATCAATGGGATAACAATCAGGTGTGAGTGGGCACCCTGTTTTATTTAAAGAACAGGGATCTATCAAAGTCTGATCTTCACAACACATGTTTGTGGAAGTGTATCATGGCACGAACAAAGGAGATTTCTGAGGACCTCAGAAAAAGCGTTGCTGATGCTCATCAGGCTGGAAAAGGTTACAAAACCATCTCTAAAGAGTTTGGACTCCACCAATCCACAGTCAGACAGATTGTGTACAAATGGAGGAAATTCAAGGCCATTGTTACCCTCCCCAGGAATGGCCGACCAACAAAGATCACTCCAAGAGCAAAGCGTGTAATAGTCAGCGAGGTCACAAAGGACCCCAGGGTAACTTCTAAGCAACTGAAGGCCTCTCTCACATTGGCTAATGTTAATGTTCATGAGTCCACCATCAGGAGAACACTGAACAACAATGGTGTGCATGGCAGGGCTGCAAGGAGAAAACCACTGCTCTCCAAAAAGAACATTGCTGCTTGTCTGCAGTTTGCTAAAGATCATGTGGACAAGCCAGAAGGCTATTGGAAAAATGTTTTGTGGACGGATGAGACCAAAACAGAACTTTTTGGTTTAAATGAGAATCGTTATGTTTGGAGAAAGGAAAACACTGCATTCCGGCAAAAGAACCTTATCCCATCTGTGAAACATGGTGGTGGTAGTATCATGGTTTGGGCCTGTTTTGCTGCATCTGGGCCAGGACTGCTTGCTATCATTAATGGAACAATGAATTCTGAATTATACCAGCGAATTCTAAAGGAAAATGTCAGGACATCTGTCCATGAACTGAATCTCAAGAGAAGGTGGGTCATGCAGCAAGACAATGGCGCTAAGCACACAAGTCGTTCTACCAAAGAATGGTTAAAGAAGAATAAAGTTAATATTTTGGAAAGGCTAAGTCAAAGTTCTGACCTTAATCCAATCAAAATGTTGTGGAAGGACCTGAAGCTAGCAGTTCATGTGAGGAAACCCACCAACATCCCAGAGTTGAAGCTGTTCTGTACGGAGGAATGGGCTAAAATTCCTCCAAGTCGGTGTGCAGGACTGATCAACAGTTACCGGAAACGTTTAGTTGCAGTTATTGCTGCACAAGGGGGTCACACCAGATACTGAAAGCAAAGGTTCACATACTTTTGCCACTCACAGATATGTAATATTGGATCATTTCCCTCAGTAAATAAATGACCAAGTATAATATTTTTGTCTCATTTGTTTAACTGGGTTCTCTTTATCTACTCTTAGGACTTGTGTGAAAATCTGATGATGTTTTAGGTCATATTTATGCAGAAATATAGAAAATTCTAAAGGGTTCACAAACTTTCAAGCACCACTGTATTTCGATGATATAATAATCTACAGCCATGATTGGCCACAGCACCTGGAACATCTGAGGGCCATTCTAAAGTCGCTGAGGCTCACGGGTCTCACAACTAACCTGAAGAAGTGTGCAATTGGGCGGGTGGAAGTACGGTATCTGGGGTTCCACTTGGGTCATGGGCAGGTGCGTCCCCAAATTAACAAGACTGCAACGATTGCAGCCTGCCCGAGGCCCAAGACCAAAAAGTGGGTGAGACAGTCTCTGGGGCTGGCTGGCTATTATTGTAGGTTTATACCTAATTATTTGGATGTCACCAGCCCGTTAACCAATCTCACTAAAAAGGGGTCTTCAGATCCAGTCCAGTGGACGGAGCAGTGCCAACAAGCTTTCTCTAAGGTAAAAGCTGCACTATGTGGGAGGCCACTTTTGCACTCCCCTGACTTCTCTCTCCCCTTTATTTTGCAGACTGATGCATCAGACAGAGAGCTGGGGCCCTTTTGTCCCAGAAGGTGGAGGGAAAGGAGAGCCCCCTGCTGTACATCACCGTAAACTCTTGATGCATGAAAGCAAGTACAGAACCATCAAAAAAAAGAGTGTCTTGCCCTCAAATGGGCAGTCCTCACCCTCTGATACCACCTGCTGGGGTGTGCTTTCACCCTCTGTTCGGACCATGCGGCCTGCCAGTGGCTCCACCGCATGAAGGATGCCAATGCGTGGATCACCCGTTGGTATCTCACCCTCCAGCCGTTTAAGTTCGAGGTGGTCCACAGGCAGGGGGCGCAGATCATGGTGGTGGACTTCCTGTCCCGTCGGGGGGGAGGTATAGTCTGCTTCAGGCCGGACGGCTCCCCGGCTTGAGTCGGACGGTGGGGGTATGTGGCAATGGGGGCGTGGCCAAGCGGCAGTTTGTGAATGGAGAGTGGGGTCGGGGAAGGTAAGTGGCTAAGTCATTACACCTGGTGCCAATTAATGTGTGTGTATGTTTGTTGCAGAGATCGAGCATAAAAGGAGGGGGAGAGCAGAGAAGAGCTGACTCCCGACCAGAATACGTGTGAGTGTATTCTGTGAGAGAGAGAGAGAAAATAGCACGAGTGAAGCTGAAAAGCTAACAGAAATAAAGTTTGCAAGAACTTCAGTACCCGCCTGCAGTGCTTATGTATTCCACCCACATCAGAGATTCACGACAGTCCCCTATAATCAATACATGGTCTGAGACCACCACCCCATTTCTGCGCGAAGAAGAAGCCCGCAGAGGCTGGAGATTTGGAAGGATGGATGTAACCCTGCTTGAGGGCTTCTTGAATGTCTTCTTCCATAGCCGCATGCAGAAGATTCTTAAGAAACAGACGATTTCTTGATCTGCTCTCTCTACTTAACCATTCGACTGGGGATGGTATCCGAACATGAGGCTCACTGATACCCCTAATCTCTCCATGAAGCATGTCCAAAAGCGTGAGATAAACTGAGAGCCATGGTCACTGACTATGTCCTTGGGGAGATCATAATATCTGAATACATGCTGGAATAGTAGTTCAGCTGTTTGGGATGCTGTGGGGATACCAGTGAATAGAATAAGCTTAAGAGCTTTAGAGAAGCCATTGATGGTTACCATTATAATGGTATTACCAAGAGAGGAAGAGAGGTCAGAGATGAAATTGATGGCTATGCAGGACCAAGGTCTTTGAGGCACAGGGAGAGGGCAGAGCTTACTGGCTGGAGGGGTTCTAGGAACCTTAGCTTGGGCACAGAGCATGAGGCAATGTACTGATTAATTTCAGTAAGCATGTTTTCCCAGCAGTACTTGTTTCTCAGCATGAGATGAGTTCACTGACTGCTAGGGTGTCCCGTGGCAGGAGAAGCATGAGCCCAAGTGATGAGTCTGCCTCTAAAACGTTTTGGCACATATAGTAGACCAGGTGGGGGATTGTTGGGGAGAGTCTGAGGTTGTGAGTTACTTATTTCCTTGTCTAGGTCCCAGGTGATAGATTGTAGGAAGCACTGGGGTGGGAGAATGGGGTGGGTGACAGAATCTTAGTATGACGGAGGAATGACTCGAGATAGGGCATCAGCTTTGGTGTTCTTGGAGCCTGGATGGAATGAAATGGTGAAGTAAGTGTGTGAAGAAGAAAGCCCATCTGGCCTGGCAAGGGTTTAACCTCTTAGCTTTCCGGAGATACTCCAGGTTCTTGTGGTCCGTGAAGAAAAAAAAATGGGTGCATGGCTCCCCCTAACCAGTGTCGCCACTCCTCAAGGGCTAGCTTTATGGTGAGCAGTTCTCTGAAACATCGTAATTTCTTTCAGCAGAAGGGAGTTTCCTTGAAAAGAAAGCTACTGGATGGAGTTTCTGTTTCTCCCCAAAATGTTGTGACAGTACTGCCCCTACTTCCGTAGCAGATGCATCTACCTCTCAGGTGAAAGGTTTTGACGGGTCAGGATGCTGTAATACTGGAGCAGAGGTGAAGGCTTGTTTCAGATGGTTAAAGGCTTCTTCATCTGCGGGATTCCACTTGAGGCGCTTGGGTCCCTTCATTAGTAGAGCTGTCAAGGGAGCGGCGATTGTGCTGAAACCCCTAATAAAACAGCAATAGAAGTTTGCAAAGCCCAAGAAACATTGAAGATCCCTTATGGACATGGGTGTGGGCCAAGTAGTGACCACAGAGACCTTGGATGAGTCCATGCTAACTCATTCAGCACTGATAATGTATCTGAAGAAGGAGATGTGTTTCTGATGGAACTCAAACTTCTCTGCTTTGATGTCGAGGTGGTTCTGAAGCAGGCATTGGAGAACTGCTCTCACATGATCCTTATGACTTCCCTCGTCTGGGGAGTAGATGAGAATTTCATCTATGTACTGTAGGTGATGGCATACTTGTCTAGCATGTCCTGTAGCACATCATTAATCAGGCATTAGAACATGCTAGGCACCAAAGAAAGGCCATACGGCATTACACGGTACTCAAAATGACCGGTAGTAGTGCTGAAGGCAGTTTTCCACTCATCAGCCTTTGTTTTAATCCTGATTAGGTTATAGGCACTGCGTAAGTCAACTTTTGAGAAGATCTTGTTGATCTGAGTTGCTCCAGGGTTGCAGGAACAAGAGGAAGCGGATATGGGTACTTGAACGACACTTGATTAAGTCCCCTATAATCAACACATGGTCTGAGACCACCACCCCGTTTCTCTACAAAGAAGATGACCTTTCCCTTGCTGAATACCTCCGTGAGGTCCAGATAACACTCAGGGACATTGTCTAGAGAATCTGGCTGCGGGCTCTCCACAGAGGTGGATAAGATGTTGACTTGTGGGCGAGAGATGCAACTTTGATAGCAGGCAGGTGACCATTGGAGAATTTCCTTATTCTGCCATGAGATCAAGGGGTCATGAAGCTGGAGCCAAGGATAACCGAGAATGATGTCGTGACTTACAGTAGTGGTGATGTAAAATCAGATGAACTCTGAGTGCAGTGCGCCCACTTGGATGTGAATGGGGGTTGTACGCATGGTGACAAAACCCTCTCCTATGGGTCGTCCGTCAATGGTTCAAAGCCTGAGTGTACTTTGAAGAGGGGTTGTTGGCAGGTTGAACTTCTGAGTGACTGAGTTGCTGATAAAGTTGCCCCCTGCCGCTGAATCGATAAAAGCAGAAAGGATGTGTGTGGAATTTGCCAACTTTAACAACACTGGAACCTTGAATAATTTGGAATGGAATTTCCTTACTGGACTCGCATTGTGTGCTGGACCTTCTATGGGAGCTGCACAGGATGGGTGGATGGGACAATGGTTGAGCTGGTGTTTGGAGCTCCCGCAGTAAAAGCACAAACCCTCCTTCTTCCTCCTTAGATGCTCAGTACATGTAAACCAGGTGCGTGACACTTCCATGGATGCACTGTCCTCAGAAGTTTGGACCGGTTTAACACTCTCCTAATGGCGGGTCAGTGGGCCCACAGATGATCTAGACAAATGGCTAGGCTGATGAGGGAGTCCAGAGTGCATTGTTCATCTCTGCAGGCAAGCTTGCTTAGAATCTCAGGACGCAGACCTTGGCTAAGAGTATGATCTTTCCACCCACTGGCTGCCACTTGTGTTCTGAAATCTTGGGCTTACTCAGTCATGCTTCTGGAACCTTGTGAAATGGTGAGTAAACTTTCACCTACTTCAATTCCTTCTGGTTCATGACCGAATACTCTCTTGAACTGAGAGAGGAAATGCTCATAGGACTTAGTCTGTTCACTGCCCTGATTCCAAACTGTGCTGGCCCATCGGAGTGCTTTACCAGTGAGGAAAGGAAGGAACTTCGCAATCTTGTGCGCTTCAGCCAGGTTAGGCATTAGTGGCGAAATACATGGAACATTGAAGTAAGAAACTTTTGCAAGGAAGAGCGTCTCCAGCGAACCTTTCCGAAACAGGAAGTTGCAGCGCTGGGCTTGTGGAAGACTCGGGACACGTTAAGAGGGCCTGCGACATCACAGTAGCTAGTTACACCATATGAGTGTTGAGGTCTGCTAGCATCTGCTGATGTTCTCCCAGTAGGCATCCCTGGGCGTTAACAGCCATCTGCTTTGCCTTTTCCCCTACATCCATAATGGCGAAGTATCCTGTCAGAGTGCAGGCACTAACGGATGTATGTGCAGAAGAGAGCGGGATGCAAACAATAAACAAAGCCAAGACAAGAGACTGAAATTGGGGTCGGTAAACTAGCATGGGTCAGGCGATCGGCAAATAACGTAGTAGAGGAAAGACAAAGAGCGAAAACATGAGAGAATAAGCAAAAGTCAGAAATATGAAAGACGATCAGAAAGATACAAGGCTTGGTATGAACTGAGGGAGCAGAATGACACTTCAAACTGGAGTAGTGTGAGAGAGTGGCTTAAGTAGGGAGAGAGGTGATTAGGAAGATGTGTGACAGCTGTGAACAGTAATGGAGAGACAGAAGGTGCTGTGAGTCTTGGGGATTGCAGTTCTGGGAGTCCATATTTGTAGTCAGAGCGTAATCAGCAGGTTTACTGACAGAGCTGAAAAGATTATTTACTTCACCCCAATTACAAGCAAGAAACAGCATATATGGTTAATATTTGCCCTTTACCTTTGTTAGATTATCTTTAAAAAAATTCTACTTGTTTTTTGTTTGTTTAATACACTTGTTTTTGTACAGCATGTGGTCATCAAAAATGGGTTCTGATATATGTTCTTTACAGAAAATGAGCCAAGCTTGAAATGAGCTTGAAAAATGAGAAATGGTTCAGTTCTTTACAGAAATGAGCCAAGCTGAGCTTGAAAAAAATAATCATATCATTATTCCATTGATAAAAATGAAAATGGCTCCCAAAGACCTGAACACCATACAAGGGTTAACTCTCATCCATTAACCCTGGCTGCTGTAAAAAAATTTTATTTTAAGCTCACCTGGACTAAAGTGTGTGTGTGTGTGTGTGTGTGTGTGTGTGTGTGTGTGTGTGTGTATATTTTCAGTACCTGTAACTCTGGACCCAAACACTGCTCATCCTGAACTCATTGTATCTGATGATCTGAAAAGTATGAGACGGAGTGATGAGAAACAGAAACTTCCTGATGATCCATAGAGATTGGATAAATATCAGTGGATCCTGGGATCTGAGGGCTTTAACTCAGGAACACACTGCTAGGATGTTGAAGTTGGAGACTGTACCTGGTGGAGTGTGGGTGTGATGACAGAATCTGCTCAGAGGAAGGGGGAGATATTCTGCAGAAGTGGAATCTGGTGTGTGGGGTATCATGGTGATAAATATTGTGCAGTTTCTACACCACATCCAGACACTCTCCTCTCAGTAGCACAGCAACTCCAGAGGATCAGAGTGAAGCTGGACTGGGACAGAGGAAAACTGTCATTCTCTGACCCTCTCACTAACAAACAAACAAACAAACACACACACACACACACACACACACACACACACTTACTGATAAATTACTGCCATTCCTAGGTGCTACTGGTTCCATAAAGATCCTCCCACTTGAGTGCTTTGTAAGAGTGAATCAGATCAGTTAACATTTTTGTTTTATTCCAGTTTATTAATAAAATACTGCAGATTAAAAGATTAGTGTTCTTTGTGTAAGTGTTTTTCACCCTTTTGGAAATCTTGAAGCACACTGATTTTTCTTTCAAGGGGATAAACTCAAAATATTGACAGAATATCTTGAAATAATGAATTAACTCAAATAATAAAATATATTACGATAGCTTTTGAAAGTATGAGGAAGTCAAAATAATAAGTTTAATGACACACTGTCTTGAAATAACAAGGTATTAACTCAAAATAATGACTTAGCATTTACAGTTTCTCGACACTGACAATTTTTTGAAAGCTGCTCTCCTTTTCTCTAAACTGTGAACACAAAACCCAATTTTCAAGCTACATTCACAAAACCTCAGACTCTTCTTGCAAAACCAAACTTTCACCTCAAAACAGTTCAATCTGTGCTCAAAACTGAACTATGTTGTCAAATCATGCCCCGAGTCAATCAAAATTAAAAACACTACTGAGCAGTCACTAAACACTCCATAGAAAAATAGAAAACACAATGCTCAGGACATGAAGCTGGAGAAATAAATGTTTATTGTTCACTGTAGGCTAAATGCATGTTGCAAAACAAAAAAACTGCATTTGGCACTTATACAAAAAGACAAAAAACAGAAATCTTGTTTTTACAAGTGCTACATGTAAATGCACAAGCAGAAATCTTGTGCATTTGCCACTTGTGTACAGTAAGCCCATGTAAAAATAAAGTACAAAAATATACAAGTGCATTACTCAGCCACAGCATCATGCCTCCGTACTGGGTCAGGCCACAGGACTTCATCCACATCACAGGCCACATTTTGTCTGGCCAGGCAACGGGGGAAAAAAAACCCTGGCATGCCGTATCCAGGCTTGGCATGCCTCCACACCTATGTCACCACAGGCAAGTTCCATGGCTTGCAGGAGATTTACCCTGGTGTAAGGTTGGCGTTCATATACCTTCCACCGCCATGAGGAGAAGAATTCCTCAATGGGGTTTAGGAAAGGGGAGTACGGTGGAAGGCAAAGATTGATAAAACCTTGGCTCATATTGAACCACTCTCTAACCTGGAGGGCTCTGTGAAAACTCACATTGTCCCAAACAACATAGATGGGATGCTCATCCTGCTGCCCTAACAGAGCATCTCGCATGTGATTGAGGAAAATGAGGAGCTGGTGAGTGTTGTAGGGCCCCAGGTTGGCATGATGGTGGACAACCCCATGATTGCTGATGGCAGCACATAATGTGACATTGCCACCATGCTGCCCAGGGACACCAACAATGGCCCGATGGCCAATCACATTATGGCCTCTCCTTCTCCTTTTGGTGAGATTAAACCCAGCTTCATCCATGTAGATGTATTCATGGGGTCTTTCCATTGCATCCAGTTGAAAAACCCGCTGTAGAAATAGATATAGTTTTGTAAGTGATACAGGAAAAGTGATTTAGGCCACTACAGTAAATCACTACTTAGAGTAATCAACATTGAATGTGTCTGGATATATACCAACCTGTACATACTGGAATCCTTGCTCTTTGACTCTGTCCGAGTTGTGATCAAA